>NW_006799961.1:1702524-1759519 GCF_000485575.1 Poecilia formosa
ATGTGATGCCATATCTCAGGGGTTCTCAAGTTTCTCTCTCTATAAAGGACCGTGACTCTGCAAATACAGGAATTTTTTTTTTTTTTTTTTATAAATACACATCTCTTTTTATTTTAAAGATCATTGCAAAGGGAGATGTTTGCTGAGGTGCCAGGCTAACCTTAACTTTAGTCTTCTTTGTCTCGTGGTAATTTGAGTCTTGGCTTAGCCTAAAATTAAGGTGTGAAGTTTGGGACTTTACGATTTGCTGCCATATAAAACGGTCATCCGACTCGATCGTGAAACTTTGATTTTGCAGCCTTTATTTGCTCTGCTGAACACGACGGCACAGATTACAACAGGTTGCCTTCACTTGCTTTGACCGGTTCTAGAAACTTCCAAAAGATCGCAATCAGAGCAATGAACCAGTCCAAAAGATGTTTGCTATTGCATTTATTAAGGCGTCATTAGCGTGTTAGCTCATTCTGTTGTAATGTTGGCAATACAAACCATACACTGCAGTGTCTATTGTTATTTGTCCAAAATATATTATCTCCAATTTGCCTCCACATTGCATATCACTTCATCTAATAGAGGTTCTGGAGGTTCATTGGTTTTGATAAACCAGGACTGAAAAAGCATTAACTCAGAAACATGGCTTCGGTTGTTGGCAACAGCGACACTTTGGCCCAAATGAACTCCGGCTATGTAATTGTGAGGGTTTTTTTTTTTTTTGTTATTACCGAGAAGCATTTTTGTAGAATTATTCCCTTTTCCACTGTCAGCCATAGAAGCCATTGGAAGGAACAGGCTGCTAGACTGTTATCATAACTCAGAAATGCATTAAAAAATAACCACGGCACGGCTGTCAAAGACAATCGCGTTTACACACGCGCACACGTTCACACTTGAGTGAGCACCTAGGTGCGCATATGTGCAGACGCACCGGGGCAAGCGTCCGCGCACGGATTTCGGCGTGCGCACAGACGGAGGAGGAGAGGTGTTCCCACAGATAGCGGAGTCGATGTTCTTAATCCGAAGCAGACCCCATCTGTCTCCCATTATAAAGACTCTGCCTTAGCCCCAAGAATGTCTACATTTCATAAATATTATCTGGGCCTGGCAAAGTCGGCCAGACAAAAGCCAGAGAGCAGAGCGTTTCTCAGGGCCGCATCAGAGCGTAATTAGCAATCATAACATCATCCCTACATGCCATACAATCTTATTTTCTAGAGGCCTCTTAATTGCCTTGAGGAGGAGAAAAAAGAAAAATAAAAAAAAAACGAAAAATATGCTTCCTGGACTTGGAAAATAGATAGAGCCAATAACAACTTAAAAGTGGGTCAACTACTCCTCAACAAAGAAACAAACAAACATAAAAAGCTGAATACAATAACTGCTCTGGACATGAGAGAAAGTTGTTTTTCCCTCTGCTTTAAAGCCGTGTTGCACTCCGAAGCCAACGAATGCCCTGTAGGCCAAGGAAGTCTGGGGTCAAATGCGTCCCAACGGCTAAGTTAACCTTAAAATATATACGGGACCAAGTAAATTCATTTCTTCGGCTTGAAATGCCCTACACCTGCAGGAAAGAGGAGATCGTGCGGGAGAGCAGAGAAAGATGTAAGCTCATTACCGAGACAAGTTTTAAAACCAGAGAGCGAGAAAGGAGAAAAGTAAAAGTTAAGCACTTCCTGAAAGTTTTTTTCTCCCTTCCTTTATGTTTCTTGAAGAGTTTACCCCCTCCCTGCCATCACCACCATACCACCTGTGCTCCCCTAGCACCCCTCTCCCCTCCTCCCTCCCACCACTGCTCCCGCTTACTCATTCTCTCTCTTCACTCTCTTTGAGTTAAGGAGGGTAAGGTAATCGTAATGAAATGACCCCGTGAGGCACGATGGCAGCCCTCGCCTGATAAGTTATTCCTGACTGGCTTTTAAGCTGCTGTCAAGCAATTTCCCTTGAAACCTTGCTTTGTTTTTTAAGGATGGCGTGTGTAGTTGCGGTGATGGTGTTGGTGGTACGTCTGCATGTGTGGTGGATGGTGGTACTGGGGAGGAGGGGGGGTTGCTTTGACACCCCTGCTTGTCTCCCATGAGAGGTACAGATGACAACCTCAAGGTATAGGTATGTGTGTGCCGACGTGTGCACGCTCGGGGTGTGTCTATGTGTAAGTGCAGCGGGAGACGTCTCACAGATGACAATCCCACTAATTGAAATGACAGATTATTCTAATGTGCAGAAAGTCATTAAAAACCCAACTGCCGTTTTTCCTCCTTTTTTCTGTTTCCCCTTGCAGAGAATATTTCTGACTTTAAGTCAGAGCTGGGAAATCTGCACTTGAAGGAGATGTTAGCTTTTCTCCCTTGAAGCTGGTGATTATTATCAGGATCACCTGCCACATAGTTAACATCCAGGAGATACTTTTTCTAACTTTCAGTCAAATTAAAACCACTGCTGGGTGACAAAATTTGCTGGGTTGGACACTGAACTTTCCATTTTTTGTTTAATTTTATTTTTTTCTCGTCTGTTGCTATTGAGGAGTAAGAGTGAAGTCATAGAGCACCATGGAAGCATGATTGTTCTCTTTGAACACTTTTAGCACTTTGGCCATGTGATGTGTTTATTGGGCTTCTATGAAATAGACCAATGCGGAATAAGATTTAACTGTTAAGTCAAATTGGAAGATTAAAAATGCCAAAGTTTTTGGGTTTATTATTATTATTTTATTTTTTTTTTTGCAAATTCAGCACTGAAAAGTCTGGGATGCATGTTTGTCCATTGTCCCTTCTGCTGCAGTTTGTGCTGTTAAGTCTTCTGGACTCTGTTTCTACCAGCCCTGCACAACTAGAGACTGAAATTGTTTCCACTTTTGCATTGAAACACAGCTCAAGCTCAGATTTCTTTTTGCATAACATCCTTTCAAGTTTCACATTTGAGTTTCAGGTTCATTTAGGTTTGAACTTTTGACCATTCTAACACCTGAATACGCTTTGATCTGTACCATTTTTCTGTAGCTCTAGCTGGTCTTCAACCAGCAGAAGTCTTTTCTGGCCGCCATGGTTTGTCTTCACAAGATTGAGTCAATTGAGGCCAGCTTCCTTGCTGAAAAGAGCCTCTCTACAGTGAAAGATGATGGTGTCATGCTGTGGGAATGACAACTTCAGGGTGATGTGCAGAGGTGGACACCCATGTCTCGTGCCATACTCCTTCCATTTGAAGGTGATGGGTTTAACGGTGCTCTGAGATCTAGTCAAAGCCTGGGATGTTGTTTTATGACATAGCTCTTCACAACTTTTCTAAAGTTCTCTACAACTTTGTCTCAGCTCTGTCTGTTGTGTTCTTTGGCTTATGTAATATTACAATTCCATTATATGTATATTGGTCTTGTTGCGAAATGAGAAAGAGAAAAAGACGCTCAACAATCGTGAATACTTTTTCAAGACGCTGTCATTCAGAATGTCCCGGACTTATTCTTTTCATTCTTCCTTCGTTATCTCACAGGATACAACGAACGCGCTACACTGTGCTAGTTTTACTGGTCGACATGCGATGAAAAAGTAGAAGCAAAAACCCAGACTAAAGCTAAAACGTACCAGATGTCAGAAGCGCAGGATCATCTACGGCATGTGCCTGAAAATTAAGGTCAAGTGTAAAATGTTTGGTTTTGTTCCTTATTCCCTCAAGTGTTGTAAACCTTTCCGTTTCTTTCTAGCGGAGTTTGACACACTGTAGCACATTTCATCCCTGGATCACTGGGATGTAAAAATAAATATTTAAGCTTGCTATGAGGAGCACATAAACAACGCGATGTAGATCTTGATCCCGAGCTACAGGTTTTTCTTGGTTACCGTCAATAACTTCTGCCCCGGCTCACCGCAGGAGGCCTGTCGTTTCTCTGAGTCAAATGCTTGCCAATAAATAGAGTTCTGACACATCGCATGTGGCTTGGAAATCATGAATAAAAGGCAGACAGTAGCAAGTAAAATTCGCTGCATGCAAATACTTCCTCTTTCCTCTGCTTCCCTGTCTGAGGCACAAATATCCAACTATTTTTCAATTTCCAGCTCTTGCCTTCCTTTTTTTCCCCCCCTTTTCTTTTTTTTTTTTCTGTTCCTCACTCAAGCAAGCAGACTACACTCATACGGCGTCACAATATCCTAAAACATTCTGGCTGATATGGAATTTCTCCATGCAACAGATCCAGACAGTTAAAACAGCAGCCAGGGACACATTTTTCCATTTTTCTCCTCCGTCTCCTCTCCGCCTACTCCTCCTCCGCTGACATTCAGCGGAGGTAAATATTTAACAGCATGCTATTGAGTGCCGTGTGCAGTGTGGCACAGGCCGGTCTGCGGTAGAGATATGTATATAGACAAGACTGTTTTATTAAGAGTCGCTGCAGACATATTAAGGTAAAGTATGCCTGACACCTGGGGAGGAAATTGCCAGTATATGACACTATTCCTCAATACTGTGGCAGCTCGCTTCAGTGCAATTTTGCACCAGGCGAGTGACAGAGAATGACATGCAGAGAAGGAGGGAGAGCGAATGAGAGAAAGATGAAATAGTGAGTGTGCGCAAGGTGGTTGGAAATCGAGGGGCGTGGTCTCCAGGTGTGTGTGTGTGTGCGTGGATGTGTGTGTGTAGGTGGCATGGCGAGGTGACATGCAGGGTTTGTAATTGCCTTACCCCATATGAAGGATTGGCCCAGAGATAGCGGTGTTTACCTGTGCTCTGCTTTGGTTGCAGTTTGTGGGCGTGATGGAGAGACGGGGAAAGCAGTCGAATTATTAAGTTGGGCGACATTGGTGTGCAACACGTGTGCAACCACATGCAGGCATTAAGCACAAAAAGGTTGAGAAGAGGAAAAAAAAAAAAAAAAAAAAACTGGGAAGGGTCTGGTTACTCATATCAGTCTTAAAAAAAAGGTTTCGAAATTGCAAATGTGTTTGGCGTTAGCGGTTGCTTTTGTTTTTAAATCCTCCATATCAGGTAAAAGGTTATGAGTATCACTGCTGTCCTCCCCCTTTTTTTTTCGCTGTTGGTCAGATAACAGAACGAAGACTGCAAATCATTTCCCTCTGCTTATAAGAAACTTTGCCATTTCTCTAAACATGGGTGATCATGGTATGAAAACGGAAATAAGCAGCACCTGTCATGGTAATTAAGGTTGTCCAGCTTTAAGACAGTTGGGAAACTTAAAAAGTAAAAATAAAACAACAAAAAGCACTTAGATCGTGTTATAAAATTTCATTCTGAACATTTGTGTATAGCATACTTACATGAAACAACACAGTGCTGGAGTTGGATTTGAGCTCAGCGGTGAGATAAAAGGACATTTTGCTATTCTTTTGCATAAGGACTAACAACGATTGGCTGTTTTGCTTACTCGTTAAAAGTACATTGAACTAAAACAATAAAATAAGATTCTTTAAAGAATGATTTGTGATCTCCACAAAAAGAAGTAAAAAAAAACATGTTATGTTTTGTTTGGTCATTGAACTACACAAACTTTATGAACGTATGTGCGTACTTGTGTGTTTAGATATTCAAATAAGAACTCAAATCTGGAAACTTTTACTCCAAAGTTTTCTGCATAGGAACAAGTATGCCCATTTAGTTTACGACTCACAATTCAAACATTTCAGAGCACAATCCTTCATAAAATCCTATTATTCTTTGAATGTTCGATTACTTATAATCCCCACTTGCATCAATCGGGGAGACCCAGCTTCTCCACACTGATGTAGTTCTATCTTTACCATCCAGAGGGCACTGTTGCCCACAGTCTGAGCTGCCTGGGCTTGCTGATGGGCCTCCTGTCCCCTTGAAAAGACACCAATTCACACAATTACATTCTAATTAAAAAGAACAACCTAATTAACCCAGGGAATGTGTTCCATAATTCGACAACATTACCACGATCATCCTTGTGCTTGTAAATGATTGCTGATAAAAAAGCAAAGTAAAAAAAAAAAAAGAAAAAAAAAAATTAAAAAATTAAAATTAATGGTGTTCACTAATTAAAATGTGGAGATAAACACGGGCTGGTGAAAATGAGGGAATTCTGAGACTTTATAGTTTTAAGTAGTTTTATTATGACCGTGTCAAATATAAATTTAAGTCATCATATTTGCTTTGAAGCCTGGAAGCTGTGATTGGGATGAGTGAGGCGTCACACAGCACGCTCTGCTCCTCGCCAGCTCCCCAAAGAGACAGATACTGAAGAGCTGCTCTATATCTTAAAACATGCAGAACAAGAGCCTCGCTGAAAGTGATACGCCGGATCAAATTGCTATCATAAATTCTTCATAATTCAATAAAAACAGACTTTGTGTTACTAATACATTTCCAGACGTGTTCCTTAAGGATTCCGAGGCACGTTGTTGTGTGCTGGAATGGCAGCCACTTGACTGCTCCTGACTTGCGATTCGAAAATTGAACCAAAGGACAAAGAGGTGAAGCGACAATGAAGTGGAGAGACACAGGGAGAGAATTAAGGCGCAGAATAGCAGTACACTTCTGTGGCTCATCATCACCACCTATTCCCCATTCGGCAATATATCTTTCAAAGCCCCTCATCACCATCACAAGGTAGAGTCTTCCGCTCATAATGACCCATTTAAAGTAAATAGCCTTGATCATCAGCATGGTGACCATTATCATAGATATATGGACGGGCATGAGACTGCTCACGTGTCACCCACAAACTTCGTCTTTGTCATTTGGATACGTAAATGAGTGCATGGGTGTGAGCATGCATGCATTACTAAACATCCAGTTAAGCATCATTAGCGTACAGCTATAGCTTTTGACTTAATGTCTATAAACTGCTACATTTGGCATATAGTCTTACTATCAAAAAGTAATTTCTTTCCCTGTAAAACATATCTGAATCCTTTTCTAAAAAACGCTGATGGGAAGTGCACGAAAGTCTTCCTGGAAGTGGCGGAGCCTTTAAAGCTTATGGCAACCGGTGAGCACGATCTGTTACGATTCTAAACTTTTCTGTCTCGCACAGTCCTTCCTAGCTCTTAATAATAAATATGCACAACTTCAAAAAACATACAGAAAAAACATGACACATTACTTGGTACCATTATTTATTTAAAAAAAAGAAAGAAGGGAATTAAAATGCCAAAAAAAAAGCACATACACGATTCAAAAGCTTATTGCAACTTTTCTCACAAAAACTGATGCAACTTTTTTCAGGTATTGCAATAGTCTTTCTGTCAGGATGAGGTCTGAACTTTAACTGGGTCAGAGCAATACCTGGAATTTTTTATTTTATTATTATTATTTTTTTTTTCTGAACTAGACACAGTATATTTGTGTGCCCAAGATCATAGCCCTGTAACACAAAAACCAGACTCCGCTAAGTGTCAGCTTTCCCACGGACGGTTTTACATTTCACTCTGAAATTATTCGGCATACATACGAGTTCATGATTGGACATTGACTGCAATTTGCCCAGGTAGAGCTGTGCAAAGCAAACCGAAATAAGCACCATTTTCCCCTATGCTGGGCTGCTGGTATGTGGCATTAGTAGCTGACATACTTTATCGTTTGTTTTCCCAATACATTCTTGCCAGACATTTCCATTTTAGTCGTATTTGTGCCAGTCAAGGGGCTTTGGTTTGTTAGGATGCAATGTGATAAACGTAAGCCGTGTGGCAGGTTCTCTTTTAAAAGAGAAGGACCTGATTTCCTCACGCAGCTGTAAAAAAAACATGTCGGACTTGTTTAATGTTTTTTTCTGAAGTCTTGTTTTAAACTCTTAACATCCTAAGTGGCGTTTGCAGATGCCTCCTAGCATGACATCGTTTGACTTTTGGTTCTGAACTCGGCTACGTTCATATTCCACACAAACTCTCGTGAATGTTGGCGCCTCTTTTAACTTCAACGAGATTAAAAGAGACTCTGCTTTAAAAAGGCTCAAAACAGATTCTGCTTTTAAAAAGAGAGTTAGTCTCACTGATGATAAGTATTTGATTAGTAAACCGTGGCTGCTACGTGCTCCTTATGAAAACAAATACATCTAAATGTAAACATGAAAACATTATTTCATTTAGTTTATTATAATATAAAAACACAATAGAAAAATCGAATGATTTTTTTTTTTGTTTTTATCTGAATGAATCTGCATTTTAAGATGTAGACTGTACAGGTTGCACTTGCCAGACATAGGTAATAAAATTACACATGTCCCCATGTAAACACAAAATAATGGAAGTGTTCAGCATTAGCATAATGCCATGCATATTATATGCCTAGATATTGAATCTCTTAATGCTGGTCACAACCAAACGAAGTGTAGCACAAAACGGAGCACATGTTTTAATAAATGATAAGAACCTGGGAGTTGTTTGAAATGTATATCGCCCCGATGTACCTCCAAGAGTTGGCAGGAGCCTCATGCACAGAAGTGCATCAGTTCCCTTACCTTCACTACAGAGGGGATAGATTTTAAGGCATTTCAATGATTGTCATTTACTAAAGCAGCATATTTATAATTCAAGCTATAAAGAACAGTTTATATGGACAGCATATGACATACATGTGTAGAGACACACACACACACAAGCAGACACTTGCACAGAAGCAGTGGAGATGGTGTGTGGCACAGCCTGAGGCTATCTGTCTGCCATCGTGACTCCTGACGCCCTCCTGCCTGCATCACACCGTCAGTTATAGAACGACTGCTTTTTAAAGACATGTACAGGGACAAAAAAAAAATAAAAAATCGTGCAGGTCCACAAGTGAAAGGACCTCTAGTTTGTTTTAATGACCCGGAGTGCAAGGATGAGAATAATGTCCTCTTCACCTAACATCCAAAGGTTACAGAACAAAAAAACAAACATAAATAGACAAAAATAAAAGTGGCTTTAGGAATGTAGAAATATTAACATGAGAGAATACCAGAACTATGTGCAGCACACTCACTAATACATAGTAAAAATAAAAAAAAGAATAAATGTTTATGTTTGATCCTGTTCAAGGCTTATGTTGTACAATGTGCCTGACCCTTTAGATTACCGATGTTCGTCTGTTTTTGATTGCAGCCAGAGCATGTGAAACTGAAAGGGCTGCGCAAGTGGCTGCAGACATTTTTTTTCCCCCTCCATCTAAAAAACTTCTCTCCCCCCCTTTTTAATACGCATAATATACTGCATATTAGCACATACGTATAGAAACTGAACATATCTAGTGCCATCTTTGGTCCAAAATCACCAACGGGATCATTTTTTTATGGAAAAAACATTGCTTTTGGCAGCTTTATTATTAATTCACAAAATTTATAGACTGTGATTTTGTATTGCCATCCATATTCCCTTAATTTTGCACAATAAGTACATTCTGAAGTTTGGATAATTAGGATTTACTGTGTATCATGCAGATGGGGAGCCACTTCCACTCACTGTTTGTCAGGCTGCATTTGCGAAATGGATGTCGTAAAAACGCACAGATGTTCTTATAAAAGTTAATGAATACAAATGTAAACAGTGAGACATCAGCATAATTTCATGCAGCATATTGTGAATGGGCTTCAGGTAGTTTATCTAGCTCTGCGCTGGCAGCAGTGAGTGTTGGAGAGGAGGTAGTTAGGGACTGGTGCACTGCCAAGCCAAACTCCTGAAGCATGCAGAAGGCTAATGCTCTGCTTCTGATGTGTGGCACTGAAAAACCACAGGACCACTCACAGGGTCCACTAAAACTCCATCACTCACTCACACCCTGGCAGAGACGGGGGAGAGGTGGAGGTGTGCCGAGTAGGAAGGCAGGGGGAAAAAGAAAAAAAAAAGAGCGATGGCGGTAAAGAGGGAGAAAGAGGAATGGAGGCAATGCTCGGAGTGGAGTGAGGGGGGGCGGGGGGTTACAGTCGCAGCATTATGACCACATGATTGAGAAATGGTTGTGTATGGCAAAAAAAAAAAAAAAAAAAGACAGAATGTAAGGTGGAAAAATAGACTCTCTGTATAGCCAGGGTGTCATAATGCATATTCCATTCATCTCTTTTCTTCTAGGATTTCTCATCCCTTGGTGGCGTGAGTAAATCAGATAGCCTGTATCAGATGGAAAGCAGTGGGAGATTCTGAAGTAGATCAAAGGTGTGGCTGTGGTTGAGATAAGTCTACCCGCCATCCAGACACAGTTCATCTGTCTTAAATGGCTGCTCATTTCTCTTGTCAGATAGGAGAAAGCCTATATATAGCTGTGATTAAGACGTACTGAGCAACTTTCCCCCGTCAACAGGAGGCTTTAGAGGCCTTTGTTGCCTATTAATCATATTTGCTTTAAATTAACTCCCGCTTTAGGGTTGTAACTTTTTGACACGCTGGCGTTGCTGTGACATACGCCTTAATTATGTGGCACAGATCCATCCAGTTAATCTTATAATTTACTGGCACTGCGCAGCCTGAGCTTCTCGTGCTCTGTGATTCCACTGGCGCTCGCTCCAGCCCAAAATGTTGCAGAGAAAAAGTCAGCCTTCCTGTGCTCGAGCTGCAGATAACAAGAGAGTTTATGTGTGCATGTAACTTTGCAAACAAATCTAAGATATATTGAGTAAATATCGATAATTTAGGGTACCTTCTCTTACACCAATATCTGAAAAATATTAAAGTGCCGTTATGACAAATGAGCTTGATATCGTTTTACACATTTTAATTATTCCTCAAACCGTTTGCGGCGATATTTGTCTTTTTCTAATTCATTCCATCTCTGCGGTTCAAAGAGATTAAGCTTTGACCGTCTTCTGCACAAACACCAGAAATCTAAGTTTAAGAAAGATTTGAAACCGCACAGAGCAACAGCCATCCCTCGTTTCCGTCCGTCTCAAAGATGTTTTCCTGTTCCCAAGTCTTACACACCCTGAGACAAAGCATAGGCATCATTCTCACTAAGTATTATTTACAGCTATTATTTCTGATTGCTAAGAGCAGATTAGCCTGTGTGGATTGTCAAAAACAAAATCACAGCCGGTGATTTGGCGTTCTCTGACCAAAGCACCCATATACTTTGCATTCTTGCAAATAACCCATCATTTTATCACAGAAACCGACGCAAGTAGAAGAAAAATGTTGTTTACTCGTTTCCTGCATGTTAGCTCTAAACCTTACTAAGCTAATTGTTCTACTGCCAAGCCCCCATCTTCTAGAGTACCACATTCTATATGCCCTTACTCAGCAAGGCCCTTAGCCTTCACAACATACAAAGCACGAGCATCCTCCATACATCAGTGAATGGCCGTCCTCATTTCCATCAAAAGCCAAAACAGCCTTCCATTAAATTGCGCGAGGCCAAACACGGACTTTTTCCTGGAGTAAAAGAGGCGGCTCTGCAAGTCTGGTTGCATGTATGCAACAATTCCTGAAGCACACACAAAAACAATCATTACCTTTTGTTTCTTTTAATTTTAAAGTTTTGAACGGTACACAGTTATGGCTTTGATTCTACATTCAATGCAGAATCAAAATCAACAAATGGTAAGCAACAAGTCACTGAAGAGAGGAAGCCTACATGCGTTAGCTGACTTAATGTAAGCTTCAAAATCCTATTGTGGGTTTTCGCAATCTCCGCGGTCCTTCACCAGTTCAACGGGGCACAGGCAGGACTTGGCTGCCTCAGACACTCAGTCTGTTGCTATTGCTTTATGATGTCACCGGCAAACACTCAGTGCAGGAAATCACACAGCCAAACAGTGAAACAATTTGTTTAATCATAAAGTGCATTTACATAAGGCAACGGCTGCATAAATGAATGCATAATTGAACAGGTTAATGCATAATGTAGCGCTCCCCAGGGACAATAAATAAAGTGCCTTTTGAAAAAAAAATAAAAAAAACTGTGTGAGACGGAAAAAGATACAGAGCGAGAGAAGCAAGAGACAACGTTCCCCACCATGAACCAATCAAACATTAAACACTTTCAACGAGACAATGCCAAGGCCACCAAGGTAGGGAGGAAAGGAGGTGGGAGGGGCGGTGGGGGGTGACAGAAAAGAATATGGCAGGAAATAAATACATAAAAAGGTGAAGCCTTGCTAAGAGGATTTCAGGACATGCTTCGTTTCTTTCCATAATCTGTCTATTAGCACCAAAGCATTTCCAGCACTCATAACCATGGCAGGGACACCATTAGTGACAAGCTTATGCTGTAATACAACTTAACAGAGCCTCCTGAGAATTTATCCTTCACTCTGTTGTTGCATTTTCTCTTTATTTCTCTTTCTCTTCTTGGCTACCGTGCTTTGTAATCTTTATTGTTGAAGCAGTCGCTTCTTCCGCCCCGTTTGTCATCTTTTTGAGTCCAGGATGACGGGGTTTGTTGAAACACAGTTGGCTTGTCAAGCAGGAGAAAATATTAAAACAATATTATTTCTAGTCAAAATTAGGAGGGGCGGAAGTCATCAGCTGATCAACACACCCTGTGCGCTGAGTTACGCTGTCCTGTCGCGGTACATTGCAGTTTCCTTGATGAAAAAGTAATACACAAAAAGAATAATTAAAAACATGGCAGCTTTTGTAAATGCGATTCACTGGGTCTGCAAAGGTCAGGATTTTTACTCTTTTCCCGAGTTTGGTGGTGTAAGCTTCTTTAATCACTTTAAAAGTTAAGTTCTCAGCAATGGCCTTGTTGAGTAATAAAGATATCTCGTTTCAAATTTTTCAGGAAAAGAAAATATACAACATACAACAGTTACAGTTATACTGTTGAAAAACTTGGAAAAACTTACCATGGATTACAAAAATGGATAGATTTGAAACTAAAAATGTTTAATGCTCTTCAGAAACGATATTTTCTTTTCAAAACCAAAGTAAAGCAAAGTGCATTCAACGCTCTTTTCATCATCAGCACCACCTTAGAATTAGACAAGCATAAAGTCCCTTATCCCAAATCACAGTTTGTAATTTGCCAAACATTTACGCACTGAAAACAACAGAAAATGAATGATTACTTAAATCTCTTATTCTCATGAAACCAATACTGTCTTTTTTCTCAACATGGCTACAGTGATTTTTTTGCAACGCTTCCTCTACCTTTCTCTTGTAAATGGGATGGCCCTTCTGGGGTTCATAATTCGAGGTAGAAACTCTCTTTATGATAGTAAACACAAGACAACAAATTACACTTTTTTTCCATTTATTGGTCACTCTATTAATAAAATGTTCATAATGATATAAATTCAGATGAAACTGACTAAGAGTTTGTGGCTGTCTGTGCGCTTAAGTGATGATCTGTGCGAACGGGCGGACGAAAAAAGTCATCATTTTGACATTTCACTGTCGACGTGCACATCTCCCTCTATTACGTTTTTTTTTTTGTTTGTTTTTTAACCTGACTTCTGCAACGTGAAGGAAGCAAAACAAAGTGGCTGTATTCATTAAAGCGGCTCTTATGTGCATCTCAGTGTATATTCAGATACCTGTCAATGTCTGTTTGCATCCTGGCGGCCCACAGCGCAAACACCGCTGGTGTGTATGTGGCTGTCAGGTACGATTGCGGCGTTGACACTTGGATGTGTCACACCTGATTACAGATCTATGCTTCTTTCTTTTCGCTCCCGCGCGCCTCAAATATGTACGACGCACGCGTGAGCGCGAGGCGCGTGACAGGCAGCCGTCGACGGCGGTTTTGGCGGCTGATGTCGGCGCTGCGACCTCTGATGACGCCCTCCATTTTGTCACCGGCAAATCACGCAGATTACCAGGAGCGCCATCTTCTTACTCTGTATGCTAATGAAACACAGAGCAGGAGTAATGAGAAAAAAAAAAAAGTGACACATAAAAAGACGGAGGGATGACGGTAAAGGCACAGGAAACGGTGTACAGTACGAAGAAATAGGTGCGAGACGCATAAAATGAACTAAAAGCTTCAAATGTGTGCAACGGTAATGAGGGAGGAAGGAGAAAATCCAAAGAGAGGGCACAGCTGTGAACGCACACTGTGTGAAGGAGATGAAAAACAAATATAGAATGTGGGAAAGAAAGAAAAGGGAGGCTAATGAAGGTCATCAGCAGCCATAGTGGGGTTCCCATTGATAGAAATCTTAAGGGGACTTCTAGGGGCGGCTATGGTGAGCATGATGAATACGATTAGAGCTGTGTGAGCGTGTGACAGTAATGAATTTAGGGTGAGGGTTAGGAAAGGGATGAAGGTGTCTGAGGGTTGAATTTCAAACGCAGACACTGACCGGTCGACACACTGATCGTTTTGAATGTGTTTGTGTTTTGTGCTGAGGCAGCCACAGTCTGGCCTGCTGTAATTTATGTGAAAACAGAGCCGTCAGGAGATGTCGTTAGCTAAAAGGCTAATTTCATTATTCCTCTAATATGGAGCATGATGACTCCTTTTGATGTCTTGCTCTCCTTTTCTCCCTTCCTTCCTGTTTCCTCTCTTCTCCTCCACATCCACACCTCCTGCTGCCTTTTTTTTTGTCTATTTACCCCTCCTTCGCCTCCTCCCCCCTCCCCCCTCCATTCCCGATTCAGAGGACCTCCTTTATTCAGAGCAGCCGGCCCTTTCAAGGCTGAGGGAAAATAGTCATGCGTCTGCATCTGAGTGTGTGCGAAAAAGTGAGAGTGATTCTCATTCGTGGCCCTGCTGAAGGAGGTGACGGTGACTCACCTTTTGGCCCACAAACTCACGCACACACGCGCACCTAGACACTCCTCCCTCTCTTCTTCATCTTTGATGTGTGTTTGAGTCCATGGCTAATCAAGTAGCATCAGGCCTAGTCCTCATTTCCCCTTCACACCAGCCCCATTAGGGAGCAGGCTTTCTGGAGCCCCCCGATAAGGACAATATGCTCCTCTTTGCCGCTCTCTCCTCCATATACACCCTAAATCTCAAGCTACTCTCTTATTCTTATTTCTCTACCTTTTCCGCTCTATTCCCACCCCTCCCTGTCCGGCGTCTCCTCATTCCCTTTTCTGTCATTCTTTTTGTTGCAGACTTCTCTCACCTTTAGCTTTCCTTTCCATTTCAACATCACTTCCCAAATATCCCATTACTCCTCCTCCTCCTCTTTTTTTACTTCCTCATTTTCTCCTCTTAAACCTGTTACTCTCAATACTAACCTCTTTATCCCCTAAACCACACACCACATCTACATCTTTTCCAGCTTTTGCCAGTCTTCCACTGCATCTGTCTGTTACTTTCCTTTCCTTTCCTTCCGACTTCGAAACTTATTTTCCAAATTGTGGATTTCTTTTTTTCCCCAGTCTTTTCTACCCGTTTTCCTCATTCCCCATAGTCCTAGGCTGTTCTTCTGTTTCAAATTGCCTAATAATCTTCCGCTCCCACTAGGCCCCCCTGCTGTTCTAAACTGTACTATTCCCACCTGTTTCCCCTTGTCCTAATCTCAGTGGAAACCTTTTCGGGTGAAAGGAGCCACATGCTCGTGTAACCTATTAAAAGTTGCAAATCCGCGCAATCTGTAACTCTTAGAGCCATAAGCTCTAAAATAAACGACGAGGCATTTACCCTCAGCATGACTTATTGCAGTTCCCACAAAAAGTTGATGGCGTAAATTTCAGAAAGAAAGAAAAAAAAAAAGAAATTGAACAATCTGTGAAATGATTCTGTGATCTTGACATAGATTATCTATTAGATCTAGGTCTCGATCTTGAGGAACACTGCACTAGGTGCATGCTCAGTGTTGTCCAGCAAAAAAAGAACCTCCACTCCAGTCTCAAGTCTTCTGCAGCCTCTGTTGCCAATAGCAACACAGAACATTAAGAGAATATGTCTTAATCTTGATAACACCTTGAGATCAACCTTATACCATTAGAAATACATTTTTAAGTTCACTTAAGCAAAATGCTTCTTTGGGTTGAGCAGTAGAATTAAGTATGTTGAGTTGGACTCATAAAAAGCTTGACCAATCTTTCCCATGCTGAGACTGGTGAGGTAGACGCGATGGTGTGGTGTGGGGCATGCACATTAAAAAATAACCACCGTTTTTAATGACTCATTATTCAAGGAGGTTTCAGTCAAGTAAGATATGAGGATGAGATTCTGTAACAAGTGGTAATACCATGTCTACACTCTTAGGCAATCCAAGATGTTATCAGAAATGTCAAAAGTTTAAAAGCAATCATTCCTGATATTGACAAAATGTATGTTAAAAAAAAAATAAAAATAAAAAGCTAAAACAAATATTTAAATAGGAATGTTCCAGATTAACTGCAATAAATGGTAGGAAGCATGCCATTTGAAATGTTATGCAGTCAATAATTTATATCGTGAACAAGATGGGTCCTGAGACTGCGCCTTGAGGTACACCTTTTCTGACGTCAAGAAAGGTGGAACTAAATCCATCCATTTGAACACACTGCGTCCTTACGAGCCGGGCAATCGGCAAACCAAGAGGCAGCTTGTTTAGAGATGCCATTCCTGAAAAGAATTTCTAACAAGATACCGTGGATCCACAGTGCCAGATGCCTTGGATAGGTTAATGAACAGGAGCCACACAATCTTTTTAAATCCGATGCCTCAAACACATTGCATTTGGCAGATGCTTTCATCCACAGAGACTTAAAAACGAGGATATAACAATGCAGTTAAAATCAAATCTAATAATGAGCCTCTTAGAAGAAAGGTTCTTCTAAGGTTGTGTCAGACTCAACAGGGGGGGCAGAGTATAAACGCAGCGCTGGGTAGGAAATTAAAAGACAGGTCTGTCAGTCCTTTTGTTGTATACCAAGCCGGCCATAAACAAGCATTTTGTTTTCATTTTGCAACCAAAATGATGGCTGATGTCATCTGCTGTTTATTTTTAGCGGGAAGATTTAGAAACTGATTTAAAGCCATCTGTCTGTGAGACATTCTTGCTTTGCCAGTAATAGGCTTGAGGATTAAACTACTACTTTTGCATTTGGCGTATTTTAGTTTTTTGAGCAATATTTTACCGAGCAGCTTGTTGTTGAATTTCTTTTTTTATTTTTTATTTTTTCCAGGTGCAGTGTAGAGACTTTGTTTATGAGCAGTTATACACAAAACATATTTGAACAATGTAGCAAATATGACAAACCTACCTAATACATTATTTTCTCAGATAAATACATACAATCAAACAAAGCAAATTACATAAACTTTGTCTGCACGGCACAGTCGGGCTTAATATCTGAAAGGCAAACTGCTGGAAACTTAGTCCACAAAATATGAGGTAAACTTATTTCTCTCTTTCTTTCAGTGGAGAGGGCCAATCATTTAGAAAAGTCTGAATTCAAGAGTAATACTACCGCTGCTGAGGTCTTATGGATGTTTGCAGATTAAAAACTAGTGCTGATTCGCTGTTTAATGTGTGACAAGATTAATAAAGCTCCTCTGTATATAATCAGTGAGCTTCTGCTGGAACATTTTGTCACAGTGAAAATAAACCTCTGCCTACAGCTTAAATTTGACTACAACAGCAGATTGTCAGCATTCTGCAGCATAGTTTAGAAAAAAGCAGCCACAAAAGCGCATCACTGTCTCCTTTTAATCATTTACTTTATATTCCAGGTGAGACATGTTCCAGCTCCTTATGTCAGAATTATGTAGTTCTCGGCCTGTTTTTCCCTCTCCGTCTTCATCAGACACACTTCTGCAAATAAGAGTTATTACAGAACGACAACAAAGCTCTGCAGCTAACAGCCGAAGCGACTGCAAGGTTTTGATAGATTTTTCTGGTCCAATTTCCAACTTTTCAGAATTCAAAGTTCTTAGTTCTTATAGGCCTCTCTTTGCAGTTTACATGTAAAGATGGATGAATGGACAAAAAAATTAAATATCAACGTTTAGGCACTGCTTTTAGGATAGTTGAATGGAAATTAAAAAAAAATCATCTTGTTAACCGTGTTTTCTTTATTACATTTATCCAGGCCTGGAATAGGCAATGTGGAAGCAGAAGGTAAATAAACGGACAATGTGTCACATGACTAATATGACACATGCTAGTTCCTATAAATGAGCTTTTTCTGTAATTAATTTACATTAAAGTTCTCCATTAGACTACAGTAATACAACAGACTATGTAGCAGGGAATGTGCTCCAGGCTTCACCGATGACGACATTTATCTTTGCCAGATTTAGCTTTTTGGTCCATTTGCAGAATTAGCAAAACGATAGGTATACTTTATGGCGACTGAATACACTAACATTTTCAGTCACTGAAAGTTTATTCAACTTGCTCTGTGTGCCTTCACCCATTACAAGACGGTAAAAAAAAAAATAACTAAAACTGTCAGCAAACGCAATTAGCTGTCATCTCGGGGACAGCATTCTACCACAGGTTTTACGATTGTTAGAGACGACTACAGGAGACAGACTCACAACATGGCCCAAACTGGAGCTGGTAACACACATGGGTACAGACACCCCAATCATTTGTACCCAGAATAAGGATAAAGCCTCGTAAACACAGTAATGAGGGCTGTGATGATCAACAACTTCAGTCTCCATCGCTCCATTTCTCTTGTGCTTCAGAGCCCACATCGCTCACAAACAGCCAAGCGCTAATTTGGGATAAAAAGAAAATACTGACTTGCAATATTTTCCTGGTTTACCACAGACTTCCAAGGGACCACACATACAGGAGTGAAGTACCTCACATGCTCATTTGATAAAATTAGGTTAGGAAGGAGTCTGTTCTGCTCTTTCCGTCTTTGTGAGAGAGCAGCTGATGGTGTGGAAATTAGGAGCCTGCGTGTGCTTGTGTGTGTTTAGGAGTGTGTGTGTGTGTGTGTGTGTGAGTGGTTCACTAATCCCTCCACAGAGCTGAAACGAGTTAAAAACACATCAAAGGGAAGCTTAACCTCTGTGAAACCTCACCGGGTTTTCAAGAACAACAAATGATCATTCTCCTCATTGTTTCCAGGGGGAATCTTTTCACCGCTGCGTTGCTGACTTTTCCCCGAGTCCTTGGAGTTTTCAAAAAAAAAAAAAAGCCTGTGGTTTCATTTTTAATGACTGTGCCATTTGTGTGACTGCGCACGTGTGTTTGTGAAAGAACATAGGTGTGTGTAGGTGTGAGGAGGTGCATGCGTGCATGTGTGTTTGCATTTAAAAAGGGGGTAGTTTCGTCTGTGACACGGCAAATGAGGGGAGCGAAGCTAACAAGGACATAGAGCTCCGCACGAAATCATTAAAATGTCCGACATCCTGACTGGCTATACAAAAGTTATGTATATACACAAGCAATGAGGGATGGAAAGGGGGTTTGAAAGACAGACGGGGGCGATGGAGACAAAGGACGGCAAGATGAAGAGGCCGTCAGAAGCCCGAGACCCGTTTTCCCCAAATTCTCATCATCACAGTATAATAGCGCTCTTTCTGGTTAAATATTTGCATACTTTTTCTCTTAACCCTTTTCTCATGTGAATAAGCACCGGCCTTTTTTTTTTTTTAATTCTTCAAACTACAAAAAAATGATGTGTCAACTGTAGATGTACAATGGATTATAAGGCATAAATGTGCTGTATCACTGCAGCAAAATCTTATTTAAGTTCATTTACTGTAATTTTTCATGCCTGGCAATGTATTTACATTTAGGTCTGACATGGTAGTCAAACATTCAACAATATAGTAACTATACTCACATGCAATCTATGCTATGGAGCATTTCACGAGCTGACAGAGAAACGTTAATAGAGGCACTCTGAAATATGAATACAGTAGGTACAGAGATATGCAAATACAAGTATGTCTGTTCTCCATTATCTATAATTAAACCCATGAAAAACAACAAAAAAAAAAAGCCAAATAAGTTTTAGGTACTTTTAAGTCACATTGTAATGACTTGGTGCTAATAATCTTCTCCACAGACTCGCGGAGAAACATGCCAACACATAAAGGCACGTGGTCGTGTTTACGAGAGTAGAAGTGGGACACATGGTGCGCAGCTGCAGTGTAACGAGAGAACGTGTTAGAAGCATTTATGCCAACATCTGCGCCATGTCTGTGGATGACGATGATGATGTGATGACACTCATTCGTCCATTTGCGAGGCTAACATCATGAGTAGGACGGATTTACTCCTTAAAGATGTGGCACTGAGTTGCATACATCGTATGCAAGTAATTTAGATTCCAAGCTGAGCAGAAAGTATTCATTTTTCTTACCCTTTGGGATTTTACAAATAAGTGTCGACATTTTATTATTTATTATTTATTTTTTTTACCTCAATAGGCTAGATTCACATTTGTCTCAAACGTTGGAGTGTTGAATCTGTAATCAAGAGATCAAGAGGTTTTTTGTTTTGTTGTTTTTATTTCATTGTGGTGGGATTTGCTGAGTTTTGTAACACCAACTTGTGTTGCAGTACAAACTGATGGTGTATTTTTTCTTCTTTTTTGTGCTCAAAATCTTAGAAAACATTTTCACAAATGTAAATGCTGCACAGTATTACGACTGGCACTGACTCAATGAGACTAAATGGTCTCAATAACTGATAATAAACAGTTGTGCAACTTTTATGATGTTTTATTTTTCTGGTAGTATGAGTGGCTATAAAATACTAAACTTTCAGATACAGTATTTGTTGTCTTTCATGCAAAAGCCTTCTGGTTCTGCCAAACTAGGCAAAACTAGAACCTTTTGATCTGACTTTGATCTGCAGGACATAACCCTCATACCAAATAAATAACAAGAAACTTAAAAGTTCAAAAGTAATCACAGGTCAAAGTCAGAGGGTTCTACTTGCCAGATGTTCACTCATCCTCCATGACAGCCACCTTCCAGACAGTAGGAGACGGCGCACCCCACAGCTGGCCTATCCCCAAATGCTTCACCGAGCCTGGGACTCACCTGATCTGTCCCTACCATCTCCTTTCACCTTAGTTTGGGTTTAAGCCCCATCAGTGTCCCCCTGCCACTGAGTTGATTCTCAGAGGAAGAGACAAGCTGGGGGATGGAGGCAGAGAGAAGAGAGAGAGGTGGATGGAGGAGTAATGCTGAGAGGTGGATGAAAATAAGATCCGTCGCTCTAGTCTTCTGTGCCTGGACGTCTTCTCCTCATACAGCCTACGCAACCGTTTACTCTTCTGCGGAGGACATTTAGCTGGAGAGAGAGAAAGAAAACATTTCAGAGGAAGACACGCAGAGAGAAAAATGATTCATTTTTTTTTAACGCAAATGACAACAATGTGAGCAGGGACACACTTTGAGAAAACTTTGAGGAATCCCAAACATTGAGATTCACATGATCAAGTAAAACTTCATTCAGAGTCGCAGAAATTCGATGAACCATCAGAAGTAAACAGCTATCAGGTTTTACCAAGTAGCTGACATTTCAATACGACTCTCATTCAAGCTTTTGCAGTCCCTTTCTCACAGCTGAAGGGGAAATGCAAATGGGGGTTGGAAAAGGGGGCTTGAGGAGTGTGTTGTGCTCACGGTTGGAAATAGGAATCATGCGACAGGAGAAATTTCAGCATAAAACACAACCAATTTAAGTGATCATTAGAGGTCTTATTGGACGGAAAATCACCCGTGACACAAAACAAATTGCACATTGTCAAAACATGATTGGGCTCGCTGAAACGCAATTACAGACAAGTGAAATTGTGTTTTGTTTTGTTTTTTCCTTTTTTGACAAAAACATTTAGGTGAAAGCAGGAGGAAATTTAAGCTAAGAAGTCGTTTTCAAGGCCTAGACATTACAGAATTTTGCATCTGCTGTAAAACACGGCACTTTGCCGGTTGAAAGAGAAGGATAATGAAGCAGATAGGAGATTAAAAGAACGAAAGATTTAAAATTACTCATTTTAGCTCTAAGGAGGAGTAGAACGAGAAAGTTAAACAGGCAAAGAAATAAAAAAAACCCCAGAAATGTCAGATATTGACAGTTGCACACATTCGCATCTCTTTTTCTGTGTGTGCAAGCTGCGCTTAAAGAATGATGTCACAATAACATGTCTGGCCATGTGTGCTCTTATAACTGTGCATTACTGCGTGTGTGTGTGTGCGTGTGTGCGTGTGTGTATAAGAGTAAGAGAGCGAAACACAAATGGTGATGAGACAGACATTTCCGGATGTTTCCCATCCAGACACCTTCCCCGCCCTCTATATACACACACACACTTAGCATGTCTTTCTATTTTCACGAGGACTTTCCACTGACTTCCATTCATGTCTAGAGTCTTACCCTTGACCTTTAAGTACTGTATTGCCAGAATATGCCTAGCCCTAACACAAAAACAGCAATTCTTCATATAGGGCCGGGACTTTTGGCCCCATAAGCAGCAGTCGTTCCTTAAACGGTCCTTTCAAAGACAAGGTCATGCATGCATGCACACGCAGACACACACACACACATATATAGACAAAGGTGAAGATGCATAATGGATCTGATAAAATGTATGACATCCGATGATCAGAAATAGTCTTAAGCTTCATTTCTGCCAAGCCAATAAATACACTGTGTGTCACAACCATCGTAAGTCGCTTAAAGAGCATATACTGTATTCAACTAGAAAGCATCCTTCAGTCTGTTAATTTTATGCTACGCCAAAAGTAATAGAGCCTATAAATGAAAAACACTGAGGCTGACATTTATAATTAACTGCATATTCAGACAGACCTGATTAATTTTGTTCGTCTTTGGTGGCTCGGGGTACCTTTTTCTAATTGCATGGGAGGGGGGTAAAATTAAAAATCAAAGCTTGTCAGCTCACTCGTCACATACCACGAGTAAACTGGCGTGCATCGGTTTGATAAAAAGGACGTGAGCACATCTATAAGTGGGGTTGAGAGAAAGACAGAAGGGCACAGTAAGTGGGGATTATGACATTTAACACATTTCAATAGCTCTGTTGGAAATGGCAAAAAAAAAAAAGCTCAAAACAGCTTAATGAAGAAAGCAGTGGTTAATTTAAATTATGTTACTTAGGAAGTAGACGCTGCTGCAATTACAGATAAAGATTATTTTACACAAAATAAACCGTCACTAAATTCACAAGGTCTTGGAAATACTTCACTGAAACTAAAAGGGTCAAAAGCACATGTACGCTTCGTCAATATGCTAAAATCACAGCGCCATGTAGTGGCCTGGCATTACAACTACAGCAGGTTCAAGGTCATGGCCGTGCTGTGTAAACGTGGAACTTTTTCCCCATCACCATCCAAAAATACAAAGATACCAGATAGTGTTCTTGTGTAATTTTTATCAATAATGAAATGGGAAGAAAAAAAAATGTTGGACTGGCTCGAGCTCTTTCCGAATGTTTTAAGCATAGTCCGCCCTCCAGCTGGTTCTGCACGCCATATAAGATAAAACCTTTCCAGTCCTAAAAAGAAATGCACATTTGTCCTGGTGTGTAAATTTATAGTACCACCAGCAAGTCTTTTTTTAAAGTATCACTGCTTTTAAATTCCAGTTGGAAAACTGTGAGCGAGGCAGGTGAGTGCAGGCATCTGAGCAATTAGCCCAACATAGGAAATTAGGAACTTTTTCCTATGTTATGGCTTCAATATGTTCAATATGTTCCTATGTTATGGCTTCAATATGTTATTATTGAAGCCATAACAATTTTATGGCTTCAATAATATTTTAAAGGACTGCACGTGATCATTTCTACTTTTGTGTTTGCACATGTCATAAAGCCACCAAAATTTACTTTGCATCAGATTCGTTGAGTTGCTTTAACCTGAAAGTGAACCAATCTAATGCATTTTCTCTCATCTCTGCCTGAAATAACACGACATTCTCAAACAAACAAAAAAAGAAACAAAAAAAAATAATCAAAAACCTAAGGTTTAATGATAATCATGATCTCTGTTAATTTGGTGTGACATTTGAAAAGTTTGCATGAAATTAGCTTGACAGTGGAATGGAAATCAGGTGAATGTGTTCTGTGGAGAGCCTCTGGGTGAGCGGGAGAGCAAAGCCTCTGTTTGATGAGCAAATAAGACTGATGCAATGAGACAGACCTGATTTATAACCTGACGGCTTATACATGAATAAACTAGCAAAATCATCCAACTTCTTCAGGGATATCTGAATATTTGTGTGCGTGTGTGTGTGTGCAGGTGTGAGAGTCCAGCAGACCAGTGAAATGTTTCTATCCTTGCCTTTCCCGGCAGCTTGTGCGTTTGTGTGCAAGTAGATTGTCCGTGCTGGATCGATGTGTGTAATGATTCACACTGGAGATTAAGAGGCGCCATTACACACCTGACCTGTTAAACAGCACCTTTCTCTTTCCCTCCGTCTGTTGCTTCCTGTGTTGCTCCATACTCCTTCGTCTGGAACCTGCAACTAATGTCGGCATTAAAACTTCAACAAGTACCAGCTTTCCTCGCAGCCCGTCAATCAGCGGGCCACTCCGCAAACTAACAAAAGTCGGGTGAGCCATTCCCCGGGCCCAGGAGTTTTGGAGAACTGAGGGGGCTGAGGAGTGCTTTTGATTTGTCTCTCCTTTGGTGATTTGTTGACTCTTGTGAAGTTCAACACAGTAAAAAATGTCAGCATTTCCCAAGAATATTCCTCTGTGTTTTTTTCCCCCACATTGTTTTATCACAGCGGGCCATTTCCCTGCGCTGTCATGGAGAGATCAGCGCGGCTGTATTGATATACATCTTTCTCTGAGTTTCATGAAAGGGAAATCATTTACCAGAGAAAAGAAACGTCACTGCTTTTTCCCGATACGATTTGTCCTCCTCCCCCCTCCCCCCTCACCAAACCAACGCCGCCCCCTCTCACCACCACCTCCAACCCTCCATCCCAACCCTGCTACAGACTTTTCACTTTTATCGTAGGAAGAGGAAATGGATGTCTGTGTGTGCCTCTGTGTAAGTGCGCTTGCGTGTTTGAAGTTGGACGCTTGAAAGCTTCCTCTTCTGTGTGAGCTCAACAGCAGGTGGGCTGGTGTGTGGGTTTGTGTTTGTGTCTGTCGGGTAAAAGGACCGTCAGGACGTGGCGTGTCTTTGTGTGTGCGTGTGCGCGCGCAAGTGTGCGTGTGCATGTATGACAATCTTACTTGTTGATTTAATACGCCAATGGCCTCCAGGTTGCTTTGCAGTCTCGAAAGCATGTCCTCGATTCTGCTGAGGTTTCGAGCAACGGTGTTTCTTTTCAGTGCTGCAAGACAAGTGAAAGCCTCCGAACCAGCAAACGTATGGAAGTAATTTTAGACAAAGTCGCTTTAAACTTGAGCTAAGCAGGTGAATTAAATATTTATTTCTGCCGTCAACTGAAAGGCTAGCTCCAAACAATCACAAAGACGTTTTCAAAAGACAAAAAGCAATTATTAGTTTTACATTTTTGCCACATTGTGGCAACGCACAAAAAGCAAATAGACGGATCCACTGTAAAAATGTAACATTTTGAAACTTTTGTTTTAAAACGTGGAGAAACAAATGTCTCTGCGTGCGTTTTCAATGAAATTTTATTAGATAGTTTAAGTGGAGACAAAACAAAAAAATGTAAAATTCAGAAAAATATACAGATACTTTATATTTGCTTCTATCCATACAGAGAAACATATTTTCATACAACCGCAGCCAAATACTGATGAAAATGTTGAGCACAAGAGGTTAAGATGCACCATCTTCGTTATGTCGACTTTCATTAAAACTTATTACTAAACTCAAAGATGGGTTGGCAAATAGGTTCCTGAAATCATTAAATTATAATGCATATGAATCTGGGAAAAAAGAAAAAAAAAAAAAGGAAAATGCAGACAGGGAACATTAAGAGTACAAGAAGCCATTTAAGATTTTAACTGTTTATTAAATCTGTTTTGGGAAATGACAAACAAATGTTAGGGTCTCGTATCTTCAGACCCAGGGCTGACTAAGGAATGACTATTAAATTAACGACGGTGGATAATGGTGCTCTGTGCGAGCTGAAAAGCTTGCTGCCCCCGCTTTACGCTTTTTCTTTCATGCTCCAATGAACCTGTCCAGTTAGCATTCGGGGGGGAAAAAAAAAAAACCCTTCTAAATACTTTAGTGAAGACTTCTTAGCCCATTAAAGTACCACTGTACCTCCTTTATGTTAATTTTCTTGTAAAAGAGCAAGCTGGGATTTTCTATCAGAGCAGCGGATGGGGAAGACAGTCCCGTTTTGCTTCAGTTGAGAAGATGCATGCACTCCTCGAAACGCTGATAAATGGCATTATTGTTCCTGTAGATGTGATGGTGGCGTCGGGGTTTCAGGGCGGAGGGCTGGGGGGAGGGAACTCAGACACAGACACACAGAGTCTGAAATGTTTGCTCTCATCAGCCACAAGTTAAAACATTTAAATTAAAAAAGAAAGTTGAGAGACTATGTGAACCGACATATTTGCATGGAAAGTTTGTACGATTCGTAAGTTCTTGTGTTTTAGTCGATTGTAAACTTCAACTATAACAATAAAATGAATGTAAAAAAAAAAAAAACTGTCATAAAATAGTATTTGTTTTGATTTCTTTCACATATGCTTTTGAATTTTAAGACTGCATAGGAATATTTATGTTTTTAGATGCATGTTATATAACCTTGGAGTCACTGTGCAACGTTATGTGAAACAGGCAAAAATAAAGAGCCTCGTTTTTCAGTTGTATACGTCAATGGAGTTGTGCATACTTTTATTAGTTTATGTCAGCAAGTAAAACATTAAAAATGAGAAAATGCTGAATAAATAAAAATCCATAGACAGACGAGCAAATAGTTGTAATCTGAATCTCTGCTTATAAGCAAACTAATTTAGCTCGGCCAATAATAAGCCTTTTTTTTTTTTTTTAAAGAAAAACTCATTTCCCAAAAATGACATTTACCAACTGAAGATAATTGCAACTGACCCATACAGATCTTTTAATTTCACACCATAAAGATGATACAGAATGTTAATAAGAGAAATGCTGAAATTTCCCTTTGATCGCTTACATTGCGATATAAAATTGAGTTCCATGAGTTTCCAATCAACCACCGAGGGGGGGGGGGGGGGGAGAAGAAAAAAAAAGAAAAAAAAACAAGCAGCGTGAAGTTCTGCGTACAAACCAGCTCTATGAAATCCAAAGCGCCACATCGCCGCAGATTCTTCAAATGATTTAAACTCTTTTCTCGATGGTAATGTGGTCTTCAGCAGATCATGAATCATCGCCGCTGCTGAGACAACTGTGTGAGATTTATGCACTCCATGCGAGAGAGCACAGCGATGCGCGGAGCTCCTGGCATGACGCCTGTGTAAACATATGTTCTTCTGTTTACACGCAAACACGGACGAGTGTAATTAGCGGCCTAACCCAATCAATGTGCGTATAATTACAGTCATTACCGTCAAAGCCAAACAACTGCGCGCTCTAAACCAGCCAATAAAACACGCGCTCCCGCTCTTGCTCCAGTCTCACTCATCTTTCTTATTTACTGCTCTTATTTGGCTGTAAATTTTATGCAAGACTCGGCGCCCTGCTTGCGCAGCCACACTCTTATCGCCCGTCTCGTCTCTGTTTCTCTGTCACTTCTGCTCTCTGTGTTTGTACAAATCCTCTGCTGTGATCACTGGCTGCTCTTAATTGGAGGCACATCATTAGCCGTGGGACTGATGAAGCCTGATGCTTTATGAGCACTTCCCTCACACGCTTCGTGTCAGACAGCAACTGAGTCAGTGTTGCCAGCAGCAAGCAGCATATCAGTATCCGCTTCCATCACTTAGCCCTTTTTCAGCAGCTACGTCCTTCTCTCCATACACTTTTACTGCTAACGCTTTGGTTGTAGAGTAAAGCTTTCGTTGCATTGTTCAATAAATTTGTTTCAAACCACTGGTGGAAAAAAAAAAAAAGGGCAACGTATATGCTACTGTATTCTAAACATGACAATGACCTAAATGTGCAGGGAAAAGGCTTATATTTCACTGCTTTTTCATATTAAATGCAATTTGTTTCCATACTGGACGTTGTAGTGGAGATCTTGTGAAAGGCATTAAATACTTTGATATGTGACTGAGAAAGGGATCAAACGTTAACGCTCACAATAATGGACGGTCAGCTCTGCCTCGTGAACCAGACTCCCATGCGGAGCTTCTCTTTCATATGTTGCTGTACATAAATTAAACTTCTTTCCTCAACTCACAGAGATTTCGATCTTGGATGAAACAGTTTGAACTCAACCCTTTTCGTCTTTGAGTAAGAGAAAGGGCTTTTTGGTAAAAGAGTCTTGTTTACTCACCAGGCGAAATCTAGAACTTTAATCCCACCAGACAATTATCTCTGCTCTGCATTTTCTCTACTTCATTTGCACAGCCTCTGGTTGAGGTCTCGGTAAAGTGGTCACAATGTATTGCAGACATATGTTTTTGTTTTGTTTTTTTAGTTATGTCATTCATAGGGGTTTAATGAGATCTCATGTCCAAGTAAAGTTTGCCATGTGATGCACTATCCTTTTGCTGTCAACTTCATCTGAGGCCATTATGAACTCCGGATATTTAAGCTTGAACTCCATCTCCTATTTGTAACTCTTATTTTGAAGTTTGAAAGAAAGCATTTCTTTAAGGTTTCCTGCTATATAGAAAGAGTCGACAAATACCCGCTTCCAGGCAGCTATGTAGCAGCAATTCAGGTATTTGGTAGAAAGGAGAACTGATGGCAGAGGGGCAGATGTTTATCCAAAAGTTGTCGCAACACTGAGATGGTTACAGATATGCTTAAATTGCTAAAACCTAAAGTGGAAAGACTTACTTTTAGCAGAGATTCTTTAACAAATATTTTTTAATTCATCCAGCATTTATTTTTTTGTGTAAGAACACAAAAAAAGCCATCCTATTTCTGGGAAGTTGGACAACCTTAAGACGAAAACAAAAACTGCAACATATAGACAAGAGAAACCCAGGCGGAAATATTCTATACCCCAGACCTACAACTTCAGTGGTAAAGAGCCAACGTCCTGCAAATCTTAGATACATCCCTGCTCCAACAGACCGGATTTTTTTTACTTTTCAAAAACAATTTAGATCAGATCTTGTTCTCGTCTCATGAGATGAATGAATCATTATGCCACTGATTATATGACAACTGGAGAACAAAGCAAATCAGACATTTTAAAAAAGAAAGTCTGAATAAGAGAAAAACAACTGCTGTTGTGAACACGGTACACTGCAACACTATAAAGATTTTACATGAATGCAAAATATATATTATATATTACACTTTAAGAAAATAAAAAAACATAAGACTCATCCTTACAAACTTTAGTATTTTACCTAGTGTAGAGTTATATCTCTTTTTGTTTTGTGTTTTTGTCAGACTTTCTATGGGCTGGATTATTTTTTAAAAATACCATTTGCACTGCTAAATTCTTTTTCTTTGGAAAAGTAGACAAAGTTATCTTTGTAAATCTTTTTAATAAACCTCTATCCAGTGAAGAAATCTCAACATTGTGCTGATTGCTGTCAGTGATAGTGGCACTGGAGGCACTGTTAAGTTAAATCCTTTGCCACAAGTAATGAGATTTAGGTACAGAACGTATAGGCCTGTCATGCAAATATCATGACACATTCGTTTTCTTACCGATATGAGATTATCATATATATGGCATTTAGGGTAAGTGTGTCTGTGTGGTCGTAATAACAAAGCAACAACGGAATGAAATGAATTAGGAATACTCATAATAAACAAAAATGAAGATAAGAAAAAGCTTGGAACACAATGGGAGGCTCTGTGGAAGTCGCTCTCATTCACAGTTTTTATATATCTTGTTCCATGTTATTATATTTGCTCAATCAAACCCTCTCTTATGCATACATCTATATGAACTGCCTCACTCTCTGTCCCACTCTCTCGCTCATTTGCAATTATGAGGGAAAGACAAAGAAAGGCGATTCATCTTTCTGTCGCAGCCCCTTAATGATATCATTAAAATGACTGACAGCTTTGAATAGCACTGGGAACCTACCCCAGTCAAAACAAATCTGATCCGTTTTGGAAACAGAGCCTGGTGGTTCGTTAGGGGAGGGCGGGGTGGTGGTGGGCAAAATGGGTGAGGTTTTCGGGAGGACTGTTAATGAGGAATACCTCGGGGGTGGGGGACACACTGGCGGCACAGAGGGGTGAGGGGGGAGATACTGCTTCAGGCAGGTGCCCGCACAAACACCCGTCCCCCGACATGCACGCTCTTCTTTCTCACTTCCATCCTACACCCAATCCCATCTGTGCAACATTCATTTTCATTGCCTTAATGAACCTAATAAATATATCTCCTCTCTATTGATGAATGCCATTTGACAGCCATAGGGTGGCAAGCAGGAGAGGACAGAAGACACTTGATTGGAGTGTAATGGTTGTTAAAGGCCCAGCATGAATGACGCATTCAGATTGAAGAAGACACATAATGCACATACATTCACACACACACACACGCACACACACGTATAATTACACTAGGTACACACAGGTGGCCAAGGCCTATGGGGTGTTTCATCCACAACTTGACAATCCTGCCGTTGTCATCGTCATCAGCTTTGGCGATGGGTCATGTTCAAAAGCAATAGGTTCTGATTTGTAGTGAATCAGAAGAGCTGACTCCCCACTTCTTTTTTTTTCCCTTTCATTGCTCAACTCTCACTCTCAGTGATTCCACCCTGCTCACGGCAGAGCTTCGATTTGATTCGCAGCATGGCAACCTTGTGGCCAATCACATCTGAGGATATGAGGTCGTACCGTTCTGTGAGGAGGGGACAGACGTGTGCAGAAAATGTTTGTTCCCTCAGTCTGTAGACAGTGGTAAGGACACAAAAACCTATAAATATAGCGGACACCTGTAAATAATATATTGGTAATAGCAAAGCAGAGGACATAGTTTGGTAACTGAGTTTAGCTCTGTTCAAATGCCTGCTTTCGTATCATAACAAATGCATAAATTTAGGCAAATTTAGTCTTCTCATAAAAGCACTGAATGCTAAAAGTTTCATTGACAACCAAGGCATTCGTGTTTTTCACATTAGGCTAAAATATGAGGCAACAGATAATGATAAATTAAGAGCCATTTGGGAGCCGTACCAAAACAGCCAGCTCTCTGTAAAGAGCCAAACTTCCCTTCGCCAGTTCAGGCCAGATCATGTATAAAAGAGCGACACATGGTGGGCAGCAGTTTTGTTGGATGTGAATGCTTAAATCTGATCAGGTGCTGAATGCACACACACATGGACTTTCATCTACGCTCTCTCCTAATACATACAACACATCCAAACAACACGCATACAGATGACTCACATTTTCTGGATGCCCCAGTCTTGTTTCTGGGCCTGCAAACGATTACAGCTTGAAAAACAATCCTGTTTGTGATCAACTCTCCTTTTTTTTTGTCTCTTCTAATTTGTAGTTTATGGCACTTTGACCCCGCACTTGTTCACCTCTAAGCATTCCATCTCTCCCTTCCCTTCATTTCTACCCCTTCTTTAATTCTCTCCATCTCTACCTTTAGCAAGTCATTAGCCCCTTGAAGGTGTCCACCAAAAGGAAGAAGATACAATGACAGTTTAATAGACAATATGCAGAGAGCAGCATTGTACTACAGACACCTATTGTCATCAAGAGCCTTTTGTAAACTTTTCAGGCAAAAACATAGTAAAATATACCACACAAAGGTCATGGTGCCCGTAACTCTGTCTTTCCAGCTGGAGGTTCAGACAACACATCTGACACACAAACACTCTCAAAGCCTCCATAAAATGAAATTCCACACCCATTAAACATTTACCCTTGAGTGTATTTACTCCTGTATTTTGTTATACCAGCTTTCAGACTCCAGGACTATTACTTTTGCTACAATTGTTTTGTTTATGTGAGATGATGTTTTCAAGTCCTGTATACATATATGGAGAGCGAACTTTTACACAGTGCGTAATTTCTAGCAAAATTAAGAGCTACCTGCTTAACTGGATGCAATGGAAACATGTTTCATGTGAAGTCTGCTACATCAGCACCATTTCATACTTTGACAGTGTAAAGGGGACATAAAAGGATTCTGACTGCCAGGTGCAAATATGTCAGCTGAACTACAAGAACACACACACATGACTCACATGGTCACACTTTGATAATTCTTCAAATATGCCTTAGATGAGCACTCTTTTCTAGCTTAAAAAAAAACTGCTATGCACGACATAGACACAGAAGATCTTCATATGTTTCAGATAATAAATCCTTGTTTCTCTTCTTCACTAATAGTAAGCAGCACCTTATTTTGAGCTTTGATCTGGGCTATCAGGCCCTCAAAAAGATCTGGAAAACATACTGGACGAATTCCTTAAGCCCTTAGCTGTCGCCAGGGGTGGGCTGGGGTTGAAAATCAGAGGGCGGCTGCGATGGGAGCACTAGTGCGTTTTATGGGGTAAAACGATCCGACCACCGGTTGGTTCGCCCTGGAACAGACCAGTCATTTGGAAATCTCCCAAAGGTGAGTACGCCTCTGACAGTTACCCACAAACGCTTACATGTCAGACAATGGTTCAGTGAGACACAGTGTTCTCATAACAGTTAAGAGGTTAAGCTAATACTACACAAAGTGAAGAAATGTAGAACAGCATTGTTTTTTTGCAAAAAGAAAAATGAAAATGAGTAAAATTCAAACTTCCAGTAGGGAAGAGCGCTTTGACCACTTTCACTCATTCTCCACTATGAACACATGTTTTTTTCTCTCAGTAGTAGATATTGGACATATTGCTAAGATGTCTACTGGGGCATATGACATGAGAGTGCATCATAAAAGTTTAAAAAAAAAACAACATAAAATTCAAATAGACGTAATATTCACATTTTTGTAACTTATTAAAATGTTCGGCAGTAAAGAAAAATAAAGTAATATACCATGGAATTAGTTGAGTGCATGGCTTCACATCGGTTTGTTTACAGGTATAAAATAGCAACACATAGGTAAGAAAGAATTACAAATTAGCGAAGAGGCCAATTGGCCTGTAGTACTTTAACTACGTTAGTTTGAGCAGAGCTTTATAGTTTTAAAATAGTCTCACGTAAAAGAAACATTACCAATGATTGCATAATTTTATTTGATTTTTGATTTTTTTGCATTGCACAAATTCCCTCTCTCTCACTATGCATGCATACAAATCATATTCACCATTAAATGTGAGTTGAAAGGGCCAAAGGTGTAATTAAAGGAAGGCAAAAGGGGGAGTAAGTGAGGTTCTAATAATGGGAAGGTGAAGAAAATGTGGATATAAATGTCAAAAACAAGGCATAATAGAAACATTAGGAGAAATTGGGTAAATGGAGAATAATGGAGGATGAAAGAGATGGCATTTGCAGACACAGGTATAAATAGCAAGGTGAGGTATTCAGCAGGGGGGAGAGAGGAAAGATTGAGGATGGGAAAGAGCAGGAGATGAGATTGGAGAAATGAAAAAGATGGGTGGGGGGTAAAAACAGCAACTGGATGGCACTGGCCAAACTGCTGACTTTTTCATTCTGCTTATCAGTCAGGACCTTTTCCAGGCCTAAACTCTAGGGACCCTGACATATTACCCTTATCGCCATAGGAACACCTTGATATAGCATACCACCTTCCCACAAAGATTTGGACAAATATGGAAAAAAAAACTTTCCAACATGTGGGACATAATTTAAGCACATAAAAATGTCAAATGAATACCCGCAGATGTCAAAATACCAACTGCTGTCGTCAGATGAATGTCGATGTGCATGCACATCAGCTCGTGTGTTTTTTTTTTTTTTAAATCATAAAAATACCAAAATCGTTTCAAAGATGGGGGGATAAAACACACATATTAGAATACCTGCTGCTAAATGTTAAATGAAAAACAGTCTAAAAGTTGTCAACTGTAAATATCTACACTAGTTATTTACAGTTTCAAGCATTCAAACTCTTCATTAGGGAGACTCTTTAGTCAAAAGTTGCAGTAAAGAATGATCTTTTCAGTCCTGATTTAAATGAGGCAAGCAGTTTCTGCACATTGAAGGAGTTTAGGGAATCAACTGGATAACAAGGTAATGTCAGAGTTTGTAATTTCAATAATTTCTCCAAGCATCATCCAAACAAATGGTATATATGCAATCACGTGATATGTACATTGACCAGAAGGTAATTTGGATTTCCCAATGATATCAGGTTAAATGCTGTACTGCTATTCAAGAAGAAGTTGTTAAAATGACGTCGACATTTAATAATTCAAATTGCATAAAACGGTGAAAAAAAAAAAGGAGAAAAAAACATTTTAAATTACATTTCGGTTATGGAAGGGTTGCAGTTCAGCAAATATGTAGTGACAAAATTCTGTGAAAACAATGAAGTTACATCTGGAAAATCATTTAGTCTGCAGGGATCAACCGAGTCAGGGTATCAATTGTAACTGCATTTATCGGCAACAGAATAAATACCACCAGCCCTCAGCTGCGTATGATTCGTCTCTGGTTTTGTCTAAATTGATGTATCTCCATTTCGGGAGTTAAGTTGAGGATCCAATCCATCCGGACACACAAACATGTAAAAAATATATCACGTCAAACCAGTTAAGGAGTTAAAAGAAAAAAATAGCATCCACACTTATAAGACATTTACACACATCATCACACACACTCACACACACACACACACACGCACACACACACACACACACCAGGCAGACTGACAGCAAGCTGTAATGACAGTAATTACCTGCGGTCTCACATTAACATCTCCCTTCTGACTCTGTGACTGGCTCGGCTGGTGCAGGGATGTAAATCGCGGCACAAGTCTGATGTTGTGATTAGGACTAAATTACACATCATCACTCTGTTTCCACCAGTGTCAGGGGAGGCAGTGAAAAGAGGGGTGAGAGAAAGAGGGGTGTTTGAGGGAGAAAGAGGGACATTTGTAAAAAAAAAAAATGCGAAAGGGACAAGGAGGCTGGACTGAAATGGGGGTGGACTGAGGTAGCATACCTGCTTAACATTTAGATTGGTTTTGTTGCACAAATATTTTAGGAGATGATGAGGGGCTAAAAGGGGCATCAAAATGCATTCATAACAAAGTTTGGTGGTACCTCTTGTCCTTTTCGCTTTAGGCTGCTAAATGTGGACTGAGCATGGGGATGCTGGGGAGGGGTTCACATTTTTATAGCTGATGGAGCGGAATTTATCTGTCTTGAAAAAATAAAAATCACGATAAACTTGATATGTCTAGCCAACAACTCAACAACACTCAGTGCCAACAGTTAAAATGAATACACGCGAGTAAGAAAACCTTGCATATACCTACAGATAGTAAAAGAAATTGATTGTGTGGACCTTTGTGGTTAATGGATTTTCAATCTTTTATACTTTCTATGAAGTGCAAGTGCGTTTCGCATTCGTATTTACTCGGGACAAAAGCACTTTTCACTAAAACTGCAATACAAACTGACCTGGTCACGGGTGAATCGTCATTCGGGGCCGACTCCTCTGCATAAAGCGAAGGACATGGAAAATGAGGATGAAATCAGAAACGCGCAGCTCGGTTGTGCGTCTCCCACCACCAAACCACCAGAGTCGAATACGAGGCCATTACTCTGTTGCACTCAGCTCATCAGAGCCTCATCCTCTCATCAAATTAATGAACACATTTATTGTTAAACACGTTTTTTATAAAACATTCATTCATTCTGTCTAATTAAAAGACCCAACAGGCCTGACATCACTTAAATATGCATGCTTATCACTCACATGGTCTGAATTAAAGATCTTTAAGCATGCGTGTGTGTGTGTGTGTGCGTTAGAGAGTATGTGTGTATAGTTACAAAAGAGAATCCAGCTTCCTAAGCAGGCCTTCTCACTCTGGGTTTAATGGTGGTAATCATGGCGCGACCCAACATTAAGACGGTGTGTGCTTGTGTTTGTGTGTGTCCTACTCTCCCTAATGGTGACGATGATGACATGTTCTCCATTAGACTAGTCAGTGGGCCACAGCAGATCTAGCATATTAATGATGCTGATGATGGCTTCTTTAATTACCTTCGTCTGCTGCGGCATGGCCTAACTCCTTTGCCTGAGTCCTTTCATCACACTCTCTCCTACGCATGCTGCTGGGTTGTTTATCAGAAGCTGCCATTACGGAAATACCCCATCTTGCATCTAGTGTGCATCAACGCGGTGGTGTTATCAGCTTTCATTTCACTTCTCACTAAGATGAAGCTCCTCATCTACAGTAAGATGGATCATTTTAATGCATACAGGTGTCTCAAACTAAATATGCTACGAGTTGTAAAGAATAGAAAAAAAAATGTATTCAAGTATGGCAAGTACGATGCTTTTTTTTTTTTGACTAGTTGTCATTCATTTTGGTGCTGAAAACTGTAAATGACATAAAAGATAAAGGCAGAAGATGTAAAACTTTGAGGAGTGCTGTTGCGATAGTTTTTGCAAGTTAAGTTTGACTCGAATCACAATGTGTGCGCCGGGATAAAAACGAAGTGAAGCATAAGAGTCGCTCTTCAAAATCAGAAAGACAGGAGAACGCAAATGAGGCACAGCCGGTTTGATAATCAAAATCAATAACCGCAGAAAGAAAAATACATAAAGATGTCGGTATCTACAGCCAAATCAGTAGCTACACTGAAATTAATTTAAGTTCAAAAGCGAGAATTGAGACAATATGTCAATTATTATAGCAAACAGGATTTAAATGGATATCCAAGAACATCTTTAATACCGCAGCAAACCTTCACTGTGAGATTATAGCACTTCAACAAAAGTCTAATTTCTTATATGTATTTTTTTTTTACCTATGTTGAGCAAAATAACTGTGAGGGTTGCTGAATCAGTTTACTTTATATCAATTAAACTTTTTTTTACATCTCCCATCTATAAAAATGTTATAACAAACTGAATCCCTTTGAGCCATGATATTTTATAATTATTTTCTAATTTTTAGTTTCCTCTATCTGTGCTGCACAGTTAAAAAAAAAAAAAAAGAAGTATGCCAATACGCAACTTCTAGATCGCAAATTCAGGCCCAGAGGCTACGTCTTTCATTTATTGGCAGTGGGTGACTTTTACTTCAGAAACAGAGGGAAATTGGCAGTTCAGTTTTTCATATGAGATAGGTATTAGGCATAAATTAGACTCTGTTTTGTGGAGAAAATGACTGGAGCACAATTCATCATTAATGTGGGATAATCAGACTGAATAGTTGTAATCACTTTTTCCACTCACTTTTATAAATAAGTCTTTAAAGACAGATTCAGCATAGGTTAACCTTTGAAACGGTGCCTTTAAAACTAAGAGCAGCAGAAAAGGCTGAAAAGTTTCCTTTCAAGACAACTCTTTCATGGTATCCTTTCTGACTAAAATTGCATTTGCATTGTAATAGACTGCTGCCTTGAATCTCTAAATTTCCTTTACCTGATTCAGAGGGAAGAAACCGTCTCCTTTTGAGAAACGACGGCGCATCGTCGTTTAAAAGGTGCAGACGGGGGGAAAAAAAAAAGAACACCAAGAGAAAACATTATGTTTGTCTAAGAGAATTTCTTTCTCAGCTTTAAAATAAATTACACAATAATGAACTGTGTGAGATGGCTTATGCACGTGCTAAAAAGACACAACGTGGTGAAACAGTCAATTGTAGCAGCCATGCTGTTTCATCAACAGAACGAATGAACTCTATTGTTGTGCCTTCCCTTCAGTGTCATTAAAGATTTCAGACTATTTTAAAATCTATTTAGGCTAATTAGATGAGCCTGAGAGCAGATAGAGTTTAATATGTTTTACTATGACCTGGAAAACATCTCAAAACTGATACCAGCAATCAGTATCAGATTATTATAATTACTATTATAATAACATATTCTTTGATTATCATTTATTTTATCTGTTAGAGTTTTTAAGTGTATTTATATTTGTTTTGTTCTTTTGCATTTTTTTATGCAATTAATAGTTTGTGATTGTTTGCTTTTGTGTTTATTACATCTTCATATATTTTCCTTTTATATGACTTTATTGTGTTTATGCATGTCTGGCATTTCCTGTTTTAATTATAATATAATTTCTACAACTGAGCAACAAAGTTCCAAGCAGTAGTATTACTATATAAAATCAAAATGCTAAACAACGAAAGTACAATTGATTTAACATTGCACTTTTTCTAGTTGACTTTTTTTTTTTTTTGCATGTATAGGCCATGTGCAAAAGTTTTGAGGAACATTTTTAAACGCACAGGTGGAAACATTTGACTTACAAGTCCCATTGTTTTTCCACCAGGAAAAATAAAGTGTTTACTTCATCATTTTATCATCCTGTTTCCCCCCCTCTATGGATCTTACTAATATCTTATCAGGCACCCTACTGACTCGAGAGTGATTAGAACCCATCATTGTTGTTTTAGGAGATCACATCTGCGGCTGTGTGTCTGGTCAGCTCAGAAAAGTTCAAATCAGATGCTCATAAACTTTTGCTATTTGAAAACTTCTCATTAAAGCCTTTTACCCAATCAAAATAAACACACTAATGACTATGATTGTGTGAGTGTGTATGGCACAGTGAAATTCAGAGAGTAGGAGAGGGGTGTGATATGATCAGTCGGAGAAAACATGTCTCATGTTTATCTTGTATTTGAACTGGACTCATGCCGAGAGACGGGACTGACAGAAGCATGCATGTTTATCTGTGTCCGCATGTGGTTAGTGGCACGCAAAGCTGAAAAAATATCATGCAACTCTTTTTTTTTTTTTTTTTCTGTTAAGAAATTGGACAAAATCCCGAAAAGCCCAAGACACAAACAACTGTGCTTACAGAGACGTAGACACAGTAGAGCCAAAGCGATCTGAGGTTCAGCTTCTGCGCACTGAGGCAATTTGTAATATAGATTTCCTCTATAGGCCACTGTAGTGTACCATTTACCATTTCAAACCCTTTGATTTTTTTCACCAGTGGATAATTCATCTTCTGTAGGTCAATAACAGAGATTGGGACCTAATGAAGGAGTTGTAGTCACAGCAGCCATAACCGTGATGTTTAAACACTGTTTGGAGACAAATTCATTGAAAACCTCCTCCGCTGTTGACGTGATTGAGGACAGAGCTTTGGTGCATCAAAAAAATGTAAAACCAAAGGATTCCAGCTAGTGAACATATACAAACGACATAAGGGCATTTATTTTGTATGAGAAGCACTGTTTGTGACAAAATGCATGACAATCAAAGCATGATTTACAGTCAGCAACGATTTGAAAGCCTTTGTGGAAACCAAAACACTTTCAGAACATGAAGACGGAGGGATTTAAAAGACACAATATTTAGCACAAGTCTGAAACTTTTTTTCCAAATGCTGGAACCAGTAAATCACTGTGAGAGGCTTGCAGAATACAATATATACTTGCCTAAAAATGTTGAGCGGAAGTCTTACAATTTAAAAGGCAATCCTGGCTGATCTGGTAGTTAATCATGCAGGATTAAAGAAAATTAGGTTAGCATTGAAAGTAAAATATTCATCTGAATATAGAATGTTAATTTCTTCTGTTTTTCTTGATGGAAAAAGAACCACCAACTAAAGCAAGAGATTGCAGTCATGAACTCTGTAAGACCTGCTGAGCGGATTAATTTTCGTATTGACTCAAAATAATGCTGGCCTGCCTCAAATGACCGAGGGATCAGTCAAACTTGGTTCTTTGACATTAAAATGGTTCTGCTCTAATTTTAGAAGTTGATTTGCTCCCTTAAATATTCTGTCCTTCACTCATATCCCACAAAATTAAGTCACTCCAGTGAAACTGACAACATTCATTTGTTTCCTTTGTCGGTTCTCAGAGACACTCATGTTAAACATTCAGTATTTGGATGCGTTAACCTCTCCTCTAACTGACTTCTCTCTGCAGAAAGACTGGCCGCTGCTGCCTCTCGCAGTGATACGACAAGGAGCGCAATGTCTGGAAAAGCTGCACATGTTAAAATGTACTGCAGTAAACATGGTAAAACTGTAAAAAAAAAAGATTTATAGAAGAAAGCACATGTACTCACAATTGGTCTGGATCCAGATTTGACCTCCCTTACATTTGGATTCAGAACATGACCTCCCATTTGGGGACTTTTGTAAGTGTATTGAAAGTGACCACAATTGCCACAATGTCCCACATTTCTAAAAAAAAAAACTTTCTGATTTTCTTACTTAAAGTCATCTAAAGCAGGAACAGATGCAAGTTATTGGATATTTACTGGGAATTTTGCCCTATTAAAAAAAGCAGCTTATGATGACAGTTAAAACAGAACAACATCAGTCTCCACAGATGTAATTAGACTGATTATGCCAACCGATTTGCAAAACATATTTTCTCAGTTTATTAATCAATTATATGTTGTATGAAAATCTATTTAGTACATATTAAACATTGGGGGCTGACAGTCAAGAGCAAGTATTCTTTTCTTATGTCAAATAAATGTACAGAATTTCATCTCTCACAGATATTCTTGTTTCCTTGTGTATTGCACAAATTTATTCCTTCTTCACAAAGGAATATATATATATTTTTTAGGAGCGGGGGCTGGGGGGGATTTTTGTGAAAAATAAACAATAGAGGAATGGGCAAGGTCCCGCCTGCACAAGCCTGAGTGTACCACAAAGTGCCTCATTTGGATCCTCCCTTTGCCACATTCTGCATTCTGAAAACAAAACGTTCCATGAATACATACTGGCCTGGTTTGTTGCTGACAAAGCTGACTATGCCCTTTATACTGTAACCTAACACTCTGCACCCAAAGTACACTTTGGCAAGATAAATGAAGCAAATCTGGACCGTTTTGTTGTAATTAGTAAACTTCTGAGCTGCTAGCAGGAGGCCCATTTTATCCGCCTTTGTACTGATATGAGACAAAAGAGAAAAGCTCAAGTTCAAAGACAGAACGTTTGGTTATTGGTGTATTTGCGCCCACATGTCTGTTACAGATGCAGTAAAGGAAGGCCACAAAGCAAAGGGAGTCCATATCAGTTGACAGGCAAGTTCAAACCCAAGATCTTTTATGTGACCAGTGCAGCAACATCGCACCTGTTTTGAGTTTTGAGAAAAAAAAAAAAGAAGAAGAAAAAAAACATGCTCGTTAAAAATATGGCACTGATTTCCAACCATATCAACAATTCAAAACCACAGACTCCAGACACTGCAGCTTTGAATATTAAAGAAACCTACCTTCACTTTATTCATGATAATTCAAACGCTACTAGCCTTCGCCATATCTGCTTTATGCAGTCGTGTGGCATGAGAGACTCCTGGCAAACTCTGACATGTCATGCAACATTTTTGATCACAGGCAACAGAGAAAAGAGGGCCTGTCACACTACAAATGCGGAGATGAAAGGATTTTTAACAGTCGTGAAATAGTTGAAGAACTCTTTGAGAGTATTCGTCTGACTACCAACGAACCAATCAACTGGCCTTAGTTGGTGTTTTACTGGCCCCGGGCAATCACCCTGGTGCAATAAACAAAAAAAAAAAAGAGAAACCGTGCCATCTGCGTCACATTAAATGCAAGGATTAAAAAAAAATAGGAAGGTGTAAGAAAAGTGAAAGAAAAAGTAAAGAAGGAACTGGAAATAACTTGTAAGCAAAAGAGATTGATGGAAAGAAGAGGGGGGAAGCAACAAATAAGAATCGGAAGCAAAACAGTATTTCCTGAATATGAAAATAAACAAATTAAAATTCAAACTCAATAGAAAAACACAGGCAGATGAAGCTTAGGAGAATTAAACATTGTTTTGGACATCGCTTCCTTGTCCTGCCTTTCCTTTTAATTATCCATTTTGCCCTTGTACAGCTGTGGCTGAGCTCTGACAACTGCTCTCCCCTGAGATTCCCTCAGCTCCCAGCCGGAACATTAGGGAGTATCAGGGAATATTACACCCAAGAATTAACGCTCCAAATCACCTTGCTATAGATTTAGGTCCTGCACAGACCCCTCCTTCCCTCAGACAAGATAATCCAGGCTCTAGCGCTGGATATATGACACTAATCATCTGAAAGGTAAGCGAGGGGAGGGAAGGAAAAGTGAAGAAGACCTTGGAGGAAATGAAAGGAGAGGACAGAATGCCTTTTAGCATTCCTGTTTAGGCTGTAGTACAGTAAACCGGGCTCAGATTTTTGACCCCGAGTGGGTTGTGTCAGGAGCGACAGTACAAAAAATAAAAATAAAAATCAATACTCTCGCTGACAGAGTGTTTTGATAATCATATTTAAATACATGAAGCGGTGTAAGCGGTAAAAGCTTTCTGTGTTCATAAGGCTTCTTAATGAAGGTGCATTTTTACATTTCACAACATAAGCTGTTTTAAACAAACCCCAAACAATTATTTACCTGCTCCACTGCATCTTGTTTTTGTTTTTTTTCTCTCTTTCTGCCTTTACACTCCGATCAACAGAAGTCTCTCCCTGAGCTCCGTCACCTCCTGCAGCCTTTCAGGCACTGACCTACATAAACAATCGGCAGGACAAGGTTATTATTACTCAGAAACAAAGCTCACCTGTTGAAACGTAAATATTCAAACGTACATCTTTCAAATTAGCCCACAATCTAACATTAACCTACTTATGAAGCTAAAAATGTATCACGAATCAAAAAAAAAGCACATTTTACTTTTGTTGTCGTCACGTGGCTATTAAGTGTTCAAGCAGGTTCATGAATGTGTTAGTATATCTGTGTGCGATTGTGCGCATGTGTGGCAGCACAGCTAAGGGAATGTGAAGGGGATCAATATGGAGGGGTCTATTTCTACCACGGAGCTGTGCGTCTGCGTGCGTGCAAGTCAGTTGGTGTCTATGAGCAAGCGCACGCGTGTGTGCGAGCGAGTTTGCGTGTGCCGGCTGCCCTGGCTACAGCGGAATCGATACAACAAATGATTACCATTTCCACAAACCTCCCTGCACAGCCTGGCTTTGGCCACTCTTGAGCCTACACACACCCTACCAGACCTCCGCTCGCTCATGCACACACACACATACACACACCCGCGCGCGCGCACAGACTCACACACAGAACCCAAACAAACCACCCACACCTTTGACCTACACTGTACCTCAAAAACCAACATAAAATTGTGAAATCACAACCTTATGGGCACTAAAAATACTTGGGCCTTTTACAGGAAAAGGTTTATGCACATGGCTAGGAGTTGAAATGTATTTAACAGTGACATAAAGCAAACAAACAAAAAAAAGATGTATCAGTAATTTATCATAACATTAGATAATTACAATAACAAAAAAAATAGATACTTAAAAAATAAAACACTGTTTACATATTAAGTTCTCTAAAGCAGTGTAAAATTGTAAAAAAGAAAAAAAAAGCATTGTAAACATTTCTGTCCAGTAAACATAAAAAAATAAAAAACATTGCTTTAATTAGATTGTAGTGGTTCTCCACAGTTGTTTCTACTTTTCAAAATATGTTTCAGTTGTTGTGCTTATTTTACTGTCCAAGTTTAAAAATCTGTGTTCCACAATTTTTGACCCACCTGTTGTCCGATGTTAGGAATGTATTAATGCGTTACATGGTAAGCAGCAGAACTGACTTCTATTATTTCGGAAATCAAAAGACAATCATCAAATATGCACTCTTCATGAAAGTATAGAAGAGTAAGTAGGACTTTTTTTTAATCATTTGTAACATTTGCTACATAAAAAAAAAAAAAAAAATCTTAAGATACGTAGAAAAATGTTAAATATTCCTGCATAAGAATAATAGATGAAATAGTAATGAACATAAAACATAATAACATATGCAAGTATTTTCCCAAACAAGAAATGAGACCACACACTAAACTGACAAGCAAAGTGTTTTCGCAGTAACATTGAAACTGATTACATAAAGCAGTTTCTAACAACCACCAAATCAAAAACAAATAAACAAAATTATCATAAAAGATTGGTCTACAGAAAAACTAAAAAAAAAAACTAAAAAAAAAAAAAAAAAAAAAAAAAAGAAATCAGAGCATGAACAGAGCGGTTGGAAGAAAGGATAGAAAGAGAGGAGGCATCCTGTAGAGAACGAAGGGGATTTCCCACAGCACAGATGGAAGCCATTAACATGGTGTTGTTGCTTAAAAACCTTTCATGTCTTTGCAGTTATTAGATAATACCGGGTTAATAGTAAACAGCGTGATTCTGCAAATGGATCTAATATCCAGACAGAGCGAATGTTTTACCATCCACTACCTAATATTGCTTTAAATCTAATAAAGTGTAAGAATTCAGGACGTAGCCTCCAAAAAGTCTCCATACTGACTTTTAAATTGTCGGTTGACGATGAAAATGTTCCATGCTTGGCCGGACTTAACCAAGAAACTCCCTAAGAGGGAGACGGTTGCACTGAGGTCGTGTTGAAGCCAAAGCCACAACCACAGCTATGCGTGCACAAACACACACACACACACACACACACACACACACACACACACACCCCTGCACGCACACACACTCTATACGGGGTGATACATGCCTGCTGATGTCATCACCGCAGCTCTGGTAACACAAGGGGTCAACCAGGGGACTCGCCTCTGAACTCTGAACTCCTGTGTCCTCACATCTGTTTTCTCACTGCAGTTCAATGCTGCCGCTACATTAGTCATGAAACAATACAAATAAAAACAGATTCACACCAACTTGTGCAGAATCGTATCACGTTTGACCCCCCACCGCCCACCCCCCAAAAAATATATACATATATGTAAAAAGGGAGAGTCCTTCTCTTTGTAGAGTTTCAGAAACAACGTGCACGCACCGAGAGCTTAGGGCTGTTCTGTTAAACACATGTTCAGTTAGAGAGCCTACTGTACACCGCACGTAAAACATCTAAATGTTTTTGATTACCGCGCATACACAGGGGAGGCATGGGAAACAGGAACGGGAGAGGATACAGGGTTTTTTTTTTTTCCCCTCCTTTTTCTTCTCTTTCTTCTTACCTTATTTTCTCCTCTGCCAGTTTTCTTTCTCCCAGGTATGCCCCCCATCCGCCTCGCCTCCTCTGCACGTGCTGCCAACTCCTCCACTGAACAGGAGACAGAGCCAGATGACAGACAGAGGAGGAAAAGTGGAAGAGTTCACAGGCGTTGTTTGTTAAAACTCATTCGTAAATTGGATAAATACAATAACATTGCTTACATTGTGATATAACTTTTATATCATCTTTTAATTTATGCGTAGCGACACACATCTAACATTGCAGCGCGTCGCATCTCAGAGCAGATCGAGAAATAACGATTTTACAGAATTTGTAAAGCCAATTTTTTTTTTTTTTTTTTTTTTTGGGATACATGAAATGTGAGTCAGGTTTCAAACAGCTGAAGATCTCATCCGGAGAAGTGCTGAATGCGTTTCAGTAATGTAGAAGGAAAGATGGAATAAAAGCCCTCCACCGCTTAAACTTGGATGAGCTGGCTGCCCTTTTGTTGAGAGACAAAAGAAGTGCTCCCGGAGTTGGTCAATAGATGGCAGTCTTTACCTTGAGCAGGCCACTTGTGCCGATTCTCTACACTACAGCCCTTCACGCTGCCTTTTTCACCGTGTCCTGCATCTACATGCAATAAAACCCTATTGTTCTACACTTTGGAGTTTAGCACATCGAGTGGGTACATAATAAACCACTCGTCAGGTTTGTTAGCTAGATTTGCTTTGCAGGCCTTTTTCAGTTTGAATTTCAAATTTTGCCTACGCTACGTTCCTCCTCGATTTTTTTTTCTCCTTTTTTCTCTTTTCCTTTTTGTTCTGTGTGGTGTTTTGTGAGTCAGTGTTTCTTCACAGTTCCTTAAATCTTTTCTCTAAATTCAGTATTCATTGAATATAACATAAACTGTCAGCCATCGGTGGCCAAAGCTGGTGAATATTGAGAGGGTGTGTTCACTGAATATGAAGGGGTAGGTTGGGGGGGCGTGGAGGGGATATGTGTGCATACCTATATGTGTGTGTGTGTGTGTGTGCACTGAATATTTACTGGACAGACCTTGACTTTTTGTGTGCGTGTGCATGAGTGTCTGACTGGGCAAGACGGAAACAGAGAAAATGCAAAGTGAATTTTTGTAACGCTTTTAGGGCCGCACACCCTGATGTGATAATAGAGGCGAGACACCCTGAACCAGAGGAGAGTAAAACAATGAAATAAACACCACAATATAGGAAAAGAAATCTACATTTAATAGAAGTAACAATAATTTATGGTTTGGTAGCATCCAAACAGTTTAAACTAAAGCCCTAGGAAAATTGAAGCTGCAGCTGGAGCTGCTAAATATTTTATGATGCACAAACAGTTTTACTTCTGTGTCTATGTGTGTGTATGTGCCCTACCTTGGCTATTTTATTGAACCTCAAGGTGAAAGTTTGCAGCGAATCTCAATAATCAATAAAGCAGAGATGTGAAAACTTGAGATGGGGATCAAATTCATATTCAAGGCATTAGTCTTGAGGTGACCTCGGTGACACCTCCCAAAAGGGGAAGCCACAGAGAGAGCAATTAGCTGCTCACAATGATCGTTTACCCAAACTCAAACATTTGCAAACAAACAAGCATTTGCAAAAAAAATAAATAAATAAATAAATAAAAAGTGCCAACACTAGAAAAGATTAGTAGATAGAACTTTTCCTCTTAAACTTTTTAAGAAAAAAAAAAAAAACGACACAAAAATAAATTTAAAGCTGACACCAAGGGCTTACTTACATACAAGTTTTTAAATTGTAGAGTTTCAAAATAGCAAACAATTCTGCCACACAATTTGAAGCCCTTTTAATGAGGTGCTAAGAATGTGCTCTAGGGACTAAAGTTTTATTCAGCTATATGGCGCAGACAGTAATGCATTGTTGACCCTCCCTCGTGTTTGCAGGACATCTGGCTAAAAGATAGAGGCCACGGCTTTTTCCTGTCTGTGAGAAACACAAATTTGGCTGCCTGGTAATGAGTCATGAAGTGCCATCCTTCCTTCCTAATAAAGTATCACTTCTTAAACTATAGTTATGAGGTATTTTGTACCCAAATTTTAAAACTTCAAAAATGTTCTACCATGCAGTGTTCCAGTCTTTTTTTTTTCTTTTTTTTTCTTTTAATAAAACATGCTATATAAAAAGTCCCAGAGTGATTTGAGTTCCTTTATGTACATGAAGTAATTGCTTTACACTGCCAGTCAGCTGATTGAATAAATACATATATATTTTGACACTTTGCCCCAATAAAAAAATCATATATAAATAAACTCTGCTGTTTTGAAATATTTCCACTCAATAAAAACGTCAACAACGATGGTCTGGAAGGTAAAAAAAAAAAAAAAAAGAGTGCTACACTCTTTTACTATACTATACTACTGCTACTAGTACTACTACTAAATATTATGTTTGTTTACACATAATGAACAATCTTTAAAATAGGAAAGACATAATAAAAGCGGTGATAGATTATCATATTAGACTTTTATAAAGGTGTTTTAAAAGTACAGTTGTCAAGCTACAAGTGGCATCTTTGTCAAGCAGACGACTGGAGGCCGGACACCTGATAGGACGGACTGACCAACGGATATACTCTCACCATTACATTACATACAGCAGAATGCGAAAAAAGGACAATTCTTTGGGCAATAAGCACATCAAACTATGGCTAAATATAGCAGGTTTAGACTTAAATGTATGCATCAAAAGAAAAATAATAAAATAAATTATGAAGGCAACATTAATAAGATTTTAATCCTACAGATATAGTTTGATTAGGTGCTGTGGGAATATTTGTAATCATTTGGTTTTATATAAACAAGACTTTTAATGTAAAAAGAAAAAACATGTTAGTCTGTAATTGGGAGATATAAAACAGCAGAGTTTTAACTAGAGGTTATAATAGGATGAGAATCCCATATCTGAACTCTGCCTAAATGAGAAATGCATTTAGTTTCACCCAAACAGATGACCAAATACTGACACGTTTCTCCACGTAACACCTGGATGTGCAGAAGATTGTGTGTTTTGACACTTCTTAACATCTTAAGAAGAGCAACGGTCCAGGCAATCTGATCTATTTTACAGCGTTCCCCCCCACCCCCAACAGGCTTCATGAGTTATGACAGTAGTCCACAATCTAAGATCTTCAGTCTCCCAGTCTAACACTTTTTTTGACCCTTTAATTCTGGCTTCACAACGTACGGCATGATATTAGTCCGTGATCTAACTCTCTAGATCTCTCACTCTCAGTGCCTTCGTAGGCACTTCAAAGCCCATCATACAGTATCAGGCTATAATCACAGATCTGCGGTCAGATTACCCTGCTCTCACAGCTAACCTTTAACATGAGAAGGATGAAAACCTTGCTAACCCTGAATCAGTGGTTGGGGCTGGGCTGGGCCCTGCCAGGCCCTCATAAAAGCTTCATAAGGCTTCATGGGAGCTTCCTTTGGCTTTGTTGGGGGATTCGTAGCTGGCTAAGGTGCTCCCCAGAGACGTCCCAAAGCCTCCCATGACTCTTACTCTCTCTTTCTGAAGTTTCATAGGCTTGCAACACTGCTTTTGGGTATAAGCCAAAAGGTGCAGGTACACAGCCGCACACCGTCATGCACACAAATACAGCACAAGATAATAAAAAAAAACAACAAAAAAAAAACACTAATATGCACACAACAGTGACTCACAAAGACTAACACAAACACACACAGAGACTCTTAAACTCACACACACTTACACCTCAACACACTCCCCTCTTGCTCTCTCCTCTTCGCTTTATTTACAATCCTCTGGCAGCGGTACAAGGGCCTGGGGCTATAACACACGGCACCTAATGCTCAAACTGCCAGGTAATCTCATGTCTGACATCCTCCTTTGATAGAAACTGATCAATAGACTCTTGTAAAGGAGTCATTTTCTCTGATGTTTCCACCAACCACTTCTCTCTATCTCTAACTCTCCCTTTTTCACTCTCTTTCCCCCCCTTTTCTTTTATTAGCCATACATTTATAATTCATATTTCAGCAGGGCTGAGTTTGCTCCAAGACAAGGGGTGGGTTGAGGTTCGAGGGGGGAGGGGGGTTCTTTGTGTAATAAAGAACAATAGTTGTGAAATGATGGGGAGAAATGCCAGTGTTTGCTCTTGGTTCCGGTGAACAACAGTTTTGGGGATCGATAGAGTGTGAAATGGGATTATAGCTAGTAATAGAGGTGAATTGGAGGAGAGAGGCCGGTGCATGTGTGCGTCCAGGGATCCAGGTTGGATATCAGCACACACACACACACACACACACACAACATACACACACACACACACACCTGCTCACAAAATAATTTTACCATATGAATGGGCAGATGGACATCAGCAATGCCGGGAAGCATTAACATTAAACAAATGTTTCATAAAAGTTAGGATTTTTTTTAAGATAGTTAGTCAACAGAATAACATGGTGGATTTAATATTTACATTCACCTTGTTAGATTTTAAAGATGGATCAATCAGGCTGTTTCAACCGATTTCTGTTTTTGCTTCAAGTCTGACCTGCTGATTCTGTTTGTTTTTTTGTTTTTTTTGTCATGAGGACTACAACACTTAAATGAGAAAAAAGGCACTGGGGGTACTTTTACATTTGACAAAAAAAAACGTATTACAAGGTTATTACCAAGCATAAGTTTCCCACCATTTTCTGAATTTCATCTAACTTTAAAACGTTGCAGCAAGACACATACTATTGACCAACAATGTGGGCATTCTTGGTTAATAATGAGAACATAGAATTCACATTTTCAGCATGCAACCTGCTCGTCAACGACGGCAGTCAGTCAAAATAAAAGTGGATGATTCCAATCTCTACCTGATTGATTGGTGCGTCTGCATTTTTGTGTCTCTAATGTGTTTTCACACCCGATTGTCCAGACTTGGTTCAATTGCTGACCAAAATTGCAACATTTGCTACATTTCCAGCTGGTGAGGTTCGCCTTCATGCCACACTGTTCACCCCCTCACCTGTGGTGGCAGTACACCAAGAACCACTGAAGGAAACAAAACAAAAATCTCTGAAGATGAGATGAGCACGACTTCTTTCTTTTGCAAAATGTAAACAAACAGGGAGTAGCAGGACTCATTTTACTGGCTGTAGGATTTCTCTTTTGTCTTTGGCATAAGACCGCTTGCATCCACATATGCATTTGAGTCGGGCAAATAGTACACTTCAACCGAACAGAGACCTAGGTTTCTAGGTGGACCTGACTTTGCTTTGTTGGTCCATATCAGACATCTATTGCCACTCCTCAAGAAAACAAAAAAAAAGGACTGGACAATCTAGAGTTCAATAAAAGAAGACTGGTGGAAATGCACCCTTAAAAAAACAATTCTTGCTTGAATTTCACTGTAAAATTGTATTTTTTTTTTCTTAAAACAATAACTATAAAACAAAAAATGTTTAACATTGTTATAACAATCAATATGTTACATTATTTTGACAGAAATCTGACTCTTATTTTTCTTGTTTGCTTTAAATAAAGTAGTTAGACTTTTTGGTTCTAGTTTTTTTTTTTTGATAATTTTCAGTTTAGGTTATCATAATATAAAAATTACCCATGCCTAACCACAACATATAAAAATTTAACAAGTTAATAGCACTCGCAACAATAACGTTGTGAAAAAAAATATTTTCTCCTCAATATTCAAGGCTTCTTAATGCTTATGTTTTAAGAAAATCTATTTTGTCGTCTTCAGCTTTTCACAGTCCACTCCATCCTGCACTATCGCATCTATTATCATTCAACGTGGTTACAATGCTTTCATGATGTAAAAAGAACCACAACAAGGTTGATGTTATTAAAGAGGGCCTTTGTTCTTGACAGTAATTTCTCAAGCCAACTCCAGTTCATTCAGACCACTGCAATATTCAGGTAAACAATATCCCCACTGTTCTAATAATAATGCATCTTTATTCATCTTAAGTCATTACAATAGGCTCTTCATTGGTGCACTGTATCTGCTGAAGGTAAAAGCTGAATAATATGTGGTTTTGTGTGGAGAGTAGAGTTGAGGGAATGTGTTTTGATCACAGACAAAGGCCAAGCTACACAGCGTTGTCCTTCTGTCTCTATCTTGTTAATGAGGACTGTTCACTGAGCAAGCCAGCCACTGTCTGCCACAGAGAGAGAGACCTCAGATTCATCTCTCTGCGGACAATAGGTGATTGTGTCTGTGTGTGTGTGTGTGTGTGTGTGTGTGTTTGTACCTTTGAGGATCCATGTGTGTGCTAATTAAAGCTGTGGGAGTTGGAAGAAATGACTGTGAGTGTGCGTATATGAGGTGTTTGCCTGCCGTGACCGTAGATATGTACGTTAATTCTTAATGAGACATTTCTGTGCCCAGAGAGACCCAAACATCACCATTCCTGCACTGACACACCACTACAAAGGACACAGTCTTACACACACACACGTGCACACACACGCACACACACACACCCACACTCGTAAACCAGATCATTACCATACAGCTAAAGCAGTGTGCCGTTAAATAAAAAACCTTTATCCTCAGTGTGTGTGTGTGTGTGTGTGTGTATATTTCTGAGTGAGCAACTGAATCACCAAACTGCTAATTTGAGCTAGCTGATAAAGCTAACAGCACTCTGGGTTGAATCATCCCTTAAAGGCAGGGCACACCCCCTTTTTGCAGCTCAGTGTTGCCTATTAGGCAGCAGGAAAATGTTCACAAAGAACAATAACTGTGATGAGTGGATCAAAGAGCTGAGTGAGGGAAAAAAAAAAAAGGTTCATATCGACATCCTTGTATAACCCTACAAAACTGAGATCTGCATAGAAAAGTGTAATCTCTGAATGGGAAACGCTGGTATACCCCAATAAACCTGCAACCCCAATAAACCTGCAACTGTGGCAAAATGTGGTTCTACAAAGTACTGGCGCATGCATGTTGAATATCAAGGCATGTCACACTTTTCTTCTTTTTGTTTTTTAAAAAAGTGTAGAAACTATATATTTTTTTCCTTCACTTCCTTCTCATCCGCTACTTTGTTTTCATCTATGTCATAAAAGTGCCCGAAAATGCACAGCATTTGTGTGCGTAAAGTGACAAAAAGTCTCCAAGTGAATGTCTATTTTTCCAAGGCACCGTACACGAGGGGGACTTTCCCTGCCCTCAGGTCAGGAATGCACACCACATTTGGCCAGAAAGCAATTTTAAAATATGTCCAGCTTCTTCGTATATCACTTTATGTGGTGTTTGCATCTGCTTTCACCAAGGTGAAATATATTTGCCGTGTACTTACAGCTGCAAATATGAACACAGAAAATATGTTTGTTAGTTCAGAAACAAATAAAAAGTGTTGTCCGAGTTCTCCCCGTAAATGGAGTATTATGGATGTACTAAACTGGTCAGAAACTACATTGTGCTCAAGTGAATTTTTTCAAAATTCTTCATAGATGTGACGGTGAAAACTTTGAACATGAATAAAACATTAGTTATTCTATTTTGATTAGAATTTATTCAAATGTTCTTTAAACAGAACATTATTTGCACAATAATTTTAACAACAGAACTATGTTTGTAAATGGATTGTTACTATGGAAATATATTTTTTATGTTATTTTCATTTTAAAAATTCACTGTCAGTTGCCATTTAACTAATATGCATACCTAACTCTTCATGGAATTGATAAACTCTTGTCAATTACGTGTATTTGCATAATGGTAATGATTAATAATGTGCACACATGCATTATGCATGCTATGGATGTGAATGTAACTTTCAATTTATATGTTCTTACAGGTGACAAAAGTAACTTTGCTGTTTTTCCACCAGAAAGATGAAAAACAGATGATATATATTACTGTTGATAACATTTCTGTTTGTACATATTTCAAAAACTGCATTTGTACAAACAACTCATCTTATTGAGAGCAACGTGCAACACACATTAAGAAATGCTAAATTCCCATGACTGTTACCATATCCGCTCATTCATGCACAAAAAGCTTTGACACACACCCACGCGCGCGCACGCCCACACACACAAATACCATGTCCAACACTGCGAGCCACATTGGCAAGCTGCCAGACCACAGTCACCACTTTGAGTAATTTGAATATTTAGTGTCCCATTGAGCTCTTAATTGGAGTCAATTTCAATAGCCTTGGCACTGTTTGGTGCTTTAATTAATGACAAGGTAATTTGTTTCTGCCAGGCGATCACAGGACAATCATATGAGTGGGTGGTTTGTGGTGCCTGTGGTAGTGGTTAAAGTAGTTCATTATAAAAACTTGAAACAGATCTCTAAATCATTTTCTCGGGATGCACAGACAACTTGCATAAAAACATCCATTTGCAACCTGCAACATATCCAACATTACATCCACTTCAGGTCCTTCCTATAACCTGGTCATAACTTGAAGGCTAATTAACTTCACCTTATACTCGTGAATCACCAAGAATTGCAAATGTTGACCTTAATAAGTAGCATTGACATAAATCAGAGCTTTGCTTGCATCTAGTATCTTCTACTAAAAGAAGCAGCAGTTATTGCACCGGTTTCCTTAATATTAGGAGATCTGTGATCGGTCGATAAATCTAATTGATCTAAAAATCAACCATTGTTGTCCTTGTAGCGTCCCGGTTGAAAAGATTGTCTGGTTTTTGAGGATGATATATTCCATGATGAGGAATATACTTCTTTTCTCCTTTTGCTTCGTTGCGAACTTCCTCTGCCTCGCCCTTCTCTATGACTTCGTCCATAAACTTTACATATTGTTCCTTGTATCTTTGGTCTTTTGACAGTTTGTTTTTGAGGCTTTGAAGTCGTACCATGGCCATTTTTTTATTGTCTGGTAACAGAGGTCTTTCCTTAAATGGAAGTGGCATTTCATAATGTCCTTCATAGTTTTTATAAATGCCTTGCTCTAGTGTATTCAGAAAGAGAATGTCATCTTGAGACATTGATTTGTTATCCTTGTTATCCTTAAAGTCAGACTTGAGAACCTTGAGTGCGTCAGCGGGAGTCATTAAAGGAAGCACTTTGATTGTGACTCTGTGGCACACAGCAGATATGCTAAAAGAGTCACTGAGATGATGTGGGGCCTACGACACTCCAGCCCAATGCTGTGCGGACTGCATAGGGTTCACCTTCTTCTCCTAAGATGACCTGCCTTGGAGCTAATGCCTTGGAACAGTTGTAGCCAATTAACAGCCCAACTTCACATTCTAGCTGTGGGGGGATCTCATTCACTATTACCTTGAGATGATCCCATTGCATTGCCGTTTCACAGGAAGGAATGTGAGAGCGGTTAACCGGTATACAGTCTTTAGTGTAAGCAGGAGGGAGTTCAATAATTATGTCTGAAGAGTTGTATCCTCTCATCTTGAGACCTGAGAAGCTCGCTTGGGACAACTGCATCCTTACCAAGCATTGTAGTAAGTTTTAACCTTATTGGGGTTGCCTTAGCTTTGAGATCGTTAGACACATTGCGGTCAATGAACACTGTATCACTTTGGGAGTCCAAGAGTGCATAAACAAGCCTTTCTTTACCTGGTTGTTGCTCTGAAGAAACCCATACTGATACGATCATAGAGGTGCTTATACATTGTTCATTGGTTCTTGCATTGAGAGACAGGGTTGTTGCAGTCTGTTCCGCGCTCATTTGAAATTGGCTTGTCTGTGATTTATCGCCGTCATAGTTAAAGTCGTGCAGACAGGTAGGGTGTTTTTTTCTTGCATATTTCACATACATGTCTGTAACGACAGTCCTTTGCGCCGTGTCCGGGTTTAAGACACCCATAGCAAAGTCTTTTGTCTTTTATGTATTTCCTTTGTTCCTCGAGTGGTTTGTCTTCGAACTGAGGGCAACTGTGAAGTTTGTGTCCGTTGTCTTGACAGAGGATGCATGTTGGTTTAACATTTGACCTTTGTTTTGTGCCTTCCGTTTCTGTTACCACTTGCATATGGAGAACACTGGAGGTGGGCCTTTTATCTTTCTGGTTAACTTTGCTGGTTATTTTGGTGAAGTCTGTTGAGTGAAGAACCTGAAATGACGTGATTGGACTACACACAATCTCAGCTTCAGTGGACATGAACTCAGTAAATTCCCTCAAACTTGGAAACTTCCCATTTTCTTTCATGCACTGGGTAGCCTGACGATTCTACCTTGCAGCTGCCCAGTTCGGTAATTTTTGAACAAGTTTTTGGTTCTCTTCACAATCGTTGAGAATGCTTAAACCTTCTATGTGTGGCATAGCTTCATGACATGTTTGAATGAAATCAGCAAATGCTCTAAATCCTATTGAGTCATTTGTATCTTTGGCCATTTTGCTAGTCTTTCTCTGTACCCTTTCTGTACAGTAAATGGATGCCCATACCTTTGGTGGAGGCGTTCCCACGCATCCTGATAGGCATCACTGTCGTTTCTGTAGAAGATGCCATCAAGTGTTTGTCGAGCTGAACCCCCTACATATTTCCTTAGGTAGTGTAGCTTGTCTGCAGGTGATATGTTCTTTTTATCAATGAGTGCAGCAAATGAAGCTTTCCACTCAGTGAACTCTATTGGATTGCCTGTGAACGTGGAGGGCTCGGGCTTTGGCAGTCTGTTCATGGCGACACTGTCCTGTAATGCTTGGGCTAAATAAAGGAGATCTGCTTGTGGAGGTGAGGTGGACACAATGTTGCTGTTAGGGACCTGAATGGGAGCAGAATCTATAGAAGCCTTTTGAGCTGCTCTGGTACAGTCAATATAAACACTGCTCTCACTCTTTATCTCCTGGTCATAGGTTATTAATCTAGCTCGTGCAGCCTTTAACTCCTTTTCAGACTTTAATCTCTCTAACTCACATTTTTGAGATTCTAACTCCTTTCTCTGTCTTTCCTCCAAAAGTTGGATCCTTTCTCTTTGTTTTTCTTCTTCTAATAACACTTCATACTCTGCCTACTTGGCCGCTAACTCTGCTGCAGCCTCTGCCTACTGACCTTGTAGAGTTTGAATTACTGGTAGCTGAGCGTTTACGTGAGTGTGTGATGGAAGAACTGTAAATGGATTGAGCATAGTCTGGATCAAGAAGTTCACGTAGACGTGCCTTCACTTTCCCACTGTCAGTCATCTATGCCTAAGAGTCTTTCATATGCAACTCTGATAATGTCATTGGTGACTGCTTCGCATGCATCTATAAGTCGCCTTGTGCCACAGCAGGGAGTAATGATTTCCCTTATTTCTGTGTATAACTTTATGACAGTATCTCTTTCCTTTTCTAAGATGTCCATGCGTGTAGCAATTTGACTGTTTGTTATGTCTCCTTTCAATTGTTTTATTGTTGTACGACCTTGCCTTTTCCATTGATCATAAACTTTGAGAAGACGTTTTTCTTTTTTGTGGGCTTCCTCCTCCTGATATACTCGCATTTTTTCTGTAAGCCTCCTTTGACGAACAGAGCTTTGAGCCTCCTCTTCTTCGTTGACCTGTGGGTCCTTGGTGTACTTTATTTCCTGTTCAGATGCTTCCATGCTTGATGCCGAGAGTGGGTTGAACTTCTTCTTAGCTCAGGGTGAGGCTCTTCTCAGCTTGGGTCAAGCTCTTACTGTAGCGTCCCAGTTGAAAAGTTGGTCTCTCTAACTGATGGTTCACGTTTCTTTATTCAACAACACATCGTAAGAGCTACAAACATACACATAAAATATCATTAGTAACTCTTTGTGGTTCTAACCTTTTACCTTAACCTATAAACCTTACTTTATGTAATATTAAATTTACAATACATGTATTTAATTAACTATAACATTTCTATATTACAAATGAACTAAAACGTATTCCAACTGTTTCAGCTGTTCGACAGTTAATCAAATATCAACACCCTTTCATGTCGAAACATAAACATCACGCTCAATAAATACAATTCACTCATCAAAACACCCACCTTGTTCCCTCATCAACCAAGCACTTGCTAATTGATTGTCTGGACCTTAATTGGACTATTTCTTAGTTATCTCCCCTCAACCGTGACTCATATGTTCGCTCACTCTCTGCACTATGTCCAAAACAGCCAACCATCAGTTACCGTCAGAAGTTTGTGTAGATCGCCTAGCAACCTTGCCCCCCCCCCAAAAAAAACCCTCAAATCAAATCATCGGTCAAAAGGCAACAAACAACTCCTGGCCAAATGAGGAAACAA
>NW_006799961.1:1759590-1822904 GCF_000485575.1 Poecilia formosa
TATATATATATATCTCAATAAAGTCATTTACAGTCCTCTGCTCTGATGTGAGAGGTTTGACTGACAGACTGGCCCACCAGGTCATGCCTGCACATTTGCAGTTAACTGAAGTCGCCCCACTGCTGCCTACTCAGCAACTTTCTTGCTATAGGTAGTGACGTTTCAGACAAAAATAATCGCCATCGCCCAAAATCTGAATTGGCACATCAGGCTTTTTAAACATCAGTAATTGGCGATCAGCTAAAAACCAAAATCGGTGCACCCCTTATTATAACAAATTTAATAAAAAATTCACAGGCTATAGATCAGAAGATGATGTCAGCAGCAATAACTATGCTAAAGCAGCTCAATAAGTATCAGAGAATGACTTCAAGGAATTGAAATGTTCAAGCAATAATTCATATCACATTGAAAATGTGTATTTGAAAATAATTTTGAAATTAATTTGCCCTTTTTCTGCTCTACTGAGTTTTGTTCCATCACATGACAGCCCAATAAAATATGATGAAGTATGCATTAAAACATGCCTGTTCGATGTGAATAGGCATGTTTTAATAACATTGAAAATAACTAAAAATGAAAAGAAAATCAACTTGGATTTGAGCCAAACCTACATTCAATCAGACACAATTGTTCTATTAAAATCACACATCAACACACCCTTAAATATATATTTTTTTGTTTCATTGTTTCTGTTTTCCATGTGATCATGACCTTTTATTACCAAGAAGACCAGCTCATTTAGATACTAAGAAATAATACAAGTTCTAAAGAAATTCTGACTTACTCATAGCCCTTTCTCAAGAACAGTGCATGCAGCCTTTCTCAAGTGTTTCCAAGAACACATTTACAGTGAAAGACATACTTCATACATATCCATCTGTAAGAGCTCAGGACTAAGAATGAGGCTTCTGAAATAAAAATTGAAAAATTTGAGATTATTCTCTCTAAAATAATTCACATCAACTTCACTTTAATACTTTTTGGATGTTGAGAAGCTCTTGCTTTGAGCATGTTAGTTCCTGTTTTATTTCCTGCTGACTTCCTGTTTCAGCTGACGACTGACTCATGAGACACAGCAGAACTGTGCTGGAATTTTTTTTTTTTTTTGTCTGATCATGACAAAATGACCTATGAATCAACTCTGCACACGAATAAAAAGGTAGATAGCTGACCCAAAAAACTTTGAAACAAAAATATCCGTACACGCTACGTTACAGTCCCAGTGCTGTTTAGCATTAGACGTGTAGACTATTAGGAGAATGAGAGAGAGGCAAATGGAAAGGGCATGAGAAAAGAGACAAGGACAGACTCTGGGATCAGCCCAGGAGAGGAGAGTTTTATAGACTCTGTTATTACTGCCGTGCCAGCTCTGACTTAATCTCAAGAACAGCCTTTTGACAGTCTGTGAGGCATTCAGTTTTCTCGGCGCAGCACTGAAACACACATAAATACGCCTAAGAACATAATATAAACTTTAAAAAAAACTTTGTTTAGTTTTCCGGCAACGCTAAACGTGAAGGAGTTTTTAGAAAGTAATCAAGCCGTATCAACCAGGTGAAACTATAATAAAACTCATTAAAGGAACTGCAGCAGGTAATATCTTAATGTTTTACAGCATTGTGAATGAAAAGTCCTGCAATTACAGGGGATTATCTTCTGTAGCGCTTCTCTTAGTTTCGACACGCCGACACGCTCCACATCAAAACGAGAATGGCCCTGCTGATGGAGATGACATTTCTGAGGGTAAATGCCGAAAATAACTAATGTGTAGCAAAGAAGAAAAATATGATACCGCAAATGATCAAAAATAGAACCCAATCAAATTGGATTTATTCTCACGATAGGCATTTTAATCAAATAAAATATGGCAATGACCCCAATTCTACAAATAAGGAAAAACTATAGTTGCCCAGTTATTTATTTTTCTCAACAAAGACACATGGCCACAGTGTGACAGACATGGCAAACAAACCCCATCACATCTTTATAAACAGCTAGAAAATCTAACTCAACAAGTATGACCAATAAATTTAGGAATGCCATAATTGCGAAGAGTGAATCTCAGGGGGAAAGAATTTAGTTGTTTTTACCACTGACTGTCTTTTTCCATCTTTTATATTCTCTGTTTTATTTAAACTAAATTGCATACCATATCGCTGTTCACAATCTCAGTTTATTAACTGCCACTTTTTATAGGCAGATTGTGTCACCGATTCAAAAGAAGACATCGTCACGAGAAAGAAATTTTTACAGCATGTGTCCTCTGGCTTTAATCTTCAGATCTTCAGCTAGATTGAACTGTTCTCATGCTGGAATACCAATTGACCAGAACAAATACAGAATTAAGATATCATACTTACACTGTGTGTATTTTTTATTTTAGTTTTTTAATGTAAACATTAAATATTTTCTTTGAGTACCCACACAGCGTTAAAATAATGTGTTTAAATATATATATATATTTTTTTTTTCTACAGACTGAAAAAAGGCACATGTGATTTTCGGGTTAGCTGAGCCCAAAAGTGACATGAGGTAGCAAATTAGCAGGACGTGAAGCTCCATAAGAACTTCTAACCTCTTGATAGGCGCCTCACAATCAAAGTCATTAGCCAGTGTAATAAAGGGCCTGAGATACAGCCATTCTTCAACAGCCTAACTCTTTTATAACCAACAGATTAAAGTTGATTGGATTAAAATGACATTCTGCCCGTCTGACCTTGGCGGCAGCAGTTAAGTTCATCCAAATTAAATTTCTCCGTAATAAAGATGATTCATTTGTTGCCTGACGTAGTAAATATAAAACAGAAAGAAAGAGGACAAAATATTAAGTGACACACCCCAGCGCCCACATGCACGCTTGCACACGCTCGTATGCGTGCGGACAAGGACGCATGCATACGTCCATGTTGTGTTGTTGGGAGTTGGCAAGCACATGCTTACACAACCAAGAAAAGAGGAGCGTTCTTCGGTCTTGAGTCAAACTTTTCTCTACGTGGTTTAAAACCAAGAACACATTTTGCTCTTACCTGTTTTACGGATTTCATGTGTAATCCCAAGAGGCTCTTGAAGTGGTCCACTTTTCACTGACTTTCACTCGGGAGTTCTTCTTTTAACTTGTCAAAAGCTTCCTCCAAGCTCTCCACTGTCTAACCTTAATTCATAACACCGCAGCAGTTCGGAAAGCTCTTCCTTTACTGAATGAGCTGCTAAATGCGAGTCTCTGCGCTACCAATTAAATAGGAATAAGCACAACTTTAAATGGAAACAAGCTCAGAACCAAAGGAAAAACAATTTGCTGGCGAAGTCTACAGTCTTTGAAAATGGTGAACTTGTGTTATTTTCAATACATGTGATGGAAAAAAAAAGAGTTGAAATAGTCTAGGTAATTTAAAGCCCCTTTCTTATGATTTTATAAGCCTCATTCATATTTATTATTTCCAATAATTTTAACACTCTTTAAATGATTTATGAAGGTTTATGATAATTAGTTTTTCCACTCTTTTCTCAAAGTCCCACAATTGGATTTTCATTGGATTGAGTCACTCAGCTCACACTCCTCCCAACCTTAACTTTGGTTCCCTGGATGATGGGCTTACATAAAGTTGGCCCTTCTTTATTTTTTCATGTTATGCCTAGCTTAGCTCCAGGAGTCAAGGCTGGACCACCATGCATGTGCTAGCTAGCCCTCTCGGTCTGGCTCAAAGAGGGTACCACAGTCTCCCCATTCTGGAAGAGGTTTGCCTATTTTTGATCCAGCCTAATAAATAGCAGTGGCATGTAAGTACAGCTACTGATGCTCCTCATAGAAAGGGGTCAGTGATGCTCTCTAAAAAATTGACCTATAACATTTCCAAGATTAATAGATTGCAAAATTGCCACTGTAAAGTCACTGCTAATATCCTAGCACTCTGGCATTGTGCTAACACAAATGAGCATGCTCCATACAAAGCAGGCTACCATGCTAACTTGTTCTATTGTGTCAAACTTGTTGATTGTCATTTAATCAAGTGCTTTGATTACTTTTTCCATCTTAAAACCTTATGTAAGCATCAAGGGTGCACTTAAGTTTTCCCCATGACTGTAAGTCTAATAGCACTGAATCTACTGGCAGGCACTAAGCAGACAATAATGGGAGCTTTTGTAAACTAAAGATAAGACACTCTAATCAACAATCAAACACCTTTTGTTGTCAATGCTGAATCTCCTTTTGCAGAAGTTTCACATTGCCTTGAAGCTTATGCAGTTTTTATTGCTGTTGTGTATTTTTGTAAAAAGAAAAAAAAAAAAGTTATTTTTTTCTTCTTGCGCTTAATTTTTAAACAGAAAACTTTAAGTTCATCTTTGGCTTCATTCAGGCGCTGACAAAGAACTTCCTGAATCCTGATTTATTTTATTTATTTTTTTTAGTTTCTGAAAGCACACATTTTGTACAGTTATATTTTTCTTAAGATCTCACGTTTTTTTAAGAGTCCTAAGCAGATATATTTTAAAAGTTATTCTGTTTCTGAAAGTGGTCTGAACTTGAAACATCCTACACAGTAATTCATCATATTTAACAAATTTTGCTTCATACACTGAGTAATGCCAATGAGCATTACTCAGCGAGTAGTGATATGGTTTTATACATCAATATATATTAAAAAAAGAAAATACTTTATGATTCAATAATAAAAGCTACATATTTCAATTAAAATGTCATTGTAAGATGTTTTATTACACAGAGTCCCCTTCTTAGTACTTCCTTGTTCTGCTGGAGGACTTCAAGGCTCACATGGGCAATACTAGGAAGACCTGAGGGGTGTGGTTGGGAGGAACGGTGTCCCCAGTCCAAACCTGAGTGATGCATTCTTGTTTTTGGAGGAAATTCTCGGGGAGGAAGGATATGCACCACCAACAATGTTCATGGTGGGTATGATGTGTTGCTGAATTTGACTCTAGACATAATGGGCTGGTGGGGTAGTCCTTTCAAGTCATATGACTATTACTAAAAAAAAGTGTCAGCTGTGTTGAATACTGACATGTGAGAATGTGTTCTCTCACATTATTAAACTTAGACATATTCATAAAATATACCAAAAGAAAGGGAAGAAAAGAGCGAAATACGTCAAATCCTTAACCTCCCATGAACAGAGATAGATTCATACACCGTCTGTGAGGAGAACGGCCACTTCCTGTCAATGAAGTGGACATAAACAGTGAATTAGCTCTATGCTGCCAGGCTAGTCTACAACCAGTTTGTGCTGTTATTCAGGCTTCCAGGTCAGCTGCTTTCTTGTTGTAGCGCCTCTAAACGGGTGGTTACTGTTGCTCTTGAAGGAATGTTAAAGCTTCACACATCAATTGTGCTTATTAGCATCACGTCTTTTTACCATCGTGTTACAATTTACCTGCTTTTATATCACACCATCCTTGCCTTTGAAGCAAATTAGTAATTTTTTCGTTAAGAAGCTACGCTGGCTCTATTCCCCACAGAGTTGTTTACAGCACATGCAATTTCGGGTAAGAATCATTGAGCTGGTGCATTGCATACGTCACGGCCAATTGGGTAAAATGAGATCCAGTTGTTTTTGGTGGCCTTAGGATCACATCTCTGCTTTTTGCGGATGATGTGGTCCTGTTGGCTTCATCAGATCGTGATCTGCAGCTCTTGCTGGAGCTGTTTGCGGCCGAGTGTGAAGCGGCCGGGATGAGGCTCAGTGCCTCCAAATCTGAGGCCATGGTCTTGAGCCGGAAAAAGGGCAGAGTGCCTACTCCAGGTCAGGGGGGTCGTCCTGCCCCAAGTGGAGGAGTTTAAGTATCTGGGGATCTTGTTCACAAATGGGGGAAGAAGGGACCGGGAGATCGACAGGCGGATTGGGGCAGTGTCTGCCGTGAAGCGGGCGCTGTACCGGTCCGTCGTGGTGAAGAGAGAGCTGAGCTCTAGATTTACCGGTCGATCTACGTTCCCACCCTCATCCATGGTCATGAGCTTTGGGTCATGACCGAAAGAACGAGATCACAGATACAAGTGGCCGAAATGGGTTTCCTCTTCAGGGTGGCTGGGCTCTCCCTTAGAGATAGGGTGAGAAGCTCGGCCATCCGGGAGGGACTCAGTAGAGCTGCTGCTCCTCCACGTCGAGAGGAGCCAGTTGAGGTGGCTCGGGCATCTGGTAAGGATGCCTCCTGGACNAATATATATTAAAAAAAGAAAATACTTTATGATTCAATAATAAAAGCTACATATTTCAATTAAAATGTCATTGTAAGATGTTTTATTACACAGAGATGGGGTGAGAAGCTCGGCCATCCGGGAGGGACTCAGAGTAGAGCTGCTGCTCCTCCACGGCGAGAGGAGCCAGTTGAGGTGGCTCGGGCATGTGGTAAGGATGCCTCCTGGACGCCTCCCTGGTGAGGTGTTTCAGGCATAACCCACTGGGAGGAGGCCCCGGGGAAGACCCAGGACACACTGGAGGGACTATGTCTCTCGGCTGGCCTGGGAACGCCTTGGGGTTCCCCCGGAGGAGCTGGAAAAAGTGGCTGGGGAGAGGGAAGTCTGGGCCTCCCTTCTGAAGCTGCTGCCCCCACGACCCGACCCCGGATGAAGTGGAAGAAAATGGATGGATGGACAGATCCAGTTGTTTCAAACTTCAACAGAGTCCACACCTACAGCGAGCAATTGTTTCACAGTAGCCAAGAGTCCAGGTCTTGTGTACGAAGCAAAGCGGAGAACAAGGGGCTGACTGATTTTTAACTACGCTAATGTGTTTCGGGACAGCTCTGTTTGTGGTGCTTACTAAAATTCACACAGAGATATAATTTAGCAATAAAATAATTTCTGACGAGAATTGCCTGCACTGGATTCTATTTAAGGGTAGCAGAGTAAAGAGGGTAAATATTGAATAACAGTGAGTATGCTGAATTTTTCATATTTCAATCGTAAAAAAACAATGTAAAAGAAACACATGAGCACCTACTGAAACATACTCAACTTTATGGATTTTACCAAAATGTGAAAAAGAATGTAAGGGGATATTTTAAGGAAGCAAAAGTAAATGCTGAACAAATGTAGAAACAACCATTCTCACTATCCTGTTCAGTGAACTCAAACATGAAGCACTGCACAGTGCGAAACAAAAATATACCTGGACAAAATGGAGCAACAGACATTCATACTGAGCTGCTCTACAGCAACCTTTGTTGTAATGACAGGGGAACCAAGGAAGTGAAACCAGTCTTAATCCTGGCGTTACACTTGGAATCCTACCATAGCTCACCTCTCAAGGGTAGAGGTTGAGAAAGTTAAACCCGCTCTAACACTCAGCTTGAGTTCATCCACATTAATCCTGTTGTAATCTGGATCAGAACATGTGGGTTTACAGCTAATGACAGCCAACTAGTTAGATTTCAGCGGTTCGCCGCAGCCTGGTTTAACCAGGGATTAATGGGGCCCATCTAGCACCAACGCTGGGTAACAGTGAGCGGGGAACTTGCTCACGCTCATGGGGAAAAAAAAAAAAGACACAAATTAGAGAAGGCAACGGAAGTCCTCGCATGTGATTCGTTACTTTGTTGAGTCAATAACCAAAGAACCACTACAGATGAGGAGCAATATGTGCGAGGACTGTTCAAAAAGCCATCGATTTAGCCTGTGTACACTTTTACTGGATCAGTGATGGTCATAAATATTGAATGTGGGTGGTCACTCTAAAGTGACCCTAGCACACAGACACAAAACTTGAAGTGCCACGGATTGCTCTGTGGCCTCATTTGATTTGAACTCTATATATGACGGAATCTCCTACATTGTGATGAACCCAATGCCTTGAGGTTCAACTAGTTACGGAAGATTTCCAACTACGCACCGGATGAAAGACCGCATAACAGGAGCTAATATAGATACTATCGCTTTCTTGTGACCATAATTAGAAGCTTGTGCTTTAGAGAAACAAATAGCTTTCAAGACATGATGGAAAACACATTTCAACTCTTATGACTCGACAAACCTAATTTGTCTTATTATTTAAGTAATCGTGGGTGTCACATGACTACCTGGGGTGACCCTTAGTTGATAATAACTTTATTTTTATCTAAATCATCTTATTTGAATCGCTTGGTCTACTTTTTTTTTACGTTCTGTATTCATGTTTGAATCCAATTAAATGTGAGTTTGACAAACAGAGGATCATCTTATCTTGTTTGGCAATTCAGATGACGTAAATGGAGGCTTATCTAAGCTGACAACAAAACAAAGCTGGTGATTTAGAGCCCAGCTGCTTCTCATTTTTCTTCTTTAAATGTGATCAGTAGCTGGTTTTATTGAAGGATCAGGACTCATATGACTAGGCATTAGATAAAAATGAAAGCTCTCCTCTTCTTTGGGATTGTCCTACAACTTTTCGATGTGTTTCTGCTTCAACACACTTGACTCAAATATGCAGGTCGTGAGCAGGACTCTGGAGAGCTTGACTGCATCGAGGAGGTAATGCAGCCATTTGTTTCACGTCTTTTTGACCAGGGACACGCCACTTTTGTGGAGCTGAATATAACAAACTCAAGTGAGATTTTTGACTGCTCTTTCCATCAAAATCAAATAGTGAAGCTCATTTACCAACTGGAGTTAAAACTGTATTAACTAAGGTCTCCTCTACCTGTTGCTGACTAGAGGGGAGCTGAGAATGTAGCTCTTCATCAATTTTCCTGCTCATGTAGTTTAAGTGTCTCACCTCTTAAACTACTCTCTCTCTCCTAAGTAAGGAGAGAGAGAGAGAGGAAAAAGTTGAAAGCCAAAAAGCATGACAATATTTCACTATCATATATTGCACACCTACAAAGAAAGGACAAGTAAGGGCGTGGCGGCAACCCAAAAGTGACTGAATCAGGCTTGACTCAAACAAAAGTTTCCTAGTTTAGCCTTGGGGCTGGCAGAGAAAAATTTAGGCAGAGCAAACATTAATGCGTAACAATTTGGCTTTCTTTGGGTACAACTTCTGAGGAGCCTTTTAGCAAAGTGCTGTGTCTCCCTCCGCTCCACTGAACCAGCATAGGAGAGAACAGTGAAGGTCTATAGCAGGTTTGGACCCTTCCCTGTTTGCTCCCATTGAAGCAAGGCATCAATGAGAAAAGGGGGAGAAAAAAAATAGAATCAATCAGTTTTGAGTTATGGTAGAAATGATTTTCGTCTCCAAGACAGATTTGAAAATGAGCAGATAATCAGAAATACAGTTTTCTATTTTTTTGCAGGAAAAAAAAGCAATAAAAATGTTTAAACAACAGTATTTCATTAGTAACAATTGATTCTGTATTAAAGTAGATGTAAAACACTGCATTCAAGTCATATGGGAGAGGTTTGGGGCTAGGGATTGGAAAGAAGGGTTTGTTTTTTAAATGCCTTAGGATTAAATAGAGAATGACAGAAAAAAAAGGTTACATAGAAAAATTCAGAAAAAACATGTCTACAGAAAAATCTGAACACAAAAACACCTGTGACAGCCATGTCTCATGTAAATTAAGCTTGCAACGTTACACTGACGTTAGAACAAACACCATATCACTATATGAACATCCTGTAGATACACATTTGATATGAAACGTATATCCAACTTGTCAAATAAGAACACAGTACTTCACTCTCAATGTTTCGACTTTAATACTGAAACATTTTGACCGTTCTCTCAACATTTTGACTATATTCTTGATATTTCAGTTTTATTCTGCAATGGAAAGAAACAAATTTCACAATCAAATGTTTTTTTCTAATATCACAGACCACGCGGTACGCTATATTCACAAACCCGTGCACAGAGAAACTCAGAATGATTTATGCCTATGGAGGAGGAGGGCCACTTGTTTATGGCTTGGATCCAGTCTCTCACTGAAACGGTTGAGGTTTTGGCTCTGAGCTTCTCCCTCTCTTCATGCACTTTCCCTGGATTCGTTTCATATAAAAGTTGATGTTCATGATATCTCATTATGTGCTGCAAACTAGGAGCAGCACATAATGGAGTAGTTAAGTACTTTCACAAAAGATATTACGTAGCTACACAGAAAAACTACTAAACATTACAACCTATATTTTTAGCTTAAGGTGAAATTAATTCCAGTCTCAAATATATATTTGGGTGAACAGATTATCTTCATTAAATTAAATGTTCAATAAACATATAACTTCTCATACGCATCAAAAAAATAAACACTGTAGGAAGTCGTAAAGCAATCAGATTTAGTGTTTCCTACTATTGTGAGCTACTCGGATTAAAAGTCTCTACATCTTTACCTTTACTTTATCTGTACGATTAAAAGATTTTTCTGCTAGAAATCCATTGAAAAATGGGAAAAAAAACAACAACAAATGAATTGGGGTTTTTTTCATAGCACTATTTTGACAAAGACACTATTTTGTGTGGAAGTTGACATCTTTTAGATACATTGGCAACAATCGCTGTGCATCAGTAAACAGGGGAACTCTACTGACTGTTCACTGAACTTCAGATTAAATTTCCCAGTTTTGTTTTCATATTTGTGTTCGAGATAATGGTGGCGGTGGGTGGATGACTGTACAGAGAAACAGATGGTTTCTCTACTCTTGAGTATACAGTATATCTCGCAACTGGTTGTGTTTGCTTGTTTCCTTGGTGACCTTCCTTAATTACCCTCTTCAGCTGTATGCCAAATGAGAGTGTGTTTATATGTGCATGTCTGCACATGCTTTCATGTGGGTGTGATTCCTCGCAAGTTTGCAAGGGCAAATGTTTCAGACTTTTTTTCTTTCTTTTTTTTTGTCTCCTGCTTGTGTTCTCTTCATTTGTGTCTTATCAAGCAGTCTGTTGAGGGCCACTGATAATTTAGTTTCTAAGGTATTTTGGAATATTTTATCTGGTATTATCTTTCTGTAGTACTTCAAAGGCTTCCAGACTTGTCAACGTTTTAGTAGTACAAATATCTACCGGTCCTCTTTACCTCTTTCAAACAGGTAAACGTAGTCTGGGAACGAGGAAGTCTGCATTCATGTCATCTGTAGCACCCATCAAAAGTGAATCCAAAGTACATCAAAAATATATTTTGTGTATAGAGCTGGACATTTTTAAGTGGTTTATGTGTCTACCAGTTTTGTCCGTCTAGAGACTTAAATGTTTGCCTGTTTTTATTTGCCGAATTTCTCAAGCTCAGATTGGATTGAAAAACATCTGAACAAAAGTTGTTGCCACAGGTTTTCATTCTGGCTACTCTGCTTTTTGATTGGCCAAAACGCCCCACGTGCTTTGATCTGAAATCATTTTTGTCCTTCTGGATGTATGGTATGGGTTCAATACTGCTCCAGTCTTCAATTGTTTGCAGTTACATAAACTCCTATTAACATACCTTGAAGTTTGTGGCTATAATTTGAAAAAAAAAAAAAAACATAAAAATAAACCAAATAAAGAAAAGAAAAGAGAAACTCAAAGGGTATGAATCGTTTTCAAGGGCACTGTGTGTTACATTACTGAAAATAGGAGCTAGTTTAAAAAAAAAAAGAGAGAGAGAATAACTCACCCCATGACATTACAAATAATAACTGAAGAAATCTAAAATTATAACGCTTGAACATACTTGATGGAAAGCAGTTTCCACTTTTAATTTGCATCACTGCTTAATGCCAAATTGAGTCAACTGCTCCCTCCCTCTTTTTCCATCTCTCGCCACCTCCCTTCCTTCCCCCCATGATCCAGGGATTGTTTTGACCAGAGTTGAGGGCTCGTTTGTAACTGTCCAAGGGGATTGATGGAGTTAACTTGGCAGTTTGACCTCTCAACTCTGGTTGTCAGTGACCAGGCTCGCTTAACGTAGTAAACCTGAGCTTCTGCAAGGAGGGCAAAAAGCAAAGTTGCACACGCGGCGCATGTATGATGCGCGTAGCAAATCACGCACAAGGATTCATGTAAACATTCAGGCCCATACAAATAGGTAGTGTTGTGGACAGATGTGATACGGGTTGTGTTTTGAATTCCATAGACATCAGATACAAACATGCGCTCTCTCTCTTCCTCTCTCTCTCTTCATCTGTCCCTCACACAGACACATAGTGGAGAGAGAGAGAGAAAAAAAAAGAAACTGACCAAAGCTTTCCTTCATGTTGAAATTGCATTTCATTCAACTTAACCCAGAGCAAATACAGCAGTAACTTCCAACCAATTTTGAAATCTTAGCTTGATTTATCTTTGAGGGTGTGTGCGTGTGTATATGTGAATTCCCAATGTGAGCGTGTGATAGGCAGAATGGATGTTGATAAACACCAGAGGATATCGTGTCAAAACAGACAACTTGTCAAACGACACGCTAACTAGGTCAATCACAAAGTTTAAGGAGAAACTTTGGAGTGGAGCTTTGGTTTCTGCGTAGCTCCACACACATGTGTGTGTGTGTGTGTGTGCGTGTGAGTGTGTGTGATAAGCTCCTCAACGAATCTGCAGGAGGGGATCTCCAATATCGAAGGTATTTTTAAATCAATGAGCTCTTAAGTGTATCTCAGTCTCAATGTGTTCACACATAAGGCACGCACACAACACTCAGTGTAGACAGAATCCCTACTGACAGGCAATGACAAGATAAAGAGAGGTGGGGTAGGTGGGGGGGGGGCAAGACGACAGGAGGGGGAAAATAATATTTCAACAGTTGGGGGTGGGGTTCACTGAAGGAAAAGGGGTGGGGGGGGGGGATGAAAAGAAGACACAGAATGGCAAGAAGAGAAATGAGTGAGATCAAGAGAAAAGTAAGCAGAAAGAAAAATCAGTCAGATATCCTGATAGTTCTTGAGCATTCTCTTCAAAACCAATGCCTGTCCACGTCTATGCCTGTCTTCATGTTGCTTATTTTTCAGCACTCCCACCGCAGGCCGCCCCCCAAAAAACAACAACAGAAGAAAACATTTTTCCTTAGAAAAACAGAAAATCATTTGTTTGTTTTCAAACAAAAATACTTGTCACTGTAATGCATTAATTGCAAAAGACCCTTATGTGTCAAATGGTGCACATAAAGATCTGAAATGTAAAGAACTGCTTTAATTCTCTGTCTCCTTTTCTCCTAGTCTCCTAGTTAAAATAACGTCGCACGCACGTTATTTGGTCCGTCAAGGCCCTAAAATGATGAAAACGCATGAGCTCGTTAATAGTTATACTCATAATGCAAACGCCTGTCAACACCTGTCAAGTTATGACTCAAAAATAATCTTTTGTTTAATCTGTACATTAAGAGATCTTTAAAATAAGCTATGAGTGATTGTATCTTTCAATATGGATTACTGACGATGTCAAACCCAGAACACGAACGTTAAGTTATATGCAAATGCCTCTTGTCTGGAGTAAACCATCATGTGACGTTAATGGTTTTAATAAGTTTGGGTCGGATTAGGACACAACAACATCACCGTATGTGTGATTTCAAGCAACACACGGTTCATCAGGTAATGCGTTTCAGGTGAGATTGAGTGAACCATTGATAGGTGGGCAGATAGAAGGCAGGAGGGCTACAAAACAAAGGAGCAAAAATGGAAAATATGAAACGCTGCATATAAAACAAAAATCCATGTTTATTGAATAATTATCTTGAATCTATTCCATCACAGGTTTTCACAATCATTATTTAAACTTTTACATGAAGAAAGACAACTTATGAAAGCAAATCTAAAACATGTTTTCCTTTGGTGAGGAGCATTCACAGAAAAGTAACACTGCATCTCTGTTCTTCAGAGCAAAAAAATAAAAAAAAAATAAATCTAAGGGAGATGGAGCAAGAGTACAATGACGAGAAAATAAGCAGAGTACCTTTAAGATGAGAGTGTGTTGACAAGTATTTGTTCAGCTGTGCTAATGTTGAGACGTCTCAAGTTGCAGCAGAAAATACTTATTACTAAGTTCTCGGCTTCGCTTACGGACGAGAAGCTGCAGGCACGCTTACTTTCTTCTAGAAACACATACGACCAGCGGCGTCCATTTAATGATGGAGTGGAGTGAACATGTAAAGCTGTGAATGTGTGAGGAGGATGCACGTGTGGGTGCATGTGTGGGTGTGTAAGACGGGCCTTTTAAGGGATCAGAGAAAAACAGTTTTCCTGCCCAAAGTAAGGCCAGATGTGGAGCAGAAATGAGATCCCTGGACAGAATGTAATGATCCATCCAGCGACTTAAAGCACAATATGAAATGCAGACCCGCATTCACATGGCCACGCAGTCATGGATGTACAAGCACAGACACCTGAAAACTGTTAAACTGTGAAAGACAATTGCGGACATGCTTTTTTTTTTTGGTTGTTGCTTTTTGTTCAAGATTAGAAATTGTGTCGAGGATTTAGAGTGCAACTGTGTCTCCTTTCATTCTGTGTATCCTTAATTATATCTACTCCTCCAGACTGATTTATTAAAATATTTTGATAGTTGTTTTCACCTTTTCTCTAATGGCTAAACAACAGCATGAGAAATGAAGCCTTTTTAATGTGAACTCTATGGAGTACAGAATCATTGAATCTCTGTCAATAATACTTGGAAGCAAAACGTGATCTTGGCCTTCCCAGTGACAACAAATAGTAATAAGGTATTTTGCCAGTGAAGAAAAAAAAACCTGTTCTACTTCCTTTTTTTTCTTGTTTTACAAGTAACCAATCACCTGAGATCACAATCAGCTTCTGAGGAATTATCTTTTTAACCTTGTTAATTTATTGTTAAATACAAACTCTTGAACTGTTGGAGCACTGAAATATTGAAAGAGTAAAGTCTGCTAACATCCAAATGAACTAAAAGCAAAAATTACATAATTTTCTGTGAAACTTTTCTTTATCATCAGTGAGCATTTTTATTAAGGCTTAGAATATAAGAAAATCCTATTATATGCTATCTAAAGTCTTATTATGAAAACCATTGTATAAACAGACAAAAAGCCCGTCACAATGAATATTACGGTTTGCAAATTTCACGTTTAAGTGAATTTTTCACCTGTGCAACCCCCTTTATCAATTCCATTGCAGGAAAAGACAAAGTAGTGCAAATAAAGTGAATATAATATTTTATCTCAACCCTCAATGCTGTGTAAATTTGGCATAACAATTTTTTCTCCCTTGTTAGCCCTATTTGTCTAGAAAATGTTTCTTGACCTACTGACCTTAATGAACTCACTTGAATTTTCAAAACCCAAATACCATGTTGGTAATTATTCTTCTATAGCCTCAATATTTAAGCAATGGAGCAAACAAGCAGCTCAGTTTGTTGTTAAAGTTTGCAATCGTTAGCTTCTGCTGTCAATGTTCCATTTCTTTGCTGACTTGATGCAGTTCATTCTGGATTTTTCCCTCTTTCTGTTGCAGGTCTCTGTTTAAACTCATTCTGGTCAGATTTAGGGTCTTACTTACTGCTGCTGTTCAACACACACTCCATGGTTTGCAACAGTGTAAAGAGAAAAAAAAAAAAAAAAGAAAAACAGCCGGAAGTTGAAGTTTGCCTGCTGTTTTGTTTAAGTGTAAAAGGGACGGGACGAGCTGGCACACATGGCGAGGGAATGTGCGATTGTAAGATGCAGAGAGGTTTGGGTTCTGGTTGGTCTCTACAGTGGTAAATAGGAACATCATAAAAGCTTTATGTAGAGGACAGGAACCCTGCTGTTACTGCTTTAACTCTGAACATATATAGCTGCTCGATCAGCTTAAACTTGTAGAACCCATGTTTAAAGAAGCCTGTCACAAAAATGGATGAAGAGCTGTAAGTGCCGTGACTCCTCTTCCATTTGTTCACCCATTACCATTTTGATAAATAACAATTGCCGCACTCTGTATGTAAACTCAATAGGTTAACTTGACCTCTCCCTGGGTCAACACATGACACACAGAGAAGCAGCACTTAGAATAAAAGGTGAGAACAAGGAAAGTTTCTAAAGCTCAAACAAGCAAACTTCAGCACAAGTATGACGACTGTGTGGTATACCCATATTCAAGCTGTCAGTTCTTTGTTAGCCACGCTTGTTCAAATAGTCACCGTTCCAGCACCTCTTTGACACAGACTAGCCTAGAGTAGAGAAAAATAAAAAGCAATGTACTCCACATTTTGACAGTACCCTCCAGTACATTGCATTCAACCTTGTTGAGAAGTCATTATTATTTATAGCAGTAGTAGAAGCAATGTCACGCCGTGTGTCCAAGAGGAGTCGATTTGTGTGGTCTGCATGAATTAGTGTAAACGGCAGTCTCTGTGTGTTTTCTTGAAAGAGTGTAAATCCTTACCAGAATTTCCAATTCATACATGTTTCATGGCAGACAGACAATGGATGCTCAAAAAGACAAAACAAAGTAACTTTGCTATTCATTTCAACCTCTGGGAATTCAATACAACATCCATAGTTCTTAACTAGTTCCTGACTGGTACAGACTGGTACCTGAAAACCCAAACTGCAAAAGTTTAGACTGGCTAAGAGGCTAAATCTTTAGCACTGACTGCAATCTAGTAGTCTACGTTATGGTGGCCTGGATGCTTCTGTGGACTTGCCTCTGTAGAAACCAGTTTCTTTGTAGATAACGTCTCACGCATACAAGGCTTCTGATTTCACCTCATAATACTGAAAATAGCTTCTCTTGAGTCTTCTCCCAAAGTAATAACTTTTACACCAAAGTAAAAGTCTTACATATGTTGTGGTCATGTATCCCTAGTCGTCACTTGCCAGGCTAAAAAGATGTCAGCTGGTCATCAGCTGATATCTTGGTGCATCTTTAACATTTAACACATTCAGGTTTATTATCTTAATGTAACACATGCATTTCATTTCAAAGGATTATATTGCCAAAACCATAGAACATTGCAGATGGCAAAGTGAAAATTCTGGGGGGGGGGAGAACTGAATAAATGTAAGAACTCTGCTAAGCATATATCTAATATGTTTTATACACTAATCAGCAATTGAACATTAGGACCAGCTAAACAATATTCGCTAAATCCCTTTTGGAACAATTCAACAAATAACATGGACAGGAATTGTGGAGAATCATTGTGGCATTTTGTACTTATTTGTAAAAGCATGTCAGGGCCCCTTTTAGATGAAGTCTCAGTGGAAAGATGCAATAATAATTGATACCATTGATACTGGGAGACTTATCAGAAGTGCTGGGAAAAAACAATAAAAAATGTGAAATTCCTTTGATTTCTTTTAGTCATTTTTGGCTATTTTTCCAGGATCTAAAATTTATGGGGAACTCTTTATTTTTCTGTGTGTGTGTGTGTGTGTGTGTGTGTGTGTGTGTGTGTGTGTGCGTGTGCGTGTGTGTGCCTCTTTTGTGTTTGAGGCAAAAGAGGTGGTCTGCTGCTACGTCAGGGGAGGTCGGTGGTCTCGAAAAATATTTTTGCAACTGCCAAGCATCACAGATTGTATTGATTTATATGAAAGGTATTGTAAATGGCTTTAAGGGGATTTTTTTAAAGCACAACTCTGGGCAGGGCCATTTGTAATGCTTAAAGTGAGTTTCTTGTTTTCTTATTGCTTAAAAAACTGACACTGCAGCAGTTTTGCATCGCAACATAAATAAGACAAATGTACATGAAGGGTTAAATGGATCACAATTAACTACTACTGCCCAGTGTACAGAACTGTGATTTGTGTGCAGTAACAGTGAGATAAGGTTTGTGTTGCCTTTATGTAAAGTTGAATATATTTAATTTAGCTGGCTGACAGGTAGCCACATTGCTACACCACTAGCAGCAGACAAATGACTTAGTTTGGTCAAGGACACAGTAAATGGGTTAATTTAAGCCTAAAACACATCACTGCCACACACCATTCTGAAATACCTTGAGGGGTAAAAAGACAAGGGAAGCAAGAGAGAAAGAAAAGCAGTGGGAGAGAGACGGAGCAAAGTAGAGAGAGAGGACGATGAGCGAAAGCTAAAGGCCATTCCATTCATCTTGCATATGACTCTTTAATGTTCACATTCATTACCACTGGTTCTCATTGAGCAGAGGGTGAGACTGGACAAGAGAGATGAAATACACAAAAAAAAAAAAAGAAAAAAAAGTGAAGTGTAAAAATGATTAGAAAAAAAGGGAAAGAAAAAAATAACAATAAAGCACAGAAGCCATATTTAACCCCTCCGCAGGCTTTGTACTGTTCTATTGCTAAATAATATTCAAGCAAACATGGTGCCTTATTGTAAGACTAACATACCCTCAGTGGAGCCAAGATGGTGGTGATGAGTTATTAAATATGGAGAGAGGGCAAGACTGGGAGGGGGAGAGCAGGAGGAGGAGGGGGAACCGGACAGATGATTAACTGTGAAGGAAGTAAAAAATGAGGAGAATTCCCTGATGTACTACACTGGATTTGATTTAGAGAACGCAGTCCAATTCTGTTCCTTATTTAAGGACTCCCTTCGTGTGAGTGTGTGAGACAGGCAGTGTGTTTGCCACCTCCTTTGCTCTGCAGTGTGGTCAGGCTCTCTTTTGAGTTTTGTGTTTCACTGTGACAGCTCTTTAGACTGCTTCTCCTTCACGTTAACCGAATCTTGTGTGGCTCGCAAACAATCCACATGCCGATTCAGGTGACACACATGATCCTCTATTGTTTATTCCTAATGTATCGTTAAATACAGTGAAACATTGCACCAATGTACTTGCAGAAAAACAATGAGGTGTATTTTCATTTTGCGAAATGAAAAATATTATTTTCTGCAAAACCTTCTAAAAGTCTTCACACCCCTAGAAGGTCTCTGACGTGTCTACTGTGTTCTTGGTCTTTATTATGTTGTTTGTTCACTAATCTATTCTAACAAATCTGCAAGAATAACTGGATTTATATCTAGATTAAATTTGATTTATCCTGATAGTTGGTTGTACAGCAATTCGTTTAGGGGCATGAGATTAAAGGTCAAATGCAGATGCAATCCACACTTCAGATTTTCATTAGGAAAAGGTTTGGAAAAACAAGCAATTGTTCTTCACTTCAGTTACTCACTTATTTGTGTTAGCCTGTCAAATAAAATCCCACAAAATGTATTGAAGTTTGTGTTTCCAATGCAATGAAATAAAAAGAAAAATAGTTCAAGAGTTAGGAATACCTTAGTAATAAACAAGAATGATTAAATAATGACTATTTTCTTGTTGTTGTTTGCTTTTTGTGTGTTTTCATTTCTTATTTGCTGCCATGACCCAGGCTTTCTTCCAAGTCATTTAGATGATTTCTTTTTTTTTTTTCTTAATACTTTGATTTTCATTGGGGTGGTCTCCTGCATGGAGCCTCATGAGCTCACTTTTGTTTGGTAAAGAACCCAGGAATTGCTGAATTGTGTCAACTGCCAAAAATGTTGGTGAACCACACAGTGCTGGCAGATGTTAAAAGGATAACTTCAGAAGAAAACCTTGCAGGGTTTTACAACGTATGGCCGGCTACTATTTAGCTTATTTATCCATAGTAATATGCGTTTTTCTTTGTGTAACGTCTCCAGTGTGTATGCAAAAATTAAGTGTGCGTTGTAATAACGTAAAAATTGAAATGTGCCTCACCGAGTATGAATAGCAGCAAACTCTGAATCAGTAGTTAAGCACTTAGTGAGGGAAAAATAATGGTAATTTCAAAGGAAACAGACAGTGGTTGAACTCCTCACCCTGCAGATGAATGTGAGTTTGAGTAGGCCTGTGAATCAGAGCCCCCAACCAAATCAAAGACGCTTTTCATTAGCGCAGTGTTAAATGAGCCATGTGTTAGATTAGCAAGGAAGCTCCACTGATAATCACCAGACATGCAAATAAAATTTCACAAACACATTATATCATACACAGACATGCACATTTCAAGGCAAAAGCAGCAGCCTTTTAATTTTCTTTTTTTTTCCCTAAGTGAAGTAACTAAGTTATGTGAAGCACAAATACAAGAGGAAATAAAAACCGCATCTTTTACCTTCTGATTTTCCCAACAAACTCGTGTTATCTAGAAGCAGAACTCATTTCAGGACCATCTTTTCTTCTCTAGACTGACTCATCTCACTCCTGCCTCATTCAGAATATACCTCAGTTAATATAAAGGGTCACAGCCAACATAATTTAAGTCAAAGCTATGTTTTATGTAGCTTAATGCAGAACATTGCTAATGAACATAAAAAATTCCCAGCAATAGCCCAGTTAGCTTCACCACATTGTACTAAAATTATTATTTTATCTAGATACATCTCACATTTTAGTGTGCCTATTGGGAAATAAAGAAAGTTTTCAGAAAACTAAGACGATAATGAATGAATTTCAGCACCTCAGGATCGCTAAGGATCAGCATATCAAACGAGGATTCAAAAGTTCGTCTCTTTTATGTAAATCCGTCTATAGTGCAAGAGGGATTTCACATGATAAATGATGCAGGTGAGCTCATATTTTCTTTTAGCAGATTTTAAATATTATCACCATTAACGTAAAACAAAATTAAGGCATTGAGAGCTCTTACACTTGAAGAACTGTAGCTGTTTTACTGTGATTAGAGCTACAATCCCTCTAAGTAATTCATGCTAACCTTACATGAATAACTGAATATATTCACTATTATTTCTTTAATTCTGTGCTACCTCTGGCCTCCTTTGTAGCAGAGTTTTAGCCTCTTCTCCATGTCCGACACACATGCAGGCTTAGACATGTCGTAAAGCATTATTTTTCAACCACTCCCATCCATCATCATTATGTTTTCTCCAGTCATAGTGCACTTGTCAACTTAAAACAAATCGTCGTAGCAACAAGAGATGTAGTTTAAAGACTTGCACTGAATCTCATGGGAATGGTTATAGCATATGTGAACGCAGGCGTGAGGGAAAATGTTCAAATGACCTAAATCTGGATGATGAAGCTGTACATGTCACACATCATATGTCCTAAAAAAAGAGTTTATTTGGGTCTGAAGGCCAAATACAATTGTTAAATCATGTTTTTAATGTATTATTAATTTATCAATCAGGTTTATTTGTAAAGCACAATTCAGAAAGAAGGCAGTTCAAAGTGCTTTAAGTCATAAAAACAAAAATCATAAAGAACAAACGGCTAACATTTGAAACATTAATCCCTCTTATTTTGTGCATATCAAAAATATCTAGTAAAAGCATTCATTCTCACAGTAGGGGTAGTGTGTTCAGGGTAACATGCAATATAAGTTTCAAGTGACATTTTACACCTGGGCCTAAAAGTTCAATGTTGGCATCATTTTGTCAGAGCACGGTATTCCACATATTTGCTCATCTTGTGCCAAACTGGAAATTGGACTTCATGTGGCTTTCTTTCTACAATGGTTTTCTTCTCCCAGATTTCCATTTTTGGATTTGGGTTTAAAACAGAGCTCTGTGAGAATTTCTAAGTTTTTGATATTGTTTTGCAACCTAAACCTCATTTAATTTTCTCCAGAACGTCATCCTTTTTTTATCTTTTTGGTCTTTATAATGCTGAATGTTCACTGGGGCCTTTACAGAACAGCTCTTTTTCTACAAAGCTTAAATTACACACCTATGTACTAATTTGATGACTTTCAAAATGCCATTGCTTGCCCTGGATTTTTAGTTAGAAGTATCAGACTGACGGCTGAATGATTATTTCTCCTCAGTGATTTGCATTCAGACCCACATATTCATTTTTTATATTCATTTTCAACCCTAGTTCATAATTATGCACCCATTTGTATCGCTCAATCATATCAAATCAAAGTAAAATTCAGTAAAATGTTTGGATGTAGCATGATAACAGGTGGAAACCATTAAAAGGTCGATCAAGCAGTAAAAAAAAAAAAAAAATCTGATGTTTTTTTAGGGAACAGACAACGGCTTGCATTAGGGATTGCTCAACAAGCAGGGTCTACAAATGTCTGTCTTATCAATATATCTGCTGTGCTTAAAGATCACATTGTCCATAAAAATTCTCGGATAGCTCAAGGTCTTTAAAGCACCGACTTAGTCAGCTCTATAATATTGTTACATAATTAATACATCACTGTGATTTTTCTCATCTCCAAATGTGCCCCCATCAGAGATGATTAAAAGTTCCCATGTGGTCTGTTTGAAGTCGTAATTCTGCAGTGGGGGATTATAAGACCTTGGCTGGAATCCGGAAGAAAGAGTATCAGATTTGTGATTTTATTTCAAATGAGTGCTTAAATCTTGGTCTTTCATATTAGCAGAGCTCCTATTGAGATAGAAACCCCAATCTGATCAAGTCTCATTACTTTAGCAATCAAAGTTTCACCCCTGGGGTTCTCCCTTCAACTGCTGCTTCCCACCTCCTTCAATTGCAACTGCTTTTTCTCTCCTCACTGTCATCTGTTTTTTTTTTTTTTTTTTGCTACCAAGCTACTGGAGAGGAAAAAAGGCTGATGTGCAAATCCTTGATTGGCCAGTCTATCCTCCTTCAAGGATTAGGAAAAAAATGAAAAATTTAAGGACAAAGAAAGAAGGAATGAGATGGAAAGAGACAGAGAGAAAGGGACAGACAGTGTATTAAAGAGAGATGTGAATTTTAGAGTTAGTACCACACAGAGGAAAGGAGAGGGAAAGGGAGAGGACGGCTAATATAATTGAATTAAAAAGATGGAGCGGGGCCGTTTCTAAGCAGGTGGGAGTGTGGAGTGAGAAAGAGCAGGCGAGATATTAACTTCTAATAAAAGAGAGATTAGAAAGTGGGTAGGAGGACTGCTCTGTCTTTACCTGTGGGAGTGACGCCCCCCACATAACCTTTCAATGCAATATGCACACTGATATTGGCCACCGTGCTCAAATCATATCGCACACAGACAAACACACAAGCATGCTTGCAGTGGGCTGTATTTTTATGTGTTTGCATCCAAATTTATTCCATATGCAGTAAACACATAAAAAAAAAAAGAGAAGGGGAGAAAAAAAATCTATGACATCTGTGGAGATATATTGGCACGCACAGATCGTATTACCAGCTCTCATTCAAACCTCCAACAGGCGGTATTCATCAGATAATGAAGACACAGCTCTCTGGGAAGCCTCTGCCATACAGACAATTAATTAACTAATTGCTCTAATGAGCTTGTTGATGCCATGCTTTTTTGGCAGCCTGTGTGAATACATTAACGAGGCTAATTCAATTAAACAGGTGCAGCTTTCACAGCTGCCTCTCTCATGGGCACGCACACACACGCGCCCGCAGACACACAAGGCCACGCGAATCCTACAGGTGCTAGTGTGCACGTTCGCTCCGTTTGACACTGATGTCTTTCTCACCGAAACCTTGGCATTCGATCAAAAGCGTAATGATATGCAGATCAAGTGGTGTGTGCTGGTGCATTTGTGTGCGCATATCTGCCAGTGCTTATGCCTCAATGGGCCGTGTGCCACTGAATCAAAAGCACGGCTCAATAAGCTGTACCAGCGGTGCTAATCTGTATAATTGCAAAAGGTATAATATAAGTGGGTGGGGAAACTGATTGAGGCACGGAGACGGCGCAGTTAAATTAGCAAACAGAATCTGAGGGGGTAAACCGTTAATGTTAGCCGAGGTTGTGCAGTGAGATACTGTTCAGCTCATTGAACATTTTCAGATCTGAAGGGGAATTTTTTATTTTTTTTTTTTACTTTTTTGGGGGGTTTTTGTAGCATTGTCTTGTCATAAAGCAGACTGCATTTACAAACAACATACATGGTCAAGATCAGTACAGCATTGATTCTTCAAAAGGTGTATCTATGGAATTTTGCTAAATATGTTTCAGTTGTATACAAGCGTTGCAAACTGAGTAACGGCATGATTGCAGACATCTTACCTTATGTTTCACTCCATTAACTTCCTCATATAGCTGATTAATCTTCCCTCTCTTCTTTCTCCATCCTTCTCTCATAGCTTCAGCGCTCGTCCTTCAAACACGCCCTTACCTCATTCTGGGTAAAAAGAAAAAGAAAAAGAGACAAGTTCATATTCATATGTCATAATAAGCTGCTGTCAGAGTCACAGCACCATCAGTTCACTTTTAATTTTGTTTTCTGCCTTTTAATCATTTGGAAGTGATAGTTTACGTGATAAACGGGTGTAAAGTCAGCACAAAGTAGGTTTGTTTTAAATTTTTACTTGCCACATAACAGAACAAGCTCAATAAATGCATGTGCTTGGATTATTCTTGATTACGTCCAGCCACACGTACAGAGTGTAACAAGCACATTATGTTTACATTATGTTTGCAAAACTGTTTAGTCAGCAGTTTTATTTATAAATGTCGCTTTGAGGCATTGTGTTGAAAATGCTACCCTATCTTAGTTCTACAGGTTTCTAAATTCATTGCATCCCAAACAAGAATGACATTGTGACCACTGACGGCTGGAAGTGGGTTCCAGTGATCATTTCTTCATTGGGTCGCCTGCTGGTGGGATACATTAGGAAGCAGATGGGTGGTGTTTAACATATTTTACAGAAAATTCCACTTTGTAGTTAAACTCCCGGATTGCTACATTCACCTCAGTCATTTCTGTCAACTTGGAGCACTTGTCTGACGTTCTTCAAAAACCACATATCTTTAAAAATGGATACTCTTCCAGGGGCTTATGGTGATGATCTGCTTCACATTGATCTTATTTTGATAGCCGTATGTCATTGTGTCTCAGTTTGGCAGATGCTTTATGTGCTCCACCCTCACAGGCGGACAAAAGTGTTGAGGTGGGTGGTTGGCTGAACTCCCTTGAAGACGATACTACTGATTAATTTCCCTCCTCTTCATCACCTCCACACCTCTCCTCCCCCCATCACAGGGTCTGCTTTCTGCGACCCTCCCCCAGCCCCTTCAGCCAATGTAGAATATTAAATCAGTCTCCCTTTTTTAATTTCATGATATCCACCGTTCATTTTTCTTCCAGTGTCATCCAGCCATGACATGGTGTAGCAGCCTTTGTGTTAGCAATGGCTGATGCGAGTCATTGTTTCTGTTTGCTGCTTGCGTGTACGACTGAATGTGGATCGCGGCTAAATCATTACCTTTGCATGTGCCACAAGTAACGCACAAGACCATTAGTGATTTGCCCTAAAATTGTCTTTTTAGGCATGTTCATGTTTCTGTGTTTGAGCACCAAACAGCACAAAAGGTTGGTTTAAACTATAGCATCAATTTTGCCAGTGGTGTCTTCACTCTGTTTCCTCTTAGCAAATACTGTAGTCTTTCTTGCCTGTGTGTACATACCAGCTAGGCAAGAGGGAAACATAAGTGTACCTATACAGCTGTAGTAAGTTTACAGATGATTTCTTATTTGTTTTGTTTTTTTTTTGTTTTTGTTTTTTTTGGGGGGGGGTCGCTAGGGGGCATCACTGAGAAGCAGAAATAAAATAAAACGCTCAACGAACTGCAACAGCAAAGCATGCAATTTTGCATAATATATACACAGCACATAGACTGCAGCGCATCTATTACTCTGTATGAATTCAGTGTGTAGATGCACATTCAACGAGATTTTTAAACACAAACATGCACACTGACACTCTCTGTGGGGTCATCACTCACTGTCCCAGCAGCAAATGAAATCTCATTCTCTCTAACAATCTCAGTAGAGGACTCCAAAATATCTCGCTCTCTTCTTGCATCAGTGCCCTTCCTTCATGTTCTGATTTTTTTTTTTCCCACCAAGTCAGACCCCGCTATTCCTTTACCAGTCCACAAAATAAAAAAATAATAAAAAAAAACATTTAATGTATTTGTGAAATGCACATGGTGTGCAGAGAGCGTTGCATGTCTAATTTGTGCTCTCTTTTACCTTTCCGTCAGCTTGATTACATGTATTCACTTTGCCACCCCTACACTTGGCTTTTACCATAATGTTACAAACACTGGGTGCTCCCAGGTTTTTCGTATTCTCCTCTCTTGCATTGTTGTGTGCCTTCCAATCATCATATTACTTCGCATCACCTTGCTTGCATTGCCTGCAACCTCGCCCTGGAAACTGGGGAAGTGAGAAGTGATTTGGAAAAATGAGGGCAATAAAAAAAAACAAAAAAAAACGCAGGGATGAATGGGGAGATGTGATATAAGGTAATATGCTAACCCAATCAACAGCCTGCTGTTTTCCGACAGTATAATCAACATATCGGCCTAATGTCATTACAGCTATATGAGAAATAATATTGCATGAAATAATACTCCATGGTGTGTGCATCTGTGTGCTTGTGTGGCGCACACATGAACAAGCTCACACATCAAGATGTATGTATCAGCTGCCCAATCCCTTCAGCAGGGAGACAAAGAGATGCAAAGTGTCAGACTGATGCAGAGAGCCAAAATATTACCACATGTAATAATATATATAGAATAAATATACATTTGCTTTCTTAATAGTGTAGATAGTCAAGATGCAATCACTGGTTTTGACGATTAGCATAATGAAATATTACTGTATTTGGTGACCTTGCTTAGAAAAAAAAACGTGTCTCAGATGCAAGTAGAAGAAGATGGTGACAGTGAGATTTTTACCACCAAATTTTAAATGTAGCTGTGTTTTTTGAAATATATTCTTATCCCTACTTCATGCAGGATGAAACATCATGCAAACATCGACTACCTTAAGCAGTCAGCGCTCAGAGAGCTAACCAGATGATTCCTTATCAGTTTTTACCAGTTTGTTAGATTTCTTGGATTAGTGACATTGCAGTCAAAAGTCTACTCTTTCACAGCAGAACAGCCTAACTGATAAGCAAACCCAATGAATGAAAAAGTCTGACGAGCATTTTGTTCAAAAGCATCAACATCTTCACAGTATGCTTTGAACTTCAAATAAAAAGCGCTTGATGCCACAATTCCCTTGGCATATATTAAACATTCTTTTAATAATATCTCAATAATGTGATGAACTTAAATACAACAATCATGACACCAAATTTTCATGTTGTTAATTATTTAGGTTTAGATCGAAAAAAGCACAATTAAACAAACACTAAGAGTCATTTTACATCATAAAGTATTTTAAGTTGCTTCAAATTGCAATAGTCTGCAAAAAGAGACAAGTTAGGTGGAATCAGTACTCATTATGTTCTTATACACACTCAAACACTGTAGGTTTATATATTCACACACCCAAACTGCCCACTAGCCCTGACACAAGAGGATATTAGTTAGTGTGTGACTTCCATATCCTGAATGCATGAGGCCGCTGATGGCCTCTATTGATGGACACTGGCGTGAAGCCATCACTCAAGTTATGGAGCTTTAATTGGAGACAGCATAAAACGATAAACCAAGAAACATGCATGACTGAACAGCCCAATGTAAACCATTAATCATAGCGTAGGCAAAGACAAGTGGCCGCCACAGACGCACACGCAGACAGGTCTCTGTGTGCACACTCACAGCTGCAAAGGCAAAGGCTCACACTGGTGTTCGGCCACACACCTAGCATGTGTGCCTGACACACACATACACACACGCACGCATACACACGAAAACACACGGAGCATGGTGGAGACAAGAGTCCCAGTCACATATTCTCATGATAGATGACCCATTTAACTTTGATTTCTGAGAGAAATGAGCTTGCCAGCGATGCGGGGTTACCACACGGGCACACTGCACACACACACACGTACTCACTCATTCATAATACTCACTATGCACAAGCTACATATATGAACTTACTATGTACATTATTTTGTATGTAAATAACGGTGCGTTTCATTTTGAAGACCTGAATTCAAAACCGCTTTCTCTCCGTCTTGCTGACACACACACACACACACGCACACAAACACGCAGGGCTACTTATTTATGTGATGGCTTAAAACATGGGGGTGATTTACAGTGTGAGCAATTGACTGTTTCTTCAATAAAATAAACTTACACACTCATATCAGTATGTAAAAGGAGAAAATTCACTGGGAGCATGTGATTTACAGCACATAGATTCTGCAAAGAAACAACAGATACAGAGAATCTCACATTTCTTCCCAACACTTCTGTTACTTAATCACCCAGACAAATGAAAAGTGGCTTTTAAATATACTGTTCAAATATAAACAACTCTAATTAAAATGGCATCATACAAAATCTATGAACTTTTTTAAGAATTAATAGATGTGATTGTGAGATTAGTTAGAAAAGCACTCAGTGAGTTTATTTAACCATTATAAAAGTGGATACAACTCATGTTCCCTTCTAAGTTCTCAAGGTATTATTAATGTGGTTTTAACTGGGTTCCAAAATAAATGTTAAAAAGCCAAAGCATAGACTTTTTCTTTCTCCACTCTTAAAAAAAATAGAGCCAAAAAGTTTATGTAATATTAAGCACCAACCCCATGAAAGAAACTTTAACTAAATACAATTCTAAATATAAAAAAAACATAGCATAAGGTATGTGAATCAGAGAAAATAATAAGACTTGCTGAATCATCATGAAAGGCCAAGTGGTTTACCAAAAAATAAAAAATAAATAAATAAAAAAACAGGAACAATTTACCACAAAATCAAATTCCAGGATATTTTTAAGCAATTTGGTCTTTTTTCCTTAAACTTCTAGCATCATGTCAGTCATGAAAATACATAATTCTGCTGACACTGTAAATGAAAGAAAAGACTGCTGTGGATATTTACAGAATTGGATAGGGACAGCCTTTTTTTTTTTTTTCCTTTTTATTTTAGCGAACTGCCTAATTAGAAAACTAGTAAGTTACTCAACTTATATGACTATAAATATGAATTCTTCAGCTAAGATCTGGAGCTGTGTCATCTTATGAAAAGATAGTCGAGAATTACAAACATTTCAAGGTCTCAGAATCTGTCAGGAAAAAGGCTAATACTCTACCAGGAAAAAAAAAAGGGGGGGAGAAATTATAAGCATTTTCTGCCTGTGTAATTTCAAAAATACTTTTGAAAACAAGTGTTTCTGCAACCGAATGCTCAATTTGGTCCAAAGATCAATTACCTTCTTGTGAGTAACAATGCAGCAGTTGGAGTTCTTGTATTGTACAATAGAAATTCTTAGCACCCAACAACTCAGCACAGCCCAGCACTTCACTGCCCACTGACTTATGAGACGGTGTTGATATTTAGACAGATAGACGGTCCATTAGAGGGATAAAAACCTTCTAAATGTACACAAACACATACAATAGTCTCACACACACACACACACATTCCATACAGCAATTGAAGCCCCTCAGCTCTCATCTGTCCTCACATGCTTGGTTTCCTCATCTAATTGCTGCCATTCGTCAGTGGGTTTGTGTGTGCGCGTGTCTGTATTTCAGGTACTTTGTGCTTTTGTCCTACTCCTATGATTCCTTCACTGTGCATTAATGAAATGGTAAGGTGAAAAGACAGAAAGCATCAAATAATCATGCTGATGGGTAAAAATGGAAAAGAGAAAGATGAAGAAACAGAAACACACGCTCGCACTCACGCGCACAGAGAAGGTTGACCCAGAGCTGAGGGGGCACAGAAGAGCTGTCAGCATTTAAACCTGCTAGCTTGCACTCTGACTTGCCAAGTGGTCTCGGGTATTACGGCAACCTTTTTTACAAAAAAATTAAGAAAAACGCATGTTTTATTCATATATAGAACAAGTACAGTGTTTTGAATATGATCGGTCACTTCACCTGCTTCAGCTGAAGCCTGCTTGCATTTCAGACAACATTCCCAAAGAATAAGCAAAAGCAATAGGATTATGTAAGTAAGAAAAAAGTGCATTTTGAGCAACTCTTTAATATGAAGCAAATAATATGTACTGTCAAGTTGTAACTTGTGACAACATCAAGTCAGCAATGCACTGCTTTTATGGTAAGCGGCAAATTGAGAAAAGGTCCTTTGCTTCAGCTAAAAGAAAGTCAAATTTGGCTGTTGGGAAATGTTTTCTGCCACCGCATGAGCAGTGATGCTGTGTAAATTGGAAGAGAGCTCAACTTAAGGTAGAACTGTTTTAAAACTAAAGCTGCCAAAGTACAAACATCCTTTCTGTGATGGTGGAAATCAGGTTCTTTTTAGAGAGCAGATTGCCTGACTAATGTACTGACCTCTAGCCGAGTAAAGCTTTCAAATATTATCTGAATTTCTGAAATTTTACTGTTTTGGATAGAATAATGTTTAAAAAAGTAGACAAGAACTAAAAAAAGTAAAGTCCATATTATGTAGGACCCTGTATAAAACCGAATGACTATGTCTTTGAGTTCACCTAATAAGAAGGTCGACGCATGCTCATGCTTGTGTGTGTGTGTGTGTGTGTGCGCATGTTTGTGTGTGTGTTCAACATGATAATTTGTCAGTTTATGTTGGGGGAGGGGGGTAAACAGATAAGCAATCCACAGTCCAATCCTTCATCCTGCTCTGATTATAAATCAGCTGGAGCTCTCAGAAGCAATCAGCAAGAGCAATCTGCAGCCGCCACAGACACCTTATCAATCAGATGGGACCATCACACCGTCACACAAACGCTCACACACGAAAGAAATACACACTCGCATAAAAACACACGTTCCAGCAGCCGTAGCTGCATAAACACACAGCTTGGACATACTGGAAGGTGCACTATGCTGCAGTCTTACACCCTTGCCCTGCAACTCTCCAGACATGGTCACATTATAAAACAAATAAATAATAATAATAAAAAAGATTCTCCTCTTCAATCTTTTTCTTGACAACTGGGAAGTTGCATCAATAGTTTTATTCAGCTGGCTGCTTGGCGACCACAGAATAATGTATAGTGAGACGGATCACTCCTAATTGCAGTCTGATATTAATAACAGAGAAAAAATATTAATCTCAGAGGTAAACACTAAGCTGCTTAAAGGAAAATTGCAAATAAATCAGATAATCAGATAGGAATATCCTCCAAATAGGCTAGGGGGTAATGAGAAACCACCCGAACCTCTCTCCTCCATTCTCTCTGCCATTTCCCACTTCCCATTTCCTGTCAGACTGGAGAAAAAAAAAAAAAAGAAAAAAAAAAACTGCGACTGTGTGTACATGTTTGGCTGTGTGTTTGTGAGTTACGTCTTTGCATTTAAAAAGATGCACTGTGACTCCTCCCCGCTCCCCTCAACACCAGCATCACCTCCCCTCTTTGCACTCCGTTTCTCTCTGCTGTTGTATTCATTTTTCACCTCCAATTTTATTTTTTCATCAGTTGAGGGGATGCTGCTGAGCAGATTCAATTAGGTTCTGTGATTGGGCCACTGGCATTCAACAGGGGTCATGGAAAGGTTAAAGAATGCAGTGGCACAACAGTAATCATGGCTCTGTAGCATTTGATCAGAAGTAAGGTTTATCAAGGAATACTGGAGCTCCTTGGTTTCTTGAACTGGGATGACCACAGTGTCCTACCTGTGAGTGTCAACGATAAGTCTACTTACCGAGAACAACAAAGAGACTTACAATTAATGTGCTGCTTCAGAAAATCGATTGCATTGCTCAGATAATTTCAAAAGCACAAACGCAATGGTCTAACAGAGGAAATCTAACTTTTGATGCCATAGCATTTTCGTATTTTTGTATTGGGAGGGTGTAAAACAGTGTCCAGTTGTGTCCGGACAGGAATCCTTGATCCCATTATGTCAACATCTCATTTTATATATTTCATTCCAATACTTTGTGACCTGGATATAATTGTTTGTTGGTCAATATGTGTTGAAATTAGTCAAATAATTACTTGCAGGAAACGGATAGAGGCTGTCAGTTCAACAGTTCAGATATCAGGTACTATATATTCACTTGAGTCAGATGATAATTTTTACTGCAAGCCCAGCATCTGCACAAAGTTGCATGAAATTGCATTATCATATTGTTAAGTCAGTGGCGTGACACTTGAGCAGCACTTGTTTTGACTGTCTAACAGTGGTGGTTATGTGTAAAAAAAGCCTCTCAGAACGGCAAAGCTTAAATTTTTACATTTCAAAAAAAAAAAAAAAAAATGTCCCCAGCGTGAAGAAAGTTAGTGGAAGCTCTGCAGCTTTCTGTGACACACATGACAAATATGGAATTGATTATTTTGAATAAAAAAAAAAACAAAAAAACAATGTTACTTTCAAAACAAACCGTTTTATACTAGAGGTAATCAAATAAAATCCAAAACTGTGAAACTGCTGTTCAGTTCACTTCAGAGTCACAAGGCCTGATAGTCAGTCACAATATTCTTACAGTGCTGAAAAATAATTTCAAATGCTGCCACACAAGTCAGTTTAAAAGTGGCCGGGAACTCTTTACTGTTTGTTTTGCCAAGTTTGTTCAATCAGACTAGCAGACTTCATTATTAGTCGAGTCTGACAACACAACAATGCAACTAAAGGTTTTCTACTCAAAATATGAGCCTCAGAAGTTAAGACATGGTGTCATCCTAAACGCACACATCTTCTTAACTAATTGCTCACAATTAGTTAAATGGAAAAAAGTCACGAGGTGCCAACAACTAGACAGGTTACTCTTACATGAGAACTATAGTGGTGTTTTACTATTGCTTGTATCTTGTGCCACAAGATCTTATTAGTCAGAAAAGCTGATTGTGTTTAATAAGGTTCGTAGTAGCCTTTTTGACAGTACAGAAAAGCAATTTTTGCGACTGCTTTTAATGCGTTTGTGCGCGAGTGTGTCTGTGTGTATGCGCATTTACAGGTGAGGTACATTACTACACTACAGCGTATAAAATAGGACAGATATATGCACACAAATATACAATCTCATTCCATCTCTGTGCTTCTCTCTCTCTCATATACGCGCACGCATACACGCGCGCATTTGGAGAGCAGAGCAATAAAGCCCACCCTTGCAGTGAAATTAAAGCTAGTCAATGACACTGCGTGCTGAGTACACACTAAATCATTTTTATACCCAGACGAAACAGCCAACATAGTACCAGCTCGGCACATGTATCCAATATCACCTGGAGACCAAGAAAAACAAACAAAAAAGCAACTAATCAGATATCATATTGGATGTGTCAGACTCATGTCGGTACAAGAGATTAATACTAAATATAGGAAATATGGTACAATGCAAGTAAAAGATCTTTTTATATTCAAAATGACCGAGCATAGAGCACATTATGAGATATTGGATTGATAACAGGCTGCGATGCTGTTGTTCGGAGAGTATAATAGAACAATGACGCTGCTCCTGGGTAAGCAAAGATTGCAATATGATTCTAATGTGTTTTATAGACACAAGCACTTCACTGGTAGGAAATTGTATCAATAAATAACCAGACTCATATTTTAAAACAAGACGAATTACGGTCAATGCAACGAAACTGCAGATGTGTAACCGCAATAGGGTTTTGGAACAAACAAATATCTTATAGAGTACAGCCAGTTGTCTCCACCTGCAGAAAGACAGACGCACCCATTGTGAGATGAGAACCGTAGGGTTGCGTCTGACATCTCTTTAACCCCAAACTGTTTCATGGATAAACTTCTTCTTTAGGTCTTTGCAAAGATTTTCTTTATCATTGGTCTCCGTCACATTTCCTCAGGTTTCACCTGAGCTTTATTATGAATATATTTAATGAAATTTGATGACTTTCTTTAGCTATTATGTAAAATCTGTGAAGATCTATGTCTCAGAACTACACTCAAAATCCCAAATCCCAACCCCTGCGCATATTTCACTTCCCTCGCGTCTGGATTTACCCAGCAGTAGTGCTACTTTGACAGTGATTGCGACTTATCTAATGTCAGTACAGTCACTTAATCCCTTCTGTGAAACCATCGCCGCCACCAAGAAGATTTCAATTTGCTACCATTTCAGGTGAAGATCACAACTGCAATGCAAAATAGCCAATAGAGCTGTTCGCTTCAAGTCCTTTGCCGGAGATTAATTGCCAGTGAAAAGCACAAATATGTCCTGCACTTCTCAGTTCTTGCATTACCCTACCCCCGCTCCACCTGCCCCCCACTAAGCAATCCCCATTCCATACTCAAAATGGATATTTACATGCCCCACACCGTGGAGAGCAAACAAGCTCATTTAAAAGTTCACATGCTAATGTGTGACATTTAATCCAAACTTTACACGGGGAAAAGGACACGCTACAATAGATTTTGATTCCTTTCTTGTCTGTGAATCTCATCATCTTTTGACTTCCATATTTATGAGTTAAAAAGCCGCAACACCTTAGAGAAGAATCGCAGGAAGGCAGACGGAGTTTACTTTTGCAAAATGCGGATGGTTACCGACGGTTGTATCGGTTCTTCTCATTTTGGTGTTGCTGACATGTGAATCTTATTGTTTTTAGTTTTTTACATTCATAGCTCAAGTAACACACATGTAACAGTGATGCAATTTTTGTTAATTACAGTATTTTATTCACACAAAATGCATGTCAGCAAAAATGTTAAGACTTTCTTAACGACATTTGAGTGTTCAGTTGATGAAATAACTTGTCTCAGTGTGAGCTGTAGCCAATTAACAGAGCATATTCCCTGAGTCGGGCAAGCCACACTGTTGAATGTTTGCAGTTTTCTGGTCAATGCACTCTGAAAGGCCTTCTCTGCAGATTTGGTCAAAGACAGTTTTGTAGAGAAACGCCACTTCATGTTGATTTGCCTTTTTCAAAGGAGTGGAAAGAACGGAAAGTGGAAAAACCAAAAAGTCAGCCAAAGGGGCTGTGGTTGGTTCTGTGTGCGAGTGTGTGTGCTAAATCAGGTTAGAAGGCATAACCACTTGTGCTACATATTGCATTCCGATGCAGCGATATGTCTGATTTAGATTTTGGTTTTGGATACTGTGGATCAGTGCTGGATATGTTTTTGAAATTCTAAATCATTTACATATGTATAAGTTGCACATGTAAAGGAGGACACATCTGGGTTAATGTGAAGTAAGCACAGCATTTCTTTCTCATTACTTGTGTCATATTTTTGAGCTACATTTATGTCAGGAGACTTTGGAAAAAGAGGGAGTAGGAGTGAGGGGAAATAAAACAATGGCAATTACACTATCTTAATTGTCTTACTAACCCACACTGATCATAAATGCATGGAGTGTCCGTCCAGGCCATAGATAATGTGTACACAGTATAACATGAAATATTATCATTGGGTGTCAATGGGAGAGAGGGGAGACTGCAGGGCCCTGTGGAGCTTGTTGTCAGCAGGGGACTACATCTCCAAGGCGATTCCAGAATTTCTCAAATTTGCATGACAGAATCAAAGCAACACTTCAGGTATGTTCCTGATGAGGGAATAACATTATATAACGTCATCACATGATGTTGATTTTACGCAGTGCCCCTACCTGAAGGGATTAGCATCTAGGAGTACACGAGACGGATAGAATGGACGTACAATGAAACTTTACTCGGTTGAATTCCAACATATTCTGACGATGCTAATAATGTTTTCAGGTGTAAGTCCGTTATCTCAATCTACCTGCTGTTCTGCGAGCAAACTGAAAGGTCATTTGTCCACCAGTCTATGGAGATTGAAAGCGTACTTTGTAAACCGGTGTGGGCCGACAATTCACTGGTACTGCAGCTGATGTAATCCCATCGCAAAATGATCCCCTGTAGTGAGCATGAAAGAAAATGCCTTGTGATGTACAAAGAGTCATTTTTAGTTTCACTCTGCCCTGCTCTCTCTCATTCTCTCACTCTCTCTCTCTCTCACACACGCAGACACACACACGCGTGTGCACGCAGTTGAACACGCACAAACACAGATCGACCAGGACAGGCCAGGGATGAGCACACCCCATCTGATCTGTGGCCCGTTCATTCATTAGACCCATGCTCCCCCCTATTGATTTCAGCTTAAGTAATGAGAAAGCTTATCCAAAAATCTTTAGCATTTGGGCTCCAACTTAAGGGAATCGATGGGGCCATTTCCCATTTTGAACAGCACATATGCAGGGGTTTTATGTATGGTGAACAGGACAAATCCAGATGCTGATAAATCAATAGACTTTTTTTGTCGATTGTAGAGGCACGCGTGCACACGCACACATCCATGCATCCGGGAACACACTCGGCTGATAAATTGTATTTTTGAGGCAATTAAAGTGAGCTGTAAACATATGAAGGCCAATCAATTGGTCAGTGAGGTCTATTATCAAGGCTTTAACACTGATTTAGAAGGAGCTTTATGTGTGGCACAGTCACTTATGCAGATCAGCAGAAGCTAGAGACCCACACAGATAAGTGCTGCTCTGAGCTGAGCTGCTCACACAACATGGGATAAATGACCCAGGACCCAAGATCTGCTGTGACACAGAGATTGGAAGTCCTGGTGATTATAGTGACAGACAAATTATTTATGTTGCGTTATTATTTTTCTGTTTTGTTTTAGTTAATTCTATTTTGCTTCTTTTACTAAAAGTGCAATAAAACAAGACGGTCAAACCTGGATTTGATTTTAACTTTCAAGTTAAATGAGTGGAAGGGATTGGACAGGAAGTGAGAGGTGTATGCTTTTCTCTGAAAAAGCAACAGCACCCTCCTTAAACTTTTTTTTTTCACATTAATACACAATCTACAAATAATTTAATTGGAATTGTATGTGAAAGTTCAGCAAAACGTTGTGGATAGTTATGATCAGGAAAAAAAAAAGAATATACATAAGTACTGATTTTCGTTTTTTATTAAAAAGTATCTGGAAAGTGTGCCATGCATTTGTGCGACTGGTTGAGGGAGAAGGATGGGGCGAGTAGAAAAAAAAAGGAAAAAGAAAAATATATATGCCTTCCACTTTCAATAGTAAGCTGCACTGTTGTTGTACATGGCACACAATCCAAATAAAATACAAGGAAGTACATATGAAGCTGATGTGAGATACTACAAACTTACAGAATAGAAAGTGGCATATACACCACGTAACACCAAACCGTTTGTGTATTTTTCAGATAAAAAACTAATACTGAAGCACATATAATAATGCTCTGAAACACAGCTTCAAAGCTCCGCCAAATAACCTACCAATGTCTGTTTAATGCTCTGGTCTCTGCTTTCGCTCCTGCAGTCGGGAAAGCTCTCGTGGTTCTGTATGCATTTTGCTGAGGCATGACATTTCAGTTGTGTATCCAATCAAATTGGTAAAGATGTAGTAAGGAAGGCTGATGAGTGATGAGGGGTGCAGAGCTGTATTAAGGGTTTTACACCAACCGTTACCATGGTGAATCCTCTCTGTCAAAACCACCAAGGTCACAAAAGCTGACCTAGAGCATTGTGGGGTTTCTGATTAGCAAATTGTACATCAGGGGTGCCCAAAGTCGGTCCTCGAGGGCCGGCGTCCGGCATGTTTTAGTTCTCTCCCTGGTTTAGCACACCTGCATCAAATGATGGCTCGTTAGAAGGCCTAAGAAGAACATTGACTTGCTGAGGAGGTTGTTACTACCACTAGGGAGAGAACTAAAACATGCAGGATGCCGGCCCTCGAGGACCGACTTTGGGCACCCCTGCTGTACATGGACATTTTTTATTAGCGGTATTTATGTTATTTTTTTTTATTATTTTCCTTCTCTTTATCATTTCTCAGAGTCTAAACTGCTTGTCTGCTTTCATCTGTTCAGCATTTTTGTTTTTGCTCCACAACAACCCACCCCTCATTTAGCCTCCCCTCCCCTACCCCCTTTTATATATTTAAGACGGACTAAATGTGGATTATGAGACCTGTGGTGTCTCCGAATTCATTATGTATGGCCTGTGCTGTCAGCGGGTCTGAACACAGCCAGCTTTGAGTCATTACAATTCAGTTGGCCAACACACAGCCATTGTGCTAGTGTGGGGTTAGGGGAGATGCTATAATAAAATATTGAGGGCGAGCAAGGCAGCTGCAGATGCTAGCTGTCATGTGTGAGCGAATGAATGTTATGACAAGCATGTTTAAACATTCATGCGGGGAGGATAGTTTAGGAGGGCTTTTCATTAACACCAATATGTCTTCGTCTCCCTGGTGCAGATACTGCTGGTGGAAGCATGGCAACAACAGGGAGGGGAGGAATTAACATCTCGTGAGGAAACTGTCAGACTTACAGACACACAAAGACACTCGCACACACACACACACACACAGAAAGAGAGAGAGGTAGAAACGCTCAGTCCTGTGCAGAAGGACACGCAAGCACACACATTTTACATAGGCTGACTAAATCATACAGACACCAAAACAACTTTCTCTTATTTGCCAAGACAAGTATGTCAAATTGTAACATCATGTTTGGAGCTGATCAAACAGCTTGTAGCAGAAGTGAGCAACACGTTCAAATGAGAAGGAACAGGAGTGCAATGCACTCACATCAGCCGCAACTACGATGTGAAAGAAATTATTCTTCAAATAAAGGAGAGGGGATGTGGGAGGTTTCAATGCAAAGTGTACATTGCCTTCATGCTGTCAGGTTATCAGGACATTCAACCTGGTAGCAAAAGAGGAAAACGTGCCTGGCGCCTTAAATTGGAAGTAGAGTGACGTTTAATGTGTTTGATTAACCCCGTCAGTGCTAGACAAAAGGCCATTCAATCAAATGAAAATGCAATAAATCCTTGTTTAAAAAAAAAACACAAATATTTTAATCTCCTCTTATTAACATATCTAAGGCATGTCTGTACCATGTGATGAAAAGAACATCACAGCAAAAATACTGTCCTGTCGCAAAACATCTACCCATTATCATTTTGATACTCTGGCATGAGGTACATGCAAAGTACCTCTCTAAAACTCCATCTAACAAAGTGCAAAATCAATACCTATGCAAATTATCCCATGAAGCTACATCAAGCCAAAGATGGGGAAAAAAAGAGCATCACATATTCTCAACTAAAGTGACTTTGACTTGCAAGATGTGTTTGCATAACATGAGCCATACTTAATGTCATAAATGGCTTTAAATCCTGCAAGCTGCATTAAAAATATGCATAGTCATCTGTTTCACCTACACCTTGATGCAAACATTCTGAATTAATCTAGTTTTTACTGGTTAGGCAGTTCCATTTTGATATTCAAATTTTGCAAGTGAGTGTGCCAGTGTATGCTCTTGCAGGACTGATCTAATCATTCCTAAATCAGTTAATAAGCCAAGGACAAAGAGGAGATGACTCAGCTGATGTGAGCATGAGCTAATATTAGCATCTAAACCGTTTTAGGCCTACGGTGCACAAAGCAGCATCTTGGGTCAGGTGCTGCGCATGCTTTGGACATTAAAGCAGCAGTTAAGCTCACCCTCAAAAATTCATTAGCATGTCAGTAAGAGAGGAATGACCCATCACTGAGAATGGATAAAGCGTGCTGCAACTTCTTTGTCCTCCAATTCATTTTAAGGCTATCCACAGAAATGCTGCTAAACATTAGGATTAAAAATATGAACAAGTCCTAACCATAATAACACAGAATCATGGCATTATCTTGCATATATTAAACAAAAAATGTATTAAATTGCCAAACTACTTTCATATGGAACAGAAAAAAAACCTATTCCTGTTGTTGCCAAAGTACAATGTCCAGTATTATAATGTAAGAATATTATATGGCATTTATTTATTGTGATTTTGAAACTGGTACATAGACTTAAGCAAAAGATGGGAAAAAAACACCAACTAAATTTAGTAGCAGCATGACAAAATAATGGTGTTAAAGTATGAAACAACAACATCCCTGCAGTATGGCACAAGCGCAAAAGATGTGGTCATTCACCTGACAGCAGATTTCAAAATAAAAATGAAAACACACAGAAATGTCGCTTTACACCAGGAGAGCTACCTTGAGCTACATTATAGCTTAGATCCAACCATAGTCATGTGTCAGAGTGGCCCAGTCAAAGTCTAGACCTAGATGAAATTGGTAACATGTGGTTTGTGGATGTGAATTCACCACAAGTGCGTGCCACACATTTTAGGTTTGAAAAAAAAAAAAAAAAACTGTGCAACAATTTTTCTCAACTTTATTATTATGGGTTAGTGTTTTATACATTATGGAAAATCCTAATAAGTAAGACATTGGCAAAATTTTGTCTGAATTTGACAAAATGTGGATAAGTTCAAAGTATATGAATATCCTTCCGAAGCACAAAACTGATTATCAACTGCATGTCTAATTCTTTCAAATGTATGCACATCCCATACAGACGAGTGAACTCAGTAGTTAGGCCCATAAATAAAAAGAAGCCACAGTTTGGTTTTGATTTGGATTAGGCAGCTTCCAACACCCCAAATCTGGGAGACTTCCTGTAAGACATGAATCTGTTGCATTCTCACTGTGTCTCTGGCACAGGCACAACAAAGACGGTCTTGTCTGAGTGTCTTCCTCCCCTCCTTCTCCTCCCCATTCATTAGCAGCAAAAGCAGCTGTAGTCAGGTTCAAAGACAATCTAAATTCTTTCTCTTTCAGTCACGCATTAAGTCCTTCTGTCTTTTTCTTTGTCTGGTTTCCTCTCATTTTTAATCATTTTCCCCCCTCTTTGTCCCTCTCCAAGCACCCCCACCCACCTCTCGCCAGCCCCCACCACCTCTCTCGCTCTCCTCTCTAAACAATGTCTTCTCCACATGGCCCAGATAATGAGTGGCGGAGCTAAACGAGAGGAAACACGGCTCACTATTAGGAGGGGAACGCTGACTGAAGGGTTTAAATAAACGGAGAGAACTTGAGGCCAAATCGTATTTCCAAAGACATAAACTAATGGAGCAGGCAGACATTCTCTGAACTAATACACACTCTGTTTAAAATACCGTAATAGTTGTGAAAATATACATATCTGCGTCGAGCTAACCAGCAGAGAGACTGGCAGAGGGCAGGCAGAAATATGCGTAAAGTGCAGCTATTCACAGATTTCTGGGTGCGACGGCAAGAACGCATTCCGCACACCTCACTTCTTTCAGAGGGGAAAAGCTCCTTACTATGCATTCATCAGCAGAACAGCTGTTACATGAAAAAGCTCGTCTTTGTCATTAAAAACTAATTAGGCAAACATGCTTTCTTAAGTGCCTCTAATATGCTCTCAGGCATAGAAATCCACACCCACTTATAGGCACAAAGAGGAGACCTCTCTGATGCACTCCATGGGGTTAATTGGGTTATCTAGACTGATTAGCATAACTAATTAGGATCCTTGTTAACGGATAAGTGATATTTATTCAATTAGCTCTCTGTGTGTATTACGGAGCTCTACACAGACTTGCGTGGTCCCTGGCAAAAGTTCAAAATGAAAACGAAGCGAAGCTGAATCGACATGGAGTTAGATCTGGGGGTGTCGACGTGTTTGTTCGCCTCGTCGTTTATCTTTCCCCACACACTTGGATGCTCATCAGGTGCCAGACGCCCACTACAAAACACACACCAAGCTTGCTTCATTGCAGCTTCTAAAACGCCCTCGTCACAATCATTAAGCCTCCGTATGGCACAATTAAAGCTGTTAACCAGATGAACCGAGTGGAACCAGGCTGTGCCAGTCATTATGTATGATCCGTGCAAATTTCCCCAACTGCTTTCCAAGACCTAGGGGAGGAGTCTTCCTAAAAATGATCCTGTTTAGCACGTTTGACTTCTCCCACTGAGGGCCGACTGATAATGCAGCAGTGATGTTTACAGCGCAGATCATGGCAATAAGAGCAAAAAAGAAAAAAAAAATGTCCAAAGTGATGATGATCTTTTGCGAAGGCTAACAGCTTGCAAAGTGAAACTGCTCTTGAAGGTATTTCGTTTAATAGAACAATGCTGAGCTCATTCCACCAATTTATTTATTCATGTTTGCAAATGCAGACGCTCGCCTTTGCGATGCTTAACATGCGCTTAAGGCCGACAGTAAACACGAGAAAAAGCAAATCAACAGCACTCGAGCTTGCAAGTGAAAATTCACAAACAGGCTTCAACACTCACAAATAAGCAGAGGAGGGGTTGGGGGGGGGGGAATGAAAGAGAGAGACAGAAAGAAGGAGCGCTACATTTACTGAAATTAAACATTTTCTCATCAGCCTGAGGGTGCAGCAGGCCCACTAATGTATTATTCATCCCCACTTCACAAAGGAACATTAATCAATTATGAAGATATGAGGATCTTAAAGTATAGAGGAGAGACGAAGTACGGCTCATTCGTATTAATATGCGGCCGCAATCCTGTGCCCCCCTCCACCCCTTCCCTCCACACACACACCCTTGGTACTCAAATCAATATTTTGCAGATTAATTTGGAGCAGTTGTGGCGAGATGGCAGGATGGAAGGAAGTAGGGGTGTGGGGATGGAGGAAGGGAGAGTGTCTGAGGTCTGAATTAAGGTGATGTTCTTTTTTTTTTCCCTCTTTCGAATTTGAGAGTGTGGATGTCCATTTGTGGTGATGTCTTTGGGACAGCTAGAGGGAGCCATTAAAATCTTCTTGATTAGTGTAAACGTAGCATATTGGAAATATATGCATTCGAATTCAAAATAAAACACCGAAATATGGCTTCTCCAAAAACAGAAAACACATTATAAGTGTGTGCCATTCATACTCTATAAGTTTTTTTTTTGTTTGTTTGTTTGTTTTTCTTACTGCAAATGTGATTTTATGTATGAGATGAACACAAAGTGGCTCAAATGGTACGTCAGAATAGTAATTTGTCATGGGTGTCGCTGTAACACTGGTGTTAAGGCATACAGTATGTGTGTGTGCTCTGCCAACGGGCCAACATGACTTCTGTCAACTTCTTTCCAGAGACCTTGCTGGAAAGAAGTTTGAATGGTGGTGGAAGTTGATATTTTCCCAAATTTTATTTAATTTTTTTCCAAAATAAAGTACTCCACAAACTGCAGTTAAAATGAGAACCTTGACAGACCAGTCAAGATGCCATGACCGACACAGGACAGAGAAAGAAGTGGCGCATTAGCAATTCTTGCCCTTGCCAAATGTCCTCCCCCTGTGCCTCCCAGCCCACATTACAAATGGTTCCAACGCCCCTGGAAGCCGGTCAGAATTGATAGGAAGTTAGATGGAACTATGTACAGGACTGTCCTGGAAGAAAACCCAAGGTTGGTTTGAGGTTTGTGGTTGTAATATGAAGAAATATATCAAATAAAAAAAAAAAAGGTTAAGGGGAATGAACAATTTTTTCAGGAGAGTAGATCACATCGTTAGTGAAAGTACTATTTTCATCATACATGAATGTTATAGAGTGTGATATTTTGACTTCAGTCCATGGCAAAAATCTATATTTATATGCATTAAGTTGTTTTGGTCTATAAAGTGAAGGTACAAATCTTAACGCTCTTTGAGATGATAAATGAACTATCTCGCACCAGACAATTAAAATATGCAAGCCAAAAATATAGCATGCCTGTTTTTTTTTTGTTTTTTTCTTTAACCCAGTTTAGACAGTTTTGTCTACTGCTTTGTAGCTCGGTAAATAAATTAGTCACTAACAGCAGTAATATATTTACCTCACAGTCCAGAACAGTTGCCTTATTCTGCCACTTTCTAACAGCTTGAATCTTGGTATTTTAGTTCTCCTCAACTCTCTTCTTTCTCTCCCTTTGTCCTTCTCTCCCCTTCCCCTTTATGCATTTCTCTCTCTCTTTCACTTTTCTTCCCTTTTCATTACCTCTGCTTTTCTGGTTTCATTTTATGTTTTGCCCAGCTCTAACTTCATCATCTCCTTGAGCATCTCTTTGTTCTTAGAATCGGCTTGGAGAGCTTAGATTGGCTTGCCATGTGGTCATTTCTTAGCAATAACCTTCATGCAGTTACAACAGAGTAAATAACTACTTCCTCTGCAGGTGCAACAACTTCTCGCTCATTTCCAGCTTTGGCATTGCCCTCAGCCTTACTGCTATTAAAATGTAACAGGGTTGTTTTTTTTGTTTGTTTGTTTGTTTGTTTGTTTTTTTAAGAGAAACATTTTATTTTTTAGGCATGCACTGAGAAATCAGCTGCTGAGTTGAGTCAGACGATTCCCATCTTGATTTGTCCAGTCCGGTGACTGGCTAGTCCAAAAGACAAAAATCAGTTTGTGCACACCGTGCGTAATTATGGCCAGATTACAAGAACAACACTTTTCAGTGTGGTCCCTCTTACTGAGGGAAGAAGAGTCAAACTAAGCAAACGTTACGGGTTCTGCAGCATTTTATGACTTTTTTATTTTATTTTATTTTTTTCAGCCTTCTACCTCTGAATGCCCAAAATATACTATGGATTCAAAAATGTAGGGGAAGTTTTTGAAATATTAACTTATAGATCCTAATTCTCAAAGGACTAAACACAGACACTGATGTCTTTGTAAAAGCTAACTGCAACAGTTGTTCATATAAAACACGTATATAGCAGCAAAAAAATTTAAATACTATAATACAAAAAATACATCTAAGAAGATACACAATATATAACGGAGAGTACATTTCCTCACATTATTATTTGCATGTAACTGTTTAATATGGCTCAATACTTGCAAGACTCTATAAACCCAATAAGGTCCTAAAATGTGTATTTTTGTCTTCCGAGATAATATTGAAAAGAACATCTCGTGGACATGTAATGTGAAAGGATTGTTTGGGTATGATATTGCTTGTGCAATTTAAGACCCAAACAGAAACAAAATGAAGCAAAAGCAAAATGGGGAAAAAAAATACAAAAATACTGAAAATATCATTAACAGAACAACCTCGGCATACTTTAATTGCTGCTCTAAGGCTCTGTAATTGCACAAACCGCCAATTAGCAACAGTACAAATAAGTCAACTCACATGCATCATAGATAAATGGTAACCATGCACATAAACAACTAACAACCCTGGGTTTACCACAAACACATATGACTGTGGGTGTTCATTTCTGCAGGCCTGCAAGTGTGAGTTAGCTTGTGTTTTAACCATAAGCCACAGAAGACAGTAAAACAGCAGTGGGTATAATTTAGTGACACCCTGTAAGGAGGTGTGGGAAGGCCGTAAAAAACTCTCCCTTTTAATCCCAGCCGGCAATGCCATGTTTGTTACCCAGGGCTGTGAGATATGCTGGTAATTCATCACACACGCCACGGTTTCCTGTTAAATCTGGCTGCACATGAAGCGCCCGTAGCACAGCTGCCAAACCAATATCATAAAAAAAGGCTTTGCCACTTCTCGGGCAGGCTTCTAAACAAGAAGCATGCAGCAAAAACAGTCTCCTAAATTAGGTATTTACTAGTGTGGTCAGTTTTGGAGCAACACTAAAGAATTCTGTTAAGATAGCAGGGGGACGGGGGGGTTTGTTGGGGTTTTCTTTTTTTTTTTGTTTATGTAGTTTGTGTTTATGTTTATATAAGCATTTTGCGTGAGTGTGTTGGAAGACGTCTTACTTTCCACTTCGGCGCCGTGAAGCTGGATGACCACGTCTTCCAGCTTAAATTTAGAGGTCATCTGCAGCACTATGACAGACCTACGGAAAACAAAACAGGGCAAAGAAGGGGACAAACACACCTAACAGATTAGAGAAACATATTAATACTACAATCAGAAATACATGTCTATTTGTGCAAACTCTACAATATTCTGTTTTTATAGTATAGCACACTGCTCTTAATTGTGTTAAAGTACTCCTAACAATTTCTATGGTTTGAGCGACAAAGTCTAATCAGTGTACATATGGAAAAGGATTCTCAAAAGAAAAATATAAGATGTGGAATGAATGTGTACACTGCAGCTTGAACTGTCTGTCTTTTAGAATATTCCGAAAGGGGAGACAAGCCGTAAGAGCACATTGTTGGTTTAACGTATTTGCCCAATACGTTCGACTTGCTAAATGACAACTAAAATGAGAACAGTGTACATTGTGTACATTAGAATGAAATACATTTTGTTTTAAAGCACAAAACGTGTGCAGAGCCTGATTAAATCCGTGCTAGTCGGCAGCAGCTACATTTGAAGTGCGTCTGCGTGTGAGTTTGTGCGTTTCCCCAACGGTGAAAATTTGTTAGCTCTGCCCAAGACACCTTTCTGATTCACTAGTGACAGCTGTCACACACCCAAGATGGAATGAGAAGGAGAAGAAACAGATCTTCCACTTCTGGGTGGAAGAAATTCACAAACACGCACGCAAGCACAAAAAAAAGTGCTCACACACACACACACACACACACACACACACACACACACACATAATTTCATATTTACCAGCCTCATGAGATCAGCTATTCTGCTGAAACTTTGTGTAGATTAAAAAATGTTAAACTTACATTTGATCAAGCGCGTCTACACTTTTGCACCAAGCAGAGAAGGAATGGTAAGATTTGACAAAAGTGACATGTGAGTAGATGGAGCGCGCCGAGACTTTTCAGTCAAATGTAGTATAAGTCACAAAGGAGAACGTGAAAAATCCGACTTTAAATTAGAAGTCTGTTTTAGTGTCTATAAAAGAATGAGCAGATGTGTGCTCTACTCTTAATCCACTTGATAATTTTTTTTTTTTTTTTTTTTTTTATTCCACCTCAGTACCTCAGTGCCACTTTTCTGAGTTATTACTGGGCTGGGTAGTACCGTTTCAAAAGTTGTTGCTTAAGCAAACAGTATAACAGATAAGCTGCTATTTATGTATCCCAAATTAAGGGCATATTTTCTCATCAGAATTAAAGGACAGTTTGCTCAAAATTTTTTGCCGTTTGTTTTTCATATGCTTAAAGTAAATACATGGCAATGCAAATTTTATGTAGAAAATAGCCTGAAACTAAAATAAATTATACATCAGAAAATAGACTTAAAATGTAAAAACAAATTAGTTTAGTTCACTTTTTCTTCCTTATTGGACTAAGACTGACTGTGTGCATTGGACATGTATTGCTGTACTAGATGCAGCTGAAATGCAGAGCCATCATTTTCAAACAGGGCTACATAAAAAAAAAGAATTTAATGTCCTTAAAACTCTTTATTATCATTGAAAATTATCCATGTAAAATCAAAAAGTTCCACAGAAGCATTTAATAATTCTTTTGCCAAGTGAAATGCAAATTGCCACCATTTTTTTGTCTGCAAAAATGTCAAAATGCAAATTTATTCATGTCTGTCACAAGTATATGTGTGCATATTATTGTAGGTCATGATTATGCATGTAATAAACGAGTCCATAGAACTTACAATTTTGTTATATACAATAAGCAGTTGCACTAAACAAATGGCACAATGTCAAACCAACAAATGAACACAGGATTCCTGTTTAAAGCAATAAGCTTTGTTATGATTAGCTTGTGGACAGACAGAGCAGGGTGAGTGAATGCGTGTGCGTGTGTGTGTGTGTGTCACTGTGAGCGTGTGCGATATTAAAGCAAGCTCTCGATTTCTCAAGCTGTCACTCAGGCCTATTAAGCAAGGCTAACCAAATTAGTCATGAATATGCAGTAATAACATGCAAATTGCCACCACTTCCCCCCACCCCAAGCGCATGCGTGTGTGTGTGTGTGAGTGTGTATATGCGTTTGCCCTCAGGGCTATAGACATTGGCTCTGTAAACCCAATTCTTTCTACATCATTACAGCAACAAGGCATAATTCATAAGAAGAATATAAACATACATGTAGTCTGACATGCATGAATGATCACCTACACAAAGGACAAAGGTCCCTTGCGCCACCCTCACGTGACAGGCCTCATTTATTGCCCCCCCTTTATGTTGAAGAACAAGTTTTGGGGTTTCCTATCTGCATGTTAGAGCTTGTAAACACACCAACACGTAGATAGTCTGTTGCCTCCAAGTCCCCAGGGTGGTGTTTAACACAGCCTGGGTGCTGCCACAGCAATTAACCTCCCTGTTAATGAGAGGAGCTCTGTCAAGCAGCCAGATGGCACTGCCTGGCAAGCTGCCATGCACACACATGCATGCACATATGCCCACACCAGTGCTCTCACAGAAGCACACTTCAGCACACACACACGCACGCGCACACACACAGGCAGTCAGGTCTCCCTCCGCTGAACATCTAACTGTTGCTGGTTGTCACCGTCCTTCAGCAATTCCTAAGGCACCCCTCCTTCCTCATTCTGCACCAGCATTGTCTTCTCTTTACCGTTCTCCTCTGCTCTCCGTAGCATCATCTCTGGCAGCTGCTTATCCATGTTGCAGCACTGCAGATGTCACGTTGATGACATCTGCATAACAGATGACAACTTGCCAGATGGGAACAGCAGGGGAGGAGAGGGGAGGAAAAACTGAGGGGAAAAAGGAGGAGTTGTGTGTATCGATGTAATTAACAGAGAAATAATCAACGAGATTCAGATTTATGAATTGTTAAATAATTCTTTTTGTTTTGGCGTCGTTTCTACAGAAATGTCTGTCAAATAACAACCTGCTGGATTTTATTAAATTATTAGATTCCCACAAATAGAAAAAAGCAACTTTGTGACTTTGGTCTGATTTTGAGAAATATAGTTTTTTAGCAATACAAACTTTTTAAATGCATTTTTATATCGGAGAATAAACAAAATGTTTTCAAATCGAGGCGAATACATCAGAGCTTCTAAAATCAGTAATTGGAAGTTGACAGGATTATCTATGATCAATGATTTTGCACTGTAAAAAAAAAAGAAAAAAAAAAAAAAGGCTAAATGAATAAGGGGATATGCATGCTACAACTGTTTGTAAGTGAGCATAGTGGTTGACCAGTACACAGTCCACTGTGTGCGCCTGCCTGCATGTCCATATGGCAGCCCACCGGGCCCACATATTGATCAGTTAGCTGGGCCTAATAGGAGAAGAGGAGCCTGACCTGGGAAAGTCAATATGGAGAAAAAGAGACATATCCTCCTTCTGTCCTGAGAGAGGGAGGAGAGAGAGGTAAGGAGAGAAATAAACAGAGTGTGGAGACATAGACAGAGGTAAGAGGTAATACATCTATAGTGTCGGTGCAAAGGGAAAAACAGTAAGGGACGAGATCAGTGGCCGACAGTGAAACAGCTGGACAACAGAAAAGCAAGGCGTGCTGTGAAGACACGTATTTAAATAAATATTAAGAACTTTCACTCCCTTGCAGCCTAAATATCTTATTACCTCTGTTAACAAGAAAAAAAAAAAGTTTTGAGTTTGAATAAGAACAGCTACACTGAGGGATACTGACTGTGTGTGAAATAAGTTCCTACCTTTCCCACATGACAATCAGGATATTCTGTCAAAGCATCTTTTTTTTTCTAACTAACTTTCAGCATTTGACTGCTTCTGCTAAAGGAAAACAGCACTCAAGGTAACTCAAGTGTAAAAAACTCTGCAGGAGATTATACTGAGGAAAATAATTAAAATATTGGGGGAGATGGAAAATGAAAAAAAACAAAAACTGACATCCACTCACACATCAATACATTGATAGATCAATGTGCGTGCATGTGTGTGTGTGTGTGTGTGTGATTGAGGGGGAGTCTGTGTGTGTTCTGTACACCATTTCACCAGAAATATATAAATAAATTTGTAGATAAACAAAAAAAAAAACAGAAGAAATGGAAAAGTAGATAAAAGACTTAGGTTTCACCAAGTGAAAAACACACACACACATACACACTGGCATACCTGGCTGAGTGATGCTACCCTGGAGGGTGGCTTCAATCTGATGGTGTTTAATGTTGACGCTAGTGGCAAGAAGCACACACACTCACCCGCTGTTTAAACCTGCCTGTCATTTCATTTCATGAGACCTGATTTACTCATTTCATTTATTTCGTTTTTTTTTTTTTTTTATTATATTATATTATATGTGCACCCATTTAAAACGCTAAAGGTGTGATGCAAATCCCCACATCTCTGACAGCAAGTACACTGACTGAGGATCCATCACGGCCTTCGGTCCCTTTTACACACATGGCAAAGAAACCTTGCACGGCAACAAACTCAGCTGTGTCACATTGTGCAAGACCACTGATTCCTGCTTGGCTGGCTGCTTTAATTGGCTGCACTGCAGGCTGTCACACTACTGACTGTTACTTTTGACCATATTTGGATGCGTTTTGGTTTCAAATGACAGATTGGAGAAAACAACAAGTGACTGCAATAGCTACCCACTTCTATGGAAATTAGCATTTCCTTCACAACAGATGTTATGTTATCCTTTAGAATGATAAATGCAGTAGTTTGATCAATATTACTACAAAACGCGTGCAGGCAAACTGCATTTGAAAACCACGATAGGTGCACTGTTTAATTTGCTAAACAGTTTTCAAATTCAAAATACAAAACTCACAATATTTTCTTAGCAAAGCCTTTACTCGTCCAATATGTTTAATTGTCCGTCAAAGACTGTAAGAAAAAGAATAACATTTATGATTATGAACATAATGCTACTTTGATTAGCCTTGTCAAAATGTGTGAAAGCTAAAATGACAATCTTCCAAAACAGAAGAAGAAAAAGAAGAAAAAGATTGAAACAGAACGAGTCTGTAGGGCTTTCAGAGAACTGCATGGTGGGAAATATCATATGGGGTATTTGCATATTGCCATGGGGACAGTGGTGTTGCAGTGACTCCCTGAGGAGCTCAACCTCCCTAAGGACAGACAGAGTCCCGGAGGCCGGCAGTGTTACCTTTTTATGCTGGTGGGTATTTGAGCATATTCATGAGTTTATGTGAGGTTGAGTCATGAAGTTAATAGCTATTTTAGTCAAGAAGGTACACTTTTCTTGAGATGAAGCAGTTTTTTTTTGTTTGTTTTTTTTGTCTGGAGCCATGAGGACTCCAGACATGGCGTCCTCATGGCGCCATGTCATGAGGACGCCATGACAGCTGGTTCAAAACTCAGCTTTGAACCAGCTGAGTTTTGCTGGTTCAAAACTCAGCTAAACGGACTGCATTTGAATACCTGCACTGGTATGGAAACCATCAGTGCGGCAAGTTTATGTAATAACCAGCGACCTTCAAGGCAACTTCTGCAGAGGTAAAATAATATCTCACTTATTTCAGTCCTTCCTGATTAAGCTTTTAAATTCCTATGCATATTGATATCTGCTCTGTACAACATCAAATAAATCTAATTATGTTAGTGATCCTTGGCAAATTATGTTGCTGACTCAAGCACAACATGTTTTTTCACTTGCATTTGACTATAAAACGTAAAAGGTTAAATCTTGTTAAAATACTGGGATTGTGCGATATAAAAACATGGGACAAATCATTTTTTATGTGTATAATTGTCCATAATTCTCACCGTGTTGACTAAGGCCCCAGCTCCAACTAAAGAAAAAAGCCCTAAAGCATGATGCTATCACCACCAGTTTTATCTTATGAATATATGACCAAAAAGTTCAACCACGACTTTATCAGACTATCACAGATTCCCCAGCATTGGGAAATTTTTGACATCGTCTTACAATCACTTACTTAGCCTGTAAATATAGAGAATACATGGAATTATTTTCACATGTACTGTGCAAATAATTCACACTACACGTGAATTATTTTTTCCTCCGTTTTTTTATTTTTTATTTTGGAGCTGCTCTAGTCACATTTTCTGTGACCGTTTCATGAAGCAGATAATGTCGTAAAAAGTCTTTTGTACCCTTTTCCTGACTGTGATCTTTTGACAGCGAGATCCCTGAGATGATTTGAAAGCTTTCCGTCTGTGGGTCATGGCCTTAGCTGTAGATTAGGAATAAAAAAAATAAAAAATAAAAAATAAATAAAAAAACAGGAAAACCTCTTAAATTAGCTTCACATTATTTGGGGCAAACCAGATGAATTATAAATAGTAGTGGGTGTGTACAAACTCATTATCAACTTGACTTTGAATGTGGTGGTTAATTATGAACTAAAACCATGTCTTCAATCAAAAGGGGCTGTGCAACCAGATTAGATTAGTTATTTACTTTCTCCCTAAAAGAACTGAGCTTCTTGTGCAGCTGAGTTGTACAAGCTGTAGGTCACAGCAAAGGTCAAAACAGTTCTGAACGGATTTATCTTGTTTTGTTTTTTCTTTTATAAAACCTGGCATTTTATACTTTAGATTTTGTTTCACTTCTGTTTGGGATTTACAATTTAAAACAGCTGAAATAATTAAAACTGGGAAGAGGAAAATAAAAAAACAGATTTTTAATATGTTTTACAAATTGTGATAAGGTTTGACAGCTCTCAGGGGTTTTAAGTGTGAGGAGTGTCACCACTGACTAAGGCTGAGAATTAGCATCTTGTTAACAAAGCAACATGACAATATTATCATGGAGAAAAAGGTGAACACATCAGTATAAAAATTCTATTGTATAAAAATATATATTAAAATAAAATGTTGAAAAGAACAAATTCAGTCCAAAAATAATAATATCAAAGACGGAAGAACAAATGAGACTCTAATCTTTACTTTGGTTTTCAAAAAGATTCAAAAAGACTATAGAGTCACCCAGTTGTAGAGTCAGATGTCACTTGCTCTGAAAAGACGATGATGAAAAATAGAGATTCTGGATGTGAAAAGATATTTAACAAAACATGCGGCAAAAAGAAACACACACGCACACAATCTTCAGCTTAAAAATGGGTGGCATTTTCCTGTTTTACTTGACTTTGACCCAGTGGGATTTTTGTCTGACTAAACATTAGTGAAGAAAATGAAGAAATACATGTTATCGCATGACTGTGGCTTAGGGGGACATGGCAATAAAACTAAACACTTAAACTAAAAAAAAGCAAAAAAGGACAGTTTAAAACAAAACACAAAAAGGAAAATCATGAGGCTTGACAGAGAAAGAGACACAGTGCAGGACTGCTGAAATATTGGCGACTCTATCGCTGTGGTGACTGGGGTCACTCTAAGAAAAGGAAATCAATTGTGGCAGCAGTGACTCACAGGTCAACACGTAGAGTGAGTATATGTGTGTCTGAGTGTGCTGTGAGTAAAAGCTGGTGTGTGTGCTTCAATTATGCATATGCTTACTGTGTGCATATGTGAAACTGTGCATTTCTGGCTATAATATATCGACGCACACAAAAGAACAAAACATGTCCAACGAAGGAGAAACTGCATGTAAATAGCAGAAGTACAGTATATATTATTTTACTGCCAAATAAGCAAACAAGAGGTATTCAAGGAAATATTAAAGCACAGTAAGATACTATTTTGCACCATTTTATTTTTTGGTGTTCCAGCAATATACTTTTCAGGTTTAAGGTGTGAGGTTGGTGGATTCCAGAGACATTTTGGCATGAGATGCCAGAACTAAACTTTACACCTCGGTCCACAGTGGAGATTTTGAATCTATGTTTTCCTTTTACAAAGTCAGACACAAATTCTGAATCAAAATCATTTCATGGCAACACCGAGTTTGTGACCATCCAGTTTCAAGATTTGTAACAGATTCTCAATTAGAAGTTGAATTAGACATGTTATTTTTCAACCCAATGTTGTCATCACCACCAGTTAACGTGGACATGGTATGTTCAGGCTAAAGAGAAGTGTTATTTTGCAATAATGCATGTGGACCAAAAGCTACATTTTAGTATTACCTCACAAAAGCACTTCTTGGCCACGTGTGTCACCAATACGGCTTATAGCAAACTTTGTAAATGACTTTTTTGTGGCTTCCTTTCATTAGTGACATTTTGATAAAATGTATTCATAATTAATTGTTTTCCTGTTGACCTAATCACCCACCTAAATTGTTGCAGGTTCCTCAGAGATAGCATGTGCATTTTGGTTGTCTCTACGATTGATATTCTCCTTTTCCACCCTTGTCAGTTGAGAATGTCTTAACAAATTTGAAGCCATAAAAAACTGTTTGTTTTTATATTCGGATAATGGATTGAACAGTGTTCTGAGATGTTCAAAATTTGGAAAATTCTTTATAACCTAACCATGTTTTCAGGTTCTCCTCAACATTATCCCTGACCTGCCTGATTGTGTTCCTTTGTTTTGATGATTCTGTTTGTTCAGCAGCTTTCTCCAAGAAGTCTTCAAGGTCTTGAAAGACCAACTGTATTTATATTGAGAATAAGTTACACATAGATGTGCATTACTTAGCAATGAAGTAACCTCTGAAGCCAATTGCTTACACTTGATTGCATTTGTGAGTATCAAACCAAGAGAATTGAATATATTTTACGATTTTTCATTCAAAAAGCCTTTAGAATCCATAAACTGCTGATATTTTTAGGTCAATCACATAAAAGCCCTATAAAGAGGGAGGACTATACCATTCTAAAGGATTTTAAGGTTTCTGGTTGTAACACTGAAAAATGTTGCTCAATAACCTTTGCAAGACATATCATTTCAAGTTATCTCAATAATGTTACAGTTCACTCTTGGAAAGCGGGTTTGTTTAATTTTCTACAGGTTCTCAACCAGAATTTTTTTTTTTTGTTTTGTTTTGTTTTACAAACGATAGGTTCCGACTGGCTCCAAATGAGGTAAAATGCAAACAAACAAAACACAAATTCCATCTAGGCTGAAAAGACGGACAGAAAATCCGAGAAACAACATTTTCTCCCCCTTCATAAAACATTCATGTTCCATTGCAGCTGCAATGTGACAATAAGATCACCTGGCAATTGTAGAGGTCAGTGGCCGATATAGGTAGGCTATGTGTGTGTTTAGTAGTGTAGCTGCATGTGTGTGTGTGTGCGCGGGTGTCTTATATACCCTTGGGTTAGCAGGAGTTACGACCTGCTTACATTATTAAGGTGAGTAGTAGGCTCCGTTATGTATGCCTAAACAGCCAGTCAATTCATTACAGATGCAATCCCTTAAGTAAATGAATAAGCCCATGGCTCTACCCCCTGTGCTCTGCCTCTATGAACTGTAAAGGGTGCAAAATATTGGTGTGACGCAAAGAGCTTTAGATAAATCAGAAACTGGAACAAATTAATAATAAGGAATAAAACAACATTAGCTGATTAAGAATGTATAGCGGAGTGGCGGCTGTAATTTACAGGCAGCTGGCTTGTGTGTCCGGAATAAGGTCTCATTAGAGATCACTGTGTGCGTGTGTATTTGTGTCTGTGTGTATTTGTGTCTGTGTGTGACTGTATGTTTCTGTCCATCCTGTTAGTAATCTGTCACCACTGGTCTCAGTTTTATGAAAAGGCCTGCAATCCATGATAATAAGCCCTGGGAGGGTTATAAGTACGGTAAATGCATTTGTTAGCAGGAGTGTTGTTTTATGTGCAATAACAGAATATAATTTTTTGTGGTGGGATAATGGACTACCGTAAACTAAGTCAGTAATTTAGTTCTGGAACGATTTTGTCCAATTGAGTCATTCTGTCAGTTGTAAATAAAAATCCTGTTTGTACACAGCAACAATACTGGAGTCCAAACAAATAATCCAGTAAGTCATCAAATGTAGGCTATTTGTGTGAGATATATATATATACATGTAGCTTGAAGACACTAAGTTTCAGAATATTATAGAACTTAGTAAATTAATGCCTTCAAATCAGAATAAGTAAAAAATATATATACATTTTTCAGTTCAGTGATGATCACTTTGAAAAATAAAGCAATAACATTAGACTTATTTTGTTAACAAAAAAGTTTTTTTTTTTTGTTTTAGACAAGCACTTCCCTTTGTATTCCTCTCGCTTGTCTTACTACGATAGGTTTCATTAGTTGTACGGCTGTTATTTTTTGTCTTGTTTTCTTTACGTTTATCTCATCACCAGCGTATCCTGCCAGATCACAGACAAGGATGAAACACCTGAGTTGTCATGTCGAGACAGCCAGATGGAAAATAAATCACCTCTGTAATAACAATGGAAGATCCAGACCTTATGCAAGTTTTATTCCCGTTTTATTGTTTGTTTCAACCTCTTCAAAGTTGCATAACTTTTTTTTTTTTGTCTAAACCATTTGCCCTTAAACTGACCTTCCTCTGCCGTATATGGACTTCCTCAGTTTTATTTTTTTATATAACAAAATAGCAATTCCTTTAAGTAATCATTGCCTATATTCACTCCCCTTCAGTCCTTGTCTCTGGAACTTGGTCAATGAAAGAGACAGAGGAAGACCAAGTTGTCACAACAGATAGTGACAAATTAATGGGACTGTTAATTCAGGTCACAGAGATAGTGAATTGAAGGAGCTCACAAAAACTGTTCTTTATGTTTACAGTGCACTGAAAGTATGGAAAAAAATAGAGCTTGGTTCAAATGTAAAGTGATGCAGCAATGTTGATACCCTGAAGGAAAAAAAATACCACTGCTCCATTACTTCTGCCATAGGCTGTTGAAGAGAAATATTATGGGATCGTATGATACTCAATAAGTCTATACTTAAAGCACTGCATAAGTGCATATACTTACACAAGTTTAATATGTATGTAGTATGTCTTTTAACTATTATTACCTGTATATATTTTTTTTAACTCACTGGCCAATAGCTTGTAGAAAGAAATGTGTCTCATCCTTATGACTAATTCCAAAGTGATACCAAATAAACTAAGGTTTGTCATAAACTAGGCTATTTATTTATGTATTTATTTGTATTCAGTACATTTGCTTTTTGTGGTTACTTATTTGATAAGATCATTTTATACTTTTTTTTTCTTTTTTTCTTACTGATTCTACAGAGTTGTTTTAGTTCTATACTGCAGCATCAGCTCTTTGCTGTAGCAGTTTCCTAAACAAGTTCTCTCTCTGCTAAACTTTTGTTTTTATTTTAAAATGACACTGAGATAAAAAATAATCACCACACAGATTTAGGGAGCCGCAGCATATCAGATGGACTTGTTACAGTTCCATCCTGTGGCAGATTCATTAGCAAAGGTTTACAAGGGCATAGCTTTACATATGTAAGTTTGGCCTTATGGCTGACCTTACAATGCACTTAGTATCGTGTACAGGGAGTAATGCTGCAACCACTCCTACAAGCCATTTATTGCAGCTAACGACCGTCAAGCACTCATAAATCAGCATTAGGAACCTCTTTCGCCCTCTTTCTCTCTCGTTTAGACTCCCCTCTCTTTGGCTTTCTCCATTCCTCTGATGTTTTCTGTCCATTTCTCTCATGCTTTCTTGTCCTCACTCCAACTTGCCCATTTTATGTCTTCCATTTTGTCATTTAAAAAACTTGTAGCCATGCCATTTAAATGACTTGTTTTCTATTCCTCTGATTTTTCTATTCCTCTGATTCTCCCTTCTGATTCCATTCCCTTGCTGGTTGACTTCAACAAACTCATTTTCCTTTCATCCTGCTCCTCTCTAGTTCTTTTAACCTTGTCTTTATGTGTCGCTTTGCCATTTTTACCTGCATTTTCAGAAAATTCCTTTTTCTGCAGAATAAATTGGTGTCCCTGAAATGTCCAACGTGATATTGGCACTTTTATTGATTTTAATTAAGCTAATTAGTTCATTATTCCAAGGATCAAACAGGGGCATTCATTACTGCCTAGAGAGAAAAAGGCAGGGGGTTTGGAATAGGGGAGGGCGAGGAAAGGGTTGCTTAGGGTATAGTTGGTCTGGGCAGCAAAGTTAATACGGTAATGAAAACGATCAATTATCACTCACAGCAAAGTCATTAACAACAGCATTAGCATAGTCAACCATCACAACCCTTTGACCTCCCCAGCTCTGTCTTTTTCATTCTCACTCCTTCTCTACCTCCAAGCAGCTGCTACACAAGCAAATACTTATGTCTGTGTGAGGGCATGAGAGGGGGCAGGGGCGTGAGGAGAGAGAATGATAAAGGTCACACAGTTCAGAGGCTGGTTTTGATGCAGAGCCGAGCTGAGTTTCTACATTCTCTCGTTAACTTGAACAGAGCCATCACCACAACTCAGGGTCAGCCAGGTTTGAAGCAAGTGCTTTCTGCATTATGTTCAGTGACCGGGCTATGCATAAGTAAGCCAGATTTATTGTGCTATTCATCCTTTATCGCACAAAAATGTATATAAATATTGCCATTAGAATTAATCTAACTAAAGTGCTGAGGAAACGGCTGTAAATATATTTGTGTCGCTGCTCTCCCATTGAAACAGATTAAAGTGAGTGTTAATGCGCCCTCATATGTGGTTGTAAAGCTAACAGTTGTGGTCATTCTGATCATGGGGCTGCTTGATTGATTCCAGAAATGTTCCTCTTTTGAAGATCAAGAGGTTTTCACCAGGCAGTATAATTTACACGCACTCTTCATGTTGTACTATTTTTGTTTTAATAACAGCCTAGGCAGCTAAGTTGCGTTTGGGACGGCACGTATGAAATGGACTCTACTAGACAGAAAAAAAAAAAAAAAAATCTTTTCTCATTATCTTAGATTAGGTCATAGGATTCATTTTTCTTTTCTGTTTCTTGCACTTTAAAAATCTTCATATTCCACATAATTCTACGATACATCACACTGGAGATATCACTACTGTTTACTATTAAAGGAAGTCTTACCTATAGTCTCATGGGCTATAAGTAAGATAATATGAGTTTTGAAAAAGCTGTAGTTTAGGAGAGGTACAGTTGTTTTCCCTTCTGCCTTGCAGCTAGAAGATTCTGGGTTCAAACCGTAGCTTGAGGTCTTTCTGCATGGAGTTTACATGCACTCCTTGCGCATGTGTGGGTTCACAACAGGTACTCCAGCTTATATTGAAGTTCACCCTGATCCACCTCGGAAGGTAGAAACAAACCCATAATGATTATGAGCTGCAAGGGTTAAACAGGATTGTGGACCGACCATGATGCCATGGTGAGCAGCCCATTCTGAGTAAGTAGCGAGGTCAGGAACACTTGAGGATCTTTCAGTTTCCATCTAATCTAAGAAATAGATTTAACAGCTTATTATGATGCAGATAAACCTGCTGAGGGTGGAAAACAGCTTACTGCGGCTTAGTGGTTTAGTGTAGTCATTTTGCAATTGTAAAGTTGTGGTTTTAATTCCAGCTTCCTCCTGTTGTACGTTGATGTGCCCCAGGGCAAGGCACTCAACCCAAGAAATCTACCGATCTGTGTGTCATTGTATGAATGAGTGCAAATGGGTGAATGTGGTTCAAGAATAAAGTACTTTAAATGGTCAGAACAGCTAGAAAAGCCTGTTGTATTAAATCTATATTAGTAAATGTAAAAACGGACCCGTTATCCTAACCCTAGCCTTTATACAATGTATAACACAATTTAAATTTATGCATGTTGGTGATTATTGAACTTTCTGAGAGAATGGAATTTTGCAATAACATATTGTTGGCAGAAAGCAAATGGAAAGCTATATGAATTATTTTTAAATATATTGTTTCTAGTTTTAGAAACAATGTTGGTGTTTTTGAGGTGGGTTTTAAAAAGGCAAGGCAAATACATTTATAATATGGACCCCATAGAGTACAAAAAATATCTTCTGAAGTCACCAAAAAAATGTATCATAATTGTTTTTCTGCCCTTAAAATGACTTTTAATGTGCTGCATGTTAAAACTGGTATTTCATCTCATTTCCAACAAACAGGTCAAAATTGTATGCATAGGAGGTTTTAATACTGCTTCAGTCATTTGGTAGATGACAAACAGGGGACAGGCTAATTGTGGTAGTCTAAACAGAGAATACAAGCCTTGGGTTTGATGACATTATGACCGCAAAACAAACTCTGTTTAGTGTCCATTAGAGTTTAGCCCTTTTGTGCATCAACAAGACCATACACTACGATTCAATCAGACGTTAGCCAAGCTCTTATTACAGAGCTCACTGCATCGTTTTCATGGTGGAACGGTCCATAAGTACCTCTAAATGCTCCTCATTTGATTGGATTTCACATTACGGACATCAGAGCAGAAACACACCATTGTCCCCTGACTATCCTAATAGACTGTTGAGTGAGGCAGTCCATTTATTTGTATTTGTTTACCAAAGTAGACTCTGAAAATATACAAAGTAACATAAAAAGACTACCGGAGCATCATTTAAAATGGGTGAAAATGGAGAATAATAGGCTAACAAGATGGAGCAGTAGCAGCGTCAAATGACAATGTTTCCTTAAGCAACTTTATTTTGAAAAACCAAAATAAACAACTGGGTGAAAAAAGTAATTGTATTAAGATATTCAGTAAGATTTAACATATTATTTTATATTTAAGGTCTAAGGCCGGATTTTTGCTGTGGCATTTCAAAACTTTACATTCTTAGCCTTGCTGGTAGGCTTTGAAACGTAGTGCTACATCGTTAGCCGAGTATGTTTTAGCTTAAGGCCATAACATGAGAAGATTCCCTTTCATAAATGTCTTGCCAAGTTCATGGTTCCACCAATCACAGCCAGTTGTCCAGATCCCGAAGCAAAATTTATAATAAAAGCAGTTCGAAACCATCGTACTACCACCATGTTTTATTGTCAACGTAGTTTTCTCATTCTGAAATGCTGTGTTGGCTTTATTTTTAGACATAACTAACTCTTTTTGCATATATATTAATTTATTTTTGATTATCTGAAACATTCAAATTCAACTAATGAGCAAGAACAGAGCAAATCTGTAAAGGACATTTCTCAGCATCTTTTTCTGCTTTTTTTAAAGGAAAATGCATACAGTAAAACAGATTTAATCTGTATGGAAGTATGATGGAGAAGAAACTGCAAAGATTCTGGCATTTTGTTGGGGAAGTATGGTCACTGAAATAAGTAAAGTTCGGCATTCATAAAAATTATTGGATGGCTTTCAGAATCAAGAAATGCAACACACAGTTACAGTATGGTGTAGTTGCAGTATAGAAAGCACATAAAGTTATTCCTCTGACCTTCTCGATAATAGCAGGTAAGTACTTTCATGCATAATAGGCCTATAATTACTTTCTGTGTGCAAAATTCAGTAACAACAGCGAATACTGATAGAAGTCAGACCATAAGTAAAATGGAACAATAACTTAAGGTCACTACATTAAGTGGTGCTAATGTCTTTAGTTCTTTCTCGTGCCACTGCAGTCTTTTAAAGAAGACTGCATAATTCAGTTTAAACCTCAACAGAAGATTTTTCTCTTTTTTTTCTCTTTTTTTTTTTGCTTTAAACTTTTATTCTGCAAAAAAGCGAAAGATAATTTGTAGTTTTCTCAAGAAAATGGTGGAGGCCGCAACCTTTGCAAGTAATTACACTGGACCTTACTTGACTTGTTCTTTAGTTTATATTCGAGAGTTGAATGTATCTTGAACAAAGAATGCTTGCCATTATGCAAAAACACTGAAAACTGATGCACAGCGCCATGCAGCTCCTAATTGCTTTTCTATATGCCATTATTCTGCAAAATTATATTTCTCTACCCAGCCAATAAAGAACTGTCACAAACTGTACTATTAACCATATTCATTGTGATGGGCATTGGCTGAATTCTATTAGGTTAGAAATGGTTCCATGTCCATTAGCGTACACAAACAAAAGATCTCGATACAATGGCATTGCAGAAAAGAATGCCATGAACTGCTCTTCTCTCCTTTTCTCAATTTGCTACATCAAATAAATTACTTCAACTGTCCTGTCCATGCATACTTTATATTGTTTACAAGTAGCCTTCCCTTATTATTGACATATTTTACTCTGCCGGATGTACAGTACCAAAAAAAAAAAACTTCCCAGATTAAACCGAGATTTATAGTTGTGGTAAAATATAAAATATTTCAAAACAATGTGAGGTTCCTATGTCCTGAAACACATCATAACTTTTTATTATTATTTGTGTGTATTTTATTAGTGGTTAATGCTCTGTATTGTAAGGACATTGATTCATTTAACTTACATTATTTACCTTGCCTAAAACTTTTTAATACGATACACATGTGACATGTTCAATTTGAACTTTAAATAAATAAAACATTCTGCACTTAGTCAGAAATACAAAATGTGCTTCAGTTCATGCTCATCTATCAACATTTTGTCGGAATGGCGTTAATGTGTCCAACAGAATCACAATTCTTGTGCATTGAGAACATTAGCTCACAAAATATCTTGAAATGACACAAGAGTGGATTTCTCTGGAAATCAAAATATCATAGAAATCTTGGCAACACATTTGTGGCAAAAAGCAAAGTTCTTCTAGCCTACCCACATTCACCTGGCTGGGGTGTGTTATGTAACAACAAACTTGGTTTGTCTGAATGACCATTAATAAATGCTAATGCCAATCATTAATAAAAATTTATAATTTAGATCAAAATTACCAAGGAGGGACACCACCTGAACATCATCACATACCCAAACAGCTAGAATCGCTTGTGTTTTGGGGATGCGTGAGCTGCAGCAGCACAGGGAACTTTGCAGAAACTTATCCTAAGATGAATGCAGCATGTTAGAAAAACTACAGGGAAAAAAAAAAACAACATTTCAATGCAAAATCTTCTCATGTTATAAATGTATATTCTAACATGACAATATATCGCTCTGTCACTGGCTGCACTGGATTAAGTTGAAGGTGGGCATCTTAGGTTTGTGACCTTGAACTGAAGCGGGGCACAATTGAAACAGCACCAAACCCCACCTCTTCCAAGCACAAATAATCAGGTATACAGTGTGTGGATGCAGAGATTTTATTTAAAGTTTAAAGTATGCTATTTATCTCCTGTGTGACTTTCACTGGAAATTAGAGAAGAGCTTTCCTGCAACCCTGCGTGGACAAGCTGGTACATACAATACATGCATGTATTGATAAACAGATTTTAAAACTAATTTAATCCGATGGTCTCACATTGTCATTTTAGAGAAATAATGTCTTGGCAAGTGTGTTGTTCGTAAGGTTTCCAATCTTGTTTGTATTCCAAGCTTTTGAACTATGGAGGAATTACTGGGTTCCTGCATTAATAAAAAAAGTTTAAACTGTGCCTTTGATATAAAATACAACACTGATATTGTGCGCATCTTCAAGGAAAGGATATTTACAAAAAATGGAAGATGTGACAGTTCGTTTTTGTAACATTGAAGGTGGAGAACCCACTTTTTTCAGTTTTCAGATTTGAATGAGCCAAACTACCAAGTGTATTTATGGATAAGTAAATAAATAAAACAAATATGTAACAAACATAATATGAATTTCTCATTAGCATTTTGCTCAAATATTTCAGGAAGCATCACAACCCTTCCATAGGTTCAACAAAGGATGACTGTTATACTTTCAGAAGACAAGCCTTATGATTAACTGACCACATCAACCTATAAGACCTGGGCGCTCCTGGGTTCTAAACACATAACCTTGTTATGTGGGCCTTCAACTGGGGCCAGCTGACCGAAAGCCATCTCTGAAACCTTGTTATTTTTGCTTTGATGCACAGTCCGGCTCACGCAGGCTACATTCTGCAGCTAAATGATGTCACATGACAATCTTGATGATTAGAAACCCTTCTTGTTTAAATACGAGTGTGGATCAGTGCTCCTGAGCTCTGCCGCTCAGATGGAAGCGTAACGAAATTTGCCACCTGTTACAAGTGCTGTGGCTTTATGAAAGCACCGCGGCGCTTCCTCCTGTCATTTGTCTGACAGGACAGAGGTCATCCACTGATGTTCAAGTCAGGGTGGACATGATGCTCTAATTGAAAATTGATAAATAGTAAACGAATGACAGTTTTTCAAAGCTACACATAACGTGGATAATATACACACGTAAGGAGTGTACGTTGAAGATATATTTTATGCGTTTAATAATTTAATCAATGAGTTCAGTC
>NW_006799961.1:1823298-1836327 GCF_000485575.1 Poecilia formosa
TTGTGGTTACTTATTTGATAAGATCATTTTATACTTTTTTTTTCTGATTCTAGAGTTGTTTTAGTTCTATACTGCAGCATCAGCTCTTTGCTGTAGCAGTTTCCTAAACAAGTTCTCTCTCTGCTAAACTTTTGTTTTTATTTTAAAATGACACTGAGATAAAAAATAATCACCACACAGATTTAGGGAGCCGCAGCATATCAGATGGACTTGTTACAGTTCCATCCTGTGGCAGATTCATTAGCAAAGGTTTACAAGGGCATAGCTTTACATATGTAAGTTTGGCCTTATGGCTGACCTTACAATGCACTTAGTATCGTGTACAGGGAGTAATGCTGCAACCACTCCTACAAGCCATTTATTGCAGCTAACGACCGTCAAGCACTCATAAATCAGCATTAGGAACCTCTTTCGCCCTCTTTCTCTCTCGTTTAGACTCCCCTCTCTTTGGCTTTCTCCATTCCTCTGATGTTTTCTGTCCATTTCTCTCATGCTTTCTTGTCCTCACTCCAGCTTGCCCATTTTATGTCTTCCATTTTGTCATTTAAAAAACTTGTAGCCATGCCATTTAAATGACTTGTTTTCTATTCCTCTGATTTTTCTATTCCTCTGATTCTCCCTTCTGATTCCATTCCCTTGCTGGTTGACTTCAACAAACTCATTTTCCTTTCATCCTGCTCCTCTCTAGTTCTTTTAACCTTGTCTTTATGTGTCGCTTTGCCATTTTTACCTGCATTTTCAGAAAATTCCTTTTTCTGCAGAATAAATTGGTGTCCCTGAAATGTCCAACGTGATATTGGCACTTTTATTGATTTTAATTAAGCTAATTAGTTCATTATTCCAAGGATCAAACAGGGGCATTCATTACTGCCTAGAGAGAAAAAGGCAGGGGGTTTGGAATAGGGGAGGGCGAGGAAAGGGTTGCTTAGGGTATAGTTGGTCTGGGCAGCAAAGTTAATACGGTAATGAAAACGATCAATTATCACTCACAGCAAAGTCATTAACAACAGCATTAGCATAGTCAACCATCACAACCCTTTGACCTCCCCAGCTCTGTCTTTTTCATTCTCACTCCTTCTCTACCTCCAAGCAGCTGCTACACAAGCAAATACTTATGTCTGTGTGAGGGCATGAGAGGGGGCAGGGGCGTGAGGAGAGAGAATGATAAAGGTCACACAGTTCAGAGGCTGGTTTTGATGCAGAGCCGAGCTGAGTTTCTACATTCTCTCGTTAACTTGAACAGAGCCATCACCACAACTCAGGGTCAGCCAGGTTTGAAGCAAGTGCTTTCTGCATTATGTTCAGTGACCGGGCTATGCATAAGTAAGCCAGATTTATTGTGCTATTCATCCTTTATCGCACAAAAATGTATATAAATATTGCCATTAGAATTAATCTAACTAAAGTGCTGAGGAAACGGCTGTAAATATATTTGTGTCACTGCTCTCCCATTGAAACAGATTAAAGTGAGTGTTAATGCGCCCTCATATGTGGTTGTAAAGCTAACAGTTGTGGTCATTCTGATCATGGGGCTGCTTGATTGATTCCAGAAATGTTCCTCTTTTGAAGATCAAGAGGTTTTCACCAGGCAGTATAATTTACACTCACTCTTCATGTTGTACTATTTTTGTTTTAATAACAGCCTAGGCAGCTAAGTTGCATTTGGGACCGCAAGTATAAAATGGACTCTACTAGACAGAAAAAAAAAAAAAAAAATCTTTTCTCATTATCTTAGATTAGGTCATAGGATTCATTTTTCTTTTCTGTTTCTTGCACTTTAAAAATCTTCATATTCCACATAATTCTACGATACATCACACTGGAGATATCACTACTGTTTACTATTAAAGGAAGTCTTACCTATAGTCTCATGGGCTATAAGTAAGATAATATGAGTTTTGAAAAAGCTGTAGTTTAGGAGAGGTACAGTTGTTTTCCCTTCTGCCTTGCAGCTAGAAGATTCTGGGTTCAAACCGTAGCTTGAGGTCTTTCTGCATGGAGTTTACATGCTCTCCTTGCGCATGTGTGGGTTCACAACAGGTACTCCAGCTTATATTGAAGTTCACCCTGATCCACCTCGGAAGGTAGAAACAAACCCATAATGATTATGAGCTGCAAGGGTTAAACAGGATTGTGGACCGACCATGATGCCATGGTGAGCAGCCCATTCTGAGTAAGTAGCGAGGTCAGGAACACTTGAGGATCTTTCAGTTTCCATCTAATCTAAGAAATAGATTTAACAGCTTATTATGATGCAGATAAACCTGCTGAGGGTGGAAAACAGCTTACTGCGGCTTAGTGGTTTAGTGTAGTCATTTTGCAATTGTAAAGTTGTGGTTTTAATTCCAGCTTCCTCCTGTTGTACGTTGATGTGCCCCAGGGCAAGGCACTCAACCCAAGAAATCTACCGATCTGTGTGTCATTGTATGAATGAGTGCAAATGGGTGAATGTGGTTCAAGAATAAAGTACTTTAAATGGTCAGAACAGCTAGAAAAGCCTGTTGTATTAAATCTATATTAGTAAATGTAAAAACGGACCCGTTATCCTAACCCTAGCCTTTATACAATGTATAACACAATTTAAATTTATGCATGTTGGTGATTATTGAACTTTCTGAGAGAATGGAATTTTGCAATAACATATTGTTGGCAGAAAGCAAATGGAAAGCTATATGAATTATTTTTAAATATATTGTTTCTAGTTTTAGAAACAATGTTGGTGTTTTTGAGGTGGGTTTTAAAAAGGCAAGGCAAATACATTTATAATATGGACCCCATAGAGTACAAAAAATATCTTCTGAAGTCACCAAAAAAATGTATCATAATTGTTTTTCTGCCCTTAAAATGACTTTTAATGTGCTGCATGTTAAAACTGGTATTTCATCTCATTTCCAACAAACAGGTCAAAATTGTATGCATAGGAGGTTTTAATACTGCTTCAGTCATTTGGTAGATGACAAACAGGGGACAGGCTAATTGTGGTAGTCTAAACAGAGAATACAAGCCTTGGGTTTGATGACATTATGACCGCAAAACAAACTCTGTTTAGTGTCCATTAGAGTTTAGCCCTTTTGTGCATCAACAAGACCATACACTACGATTCAATCAGACGTTAGCCAAGCTCTTATTACAGAGCTCACTGCATCGTTTTCATGGTGGAACGGTCCATAAGTACCTCTAAATGCTCCTCATTTGATTGGATTTCACATTACGGACATCAGAGCAGAAACACACCATTGTCCCCTGACTATCCTAATAGACTGTTGAGTGAGGCAGTCCATTTATTTGTATTTGTTTACCAAAGTAGACTCTGAAAATATACAAAGTAACATAAAAAGACTACCGGAGCATCATTTAAAATGGGTGAAAATGGAGAATAATAGGCTAACAAGATGGAGCAGTAGCAGCGTCAAATGACAATGTTTCCTTAAGCAACTTTATTTTGAAAAACCAAAATAAACAACTGGGTGAAAAAAGTAATTGTATTAAGATATTCAGTAAGATTTAACATATTATTTTATATTTAAGGTCTAAGGCCGGATTTTTGCTGTGGCATTTCAAAACTTTACATTCTTAGCCTTGCTGGTAGGCTTTGAAACGTAGTGCTACATCGTTAGCCGAGTATGTTTTAGCTTAAGGCCATAACATGAGAAGATTCCCTTTCATAAATGTCTTGCCAAGTTCATGGTTCCACCAATCACAGCCAGTTGTCCAGATCCCGAAGCAAAATTTATAATAAAAGCAGTTCGAAACCATCGTACTACCACCATGTTTTATTGTCAACGTAGTTTTCTCATTCTGAAATGCTGTGTTGGCTTTATTTTTAGACATAACTAACTCTTTTTGCATATATATTAATTTATTTTTGATTATCTGAAACATTCAAATTCAACTAATGAGCAAGAACAGAGCAAATCTGTAAAGGACATTTCTCAGCATCTTTTTCTGCTTTTTTTAAAGGAAAATGCATACAGTAAAACAGATTTAATCTGTATGGAAGTATGATGGAGAAGAAACTGCAAAGATTCTGGCATTTTGTTGGGGAAGTATGGTCACTGAAATAAGTAAAGTTCGGCATTCATAAAAATTATTGGATGGCTTTCAGAATCAAGAAATGCAACACACAGTTACAGTATGGTGTAGTTGCAGTATAGAAAGCACATAAAGTTATTCCTCTGACCTTCTCGATAATAGCAGGTAAGTACTTTCATGCATAATAGGCCTATAATTACTTTCTGTGTGCAAAATTCAGTAACAACAGCGAATACTGATAGAAGTCAGACCATAAGTAAAATGGAACAATAACTTAAGGTCACTACATTAAGTGGTGCTAATGTCTTTAGTTCTTTCTCGTGCCACTGCAGTCTTTTAAAGAAGACTGCATAATTCAGTTTAAACCTCAACAGAAGATTTTTCTCTTTTTTTTCTCTTTTTTTTTTTGCTTTAAACTTTTATTCTGCAAAAAAGCGAAAGATAATTTGTAGTTTTCTCAAGAAAATGGTGGAGGCCGCAACCTTTGCAAGTAATTACACTGGACCTTACTTGACTTGTTCTTTAGTTTATATTCGAGAGTTGAATGTATCTTGAACAAAGAATGCTTGCCATTATGCAAAAACACTGAAAACTGATGCACAGCGCCATGCAGCTCCTAATTGCTTTTCTATATGCCATTATTCTGCAAAATTATATTTCTCTACCCAGCCAATAAAGAACTGTCACAAACTGTACTATTAACCATATTCATTGTGATGGGCATTGGCTGAATTCTATTAGGTTAGAAATGGTTCCATGTCCATTAGCGTACACAAACAAAAGATCTCGATACAATGGCATTGCAGAAAAGAATGCCATGAACTGCTCTTCTCTCCTTTTCTCAATTTGCTACATCAAATAAATTACTTCAACTGTCCTGTCCATGCATACTTTATATTGTTTACAAGTAGCCTTCCCTTATTATTGACATATTTTACTCTGCCGGATGTACAGTACCAAAAAAAAAAAACTTCCCAGATTAAACCGAGATTTATAGTTGTGGTAAAATATAAAATATTTCAAAACAATGTGAGGTTCCTATGTCCTGAAACACATCATAACTTTTTATTATTATTTGTGTGTATTTTATTAGTGGTTAATGCTCTGTATTGTAAGGACATTGATTCATTTAACTTACATTATTTACCTTGCCTAAAACTTTTTAATACGATACACATGTGACATGTTCAATTTGAACTTTAAATAAATAAAACATTCTGCACTTAGTCAGAAATACAAAATGTGCTTCAGTTCATGCTCATCTATCAACATTTTGTCGGAATGGCGTTAATGTGTCCAACAGAATCACAATTCTTGTGCATTGAGAACATTAGCTCACAAAATATCTTGAAATGATACAAGAGTGGATTTCTCTGGAAATCAAAATATCATAGAAATCTTGGTAACACATTTGTGGCAAAAAACAAAGTTCTTCTAGCCTACCCACATTCACCTGGCTGGGGTGTGTTATGTAACAACAAACTTGGTTTGTCTGAATGACCATTAATAAATGCTAATGCCAATCATTAATAAAACTTTATAATTTAGATCAAAATTACCAAGGAGGGACACCACCTGAACATCATCACATACCCAAACGGCTTGAATCGCTTGTGTTTTGGGGATGCGTGAGCTGCAGCAGCACAGGGAACTTTGCAGAAACTTATCCTAAGATGAATGCAGCATGTTAGAAAAACTACAGGGAAAAAAAAAAACAACATTTCAATGCAAAATCTTCTCATGTTATAAATGTATATTCTAACATGACAATATATCGCTCTGTCACTGGCTGCACTGGATTAAGTTGAAGGTGGGCATCTTAGGTTTGTGACCTTGAACTGAAGCGGGGCACAATTGAAACAGCACCAAACCCCACCTCTTCCAAGCACAAATAATCAGGTATACAGTGTGTGGATGCAGAGATTTTATTTAAAGTTTAAAGTATGCCATTTATCTTTCCTGCAACCCTGCGTGGACAAGCTGGTACATACAATACATGCATGTATTGATAAACAGATTTTAAAACTAATTTAATCCGATGGTCTCACATTGTCATTTTAGAGAAATAATGTCTTGGCAAGTGTGTTGTTCGTAAGGTTTCCAATCTTGTTTGTATTCCAAGCTTTTGAACTACGGAGGAATTACTGGGTTCCTGCATTAATAAAAAAAGTTTAAACTGTGCCTTTGATATAAAATACAACACTGATATTGTGCGTATCTTCAAGGAAAGGATATTTACAAAAAATGGAAGATGTGACAGTTCGTTTTTGTAACATTGAAGGTGGAGAACCCACTTTTTTCAGTTTTCAGATTTGAATGAGCCAAACTACCAAGTGTATTTATGGATAAGTAAATAAATAAAACAAATATGTAACAAACATAATATGAATTTCTCATTAGCATTTTGCTCAAATATTTCAGGAAGCATCACAACCCTTCCATAGGTTCAACAAAGGATGACTGTTATACTTTCAGAAGACAAGCCTTATGATTAACTGACCACATCAACCTATAAGACCTGGGCGCTCCTGGGTTCTAAACACATAACCTTGTTATGTGGGCCTTCAACTGGGGCCAGCTGACCGAAAGCCATCTCTGAAACCTTGTTATTTTTGCTTTGATGCACAGTCCGGCTCACGCAGGCTACATTCTGCAGCTAAATGATGTCACATGACAATCTTGATGATTAGAAACCCTTCTTGTTTAAATACGAGTGTGGATCAGTGCTCCTGAGCTCTGCCACTCAGATGGAAGCGTAACGAAATTTGCCACCTGTTACAAGTGCTGTGGCTTTATGAAAGCACCGCGGCGCTTCCTCCTGTCATTTGTCTGACAGGACAGAGGTCATCCACTGATGTTCAAGTCAGGGTGGACATGATGCTCTAATTGAAAATTGATAAATAGTAAACGAATGACAGTTTTTCAAAGCTACACATAACGTGGATAATATACACACGTAAGGAGTGTACGTTGAAGATATATTTTATGCGTTTAATAATTTAATCAATGAGTTCAGTCAAATGTCTGGAAGGCTAAACAGTTAACTGGAAGGGTTAACCCAATCTCTTCAATGTGGATTTTATTAAAGTAGTTTTACATTTTGTCTTCATTTTTATTTTATTTTTTTTTGTCACAGAAAACTTAAATTCATACACACTCTGCTGTAATAAACTGAGTAAGGAGGAGAAAGCATCACTATATTTGTGTCAGAGACAACATCCTTTTGCAATTTTAACTAAAAATCTTAGATATCCCTAAATTTTCCATCATTGTAATCCACTGCCCTGAATGTCAGAGGTACAAAATGCTATTACAGTTTCCGTTATGGCATTTTTAAGTTCACTTAATGAGATGCCAGATAAAATACTGAACTGACCGGAGTGTAAAGAGCAGAGTGGTGCCACAATCTCTCTCTCTCTCACTTGCTTACATATAATATCAGCTACTCCTACACTTTTCACAAACCAATAGCCAGCTTTTTGGAAACTAAAAGAACACCTCCAATCACCGTTATCAAAATAGAGTATTTTCTTGCAGTCAAAAAGCTACATGGCATCTATGTAAAGCAGCTAAATGTAGGCTGGCTAGCTGAGTTGACAGCCTGACAATTAACCAATTAATGTATGGCAGTTAGCCTTCAATATTTTTCTCCTTTTTTTTTTTCCAGCAGATGGCCGCTCCTCTTTGTTGCAGGTACTGCGTACCCCAGCTAAATCTTTTAGGGGTACACAGTACGTAGGTATCAAATAAAAGATAATTAATAAATGTTTGAAGTCTTATTATTATCGTATTAATCATCAATTTCCATTTAGCAGAAGTAAGAATGATTGTTGCTTTTATATTTTTTAAATCTTTGCGATAAATAGTGTGAAGTGGTATTTTAAATCAATTTTGTCAAACCATCAGTCTTTTAGAAATTACTTTAGAAATTTAGTCATATCCCTGCTTCAACAGACCTGATTGAAATAAGTCATTAAATCTGGATAATGTTCTGAAATTGCAGAAGCTCTAGGTAACTATGTGATGGTAGGTGTCTGCACACAATGGATGTTTGTAAATCCCATCCTGAGCAAAAAATAAAAAATGCTTAACTCTGTGGATCAAAATTAATATATATAGATACATAGATAGATAGATAGATAGATAGATAGATAGATAGATAGATAGATAGATAGATAGATAGAATTATTATAACTGACAATCCGTATTTTGTATTCCGTTAGCAATAGAAACAGAATATGACAAATCCCGTAAAATGTCAATCATTCTAGGGGTTTATCAGCAACTGACCAATCAGTGGTTGCCATTTGTCTCGAAGTACACACCCCATTATCTGGAAGAACTGAACTTCCGTCAAAATTGCTGGGTTCGTCGTTGCAAATGAGCTGAGAGATTTTGAGAAAAATAATAGGAAATTATGGTCAAACGTCATCAGTGGGGAACATGCAATCCAGGCAGCCATTACTCAGAGCAGGTGTGCTCAAGTCCAGTCCTCCAGAGCTACCGTCCTGCAGACCATGATCAAATGGCTGAATTCCTTCACCAGCAGTCATTCAGCTCTGAACAGGCCTGGTAATAAGCCATTCATTTGATCCAGGTGTGTTGGAGCAAGGACGCATCTGAAAGTTGCAGGATGGTAGCTCTCGAGGACTGGACTTGAGCACCCCTGACCCAGAGCATGTAGAGGGCAGAATACAATTTATTACATTTCAAAACCCAAAAGGAGTCTGAAACATTGCAAGAAACAGCTCAAGGCCTGCAGTCAACCTCAAGTCCACTTGAATGAAACTATAATCGGTGGAAACTACCATATTCATCTGTATAAAGATAGCTGTTTGTAAATATCCAATTTTTGTCATAACAGTACTTATTAATAGTTAAATCAAAGATCAATAAGGGAAAGTAGTTATACTTGAGTTGATACAAAGCTCTAAGGCAGCAAGCTGCAGTAACTGCTGTATTTATATCTAAAAACCGTTTTATGCTACTGCTTATTTTTTTAAGCATTTTCCTAAAGGCAAATTTTCACAAGCTAGTATTATTTAAGTCATTACTCACCCGTTTTGTACGCAAGATGCGTCCAACATAGCTTTCACACTACATTTGTGCTCCTCGGTCTTCCTCTGGCTGCAAAACTGATTGTTCAGTAGTTTCCCGCAAATAACCTTGCAGACCTGATGAAAGACTCGGAGAATTTTCTTGCCTGTTGTCTTTGTCTCAGTGTTGGCTGACAAGGCATAAATGACTCAAAAAATGTCTCGGATAATGCATTGAGTTCTTCTTCGATGGTTTTTCGCGGTTGGCAAAATTACGCATTACGCATTTTCTCAACTTCCGCATGGGGGCGGAGCCGGCGTCATGTCAGTTCTAAAAATTCATGACAATTATATGTCACAAAGGGCTTAAGGCCCATTTCATGTTGAAATACAATGCATTTTCTGCCTGATATGACATTGAAGGGAACTATATCATATAGATAAAGTTGGTAAAGATGTAAAACAAAAAAGCTTCAATTCTCTTTTTGTGTTTTGGGGTCTATAATTACATAAAATGTCCACATCATTTCAAATGTAGGTCTATCAGATTGAACACCTACTTGTAGTTTGACTGAGGCAGATTTCTTGGAAATCTGTCTTAAAACGTAAGGCGATGTTGGGCTTATGTTGGGCTGTGGGACGGCTCGCAGCAAGCTGCGGAATGTTTCCCTTATTTTAAATCCAAAACTTGTATGACTTATGTTACAATTCACGCAACATATTTTGTGTGAACTATATTAATTGTGTTACTTTATGCAAATACGGATCTATCCCAGCAAATCAACGCTCATTTTCTGTATTGTACCGCTGTCTCTGAACTGCGTGACGCTATTGGTTAATTTCCTTTCTAACTCCGTCAATCATATTGTTTGTTTTTACACTATTGGTTTGTTTCCTTTAAGAGGCGGGGCTAAATTGCAGAACCCGGAAAAACACGCTGTCTGCAGCATATCAGGGGGGAGAACGGTCGATGTGTATGTTTCACCGAAGAGAAATGGGTAAGAATACATGTATTAACATTAGTTGGATACTATCTCTGTATTATTTATTAGTAATGGCAAACCTGCTTCGTTTTAATGGCGTTAAAAAAGCTCTATCTAGTCCAGCATTGCGGTTAGTCTGCAGTGTCAGGGTTTCCTGTTTTTCCCTCGATTCTATGGTCTTATTTTCCATTTGCTTCATGCCTGCATTTAAAGTAAAATCGATTGTTGATGTCTATCGGTATGTTTAATGCACACAGCATACAACACAAACGATCAAATATACTGGGAATTATTATTCAATTTGTGTGCGGTCCAGGTGTATATATACCTAATGAAACTTTGATTAGTAACCTTGTGAGACTCTGGGCTCTTTCAAGATTATGTTCTGCATCCACGCACATAATTCCGTTATTCCCAAAAATAATCAGGGCTAGAGATCAAAACCTTCCGCATTGAGATTCAAGGCAAAGTTGATCTTATTGATTTTCTTCAGGAGACTACTCACTTCATTCCTCTCAACCCAATCATCTCTCCTCTACCGTTATCTGTCTTTTGGTTATATCTCTCTTTTCCAGTGCTGACTGTACTGTTTGCAAATCTGCTACCAAAATCCAATTCTCCTGCCCCTTTAATCGCATAATGATCTTGCTTTATTTTCACAAAAAAGGGGGAAAAAAAACATATTAAAAACCAATTGGCAAAATCTAAAACAAAAAACTATAGGCATGTTGACATGCTCACATTTGAAACATGATTATATAGCATTTGAAATAATTTATGGAGACTAGAATTCAGCTTAAACAATATGTGTTTTAAGGTCACAGATCTACAACTGAATATGCTGGCATAAGTATACTTTTTATTCTAAACCGGTGTGTTTTAGGTTTGACCATTTGGACTTTTATCTTGGATGGGAAATGTCACTTTACATTTGTTTTGCATGTTCTAGCCAGCAGTTTTTATTTAAACCCACATAATGCATTCATTTAGTAAAAAGAAAGAAAAAAATTACATCCATTTGGTATAACTAGGGAAGATTTTTACAACTTTTAGGAGTGTTTCTGGGATTTTTTTTGAGCATACTTCCAGAAATTCATTTGTGAGACCAAACACTGATCTTGGGGGTGAAGGCCTGGCTAGCAGACACCAACCACTCTTCTTTCTAAAGATGTTCTATCAGACAGTCAAGTTCTTTCCTATTTTGCTTATTCCTGTCATTTTAGACATTGTTTCGTGGACAGATCCACACTAATGTTAGAAAGGAAACAATTCCCAGAAAATCGGGAATTGTTTTCTGGGAAACAATTCCCAGAAAACAGTTCCCGATTGTTTTCGGGCCATATGGTTTCCATATGGTTTCCATATTTCCATATGGAAACCATATTTCCATATGGTTTCCATATTGTAATAATACTTCAAACAGTTGACTGTGGGGTGTTTAGTGGTGTGGAAATGTCAGGAGGTGGCATCCTGTTGTAGTTGTAGAAGCTGTCTGCATGAGTAGATGCTTGATTTGTATACACTCCTTGGCATATAAGTGATTATAACACTTTAATTTATTGATTTAGAGTGATGACCCAATATTTTTGGCAATGTAATGTCTAGAAAGAAAATATTAAAATAAGGATACATCATTTTATTTAGCAAAAGTAAATTAATAGCCAAACAAAAAATACGATATTTTCTTCCGTTTGCTTTGAAAAACAGTCTCTACTGATGCCAAGTCTTCACAAAGCCACACGGAAGAGCTTTAAAAACAATGATGCCTCCCTGAGGGTTTTTGTTTCTACTTTTAATTGATCAGAAATCATGTTTTAGCAGATCTGGATGTGTTTTATAGTAAAAGTAAATGTAAATGTGAATCTGACAGATGTGTGGTACCAACACCAATAATGATATCACAAGTCATTTGCTTTAGAGCACACGTGTACCTAAAGCCAAGACTTTAAAAATAGAGGAACATATGCACTCCTTTATGTTTTCAGAGGCTTTTTGCTGCTAAATTTTAGTTGCGGAGAAACTGCATTATTTTTAGAAAGAAAAAAGTAAGGAAAACATTGCAATTATATATTTTGCAAGCAACAAATGTCATCTCAAGACTCTTTCTATACAATCTGAATTACATACAAACAGTTTCAGAGCTGTCTACCATCTGAAATCTGTTAAGGGAATTGTTATCAACAGTATTACAGGCTGCCTGAGGTCATTAATGGAAAAGTTAAAGTTTAAAGTTAAGAAAAGAATTATGTTCACATCTTAAATTGACGCAACAAATTTTCATTGAAGCTATTTACTGAATATTTAATCAGAAATGTGTGCAATGTCAAAATGCAAAAATATTTTTATTGGAATTCAATTTGCAATTTAAAATGAATCACAACCTTTAAAAGTAGCTTCTGTACTTTGGGTTTGATTGATTGAGTTTACTGTAGCCTTCACATTCTCCCACATTCTTTTACAGTAGACAAAGAGCAGCTTCATCTCACTTTGAAAAATTTCCACCCAACAGTCATGCAAATAGCATAAAAGATTTAAATAACTATCAGCTTTTTCATTTATCTAACATTATTTTTATATATTTTCCCACTTTTCAGACACGGGGAGAAGCTGAAAAAAAAAAACATGCGGCTCAAATATTCAACGGGATAACATGTTTTATTTGCATGACTTGCTCTCTCATTGATTTCTAAGGAACACGCAAATTTGGTTCTCGCATTTATTAGGTGCTCTGCGTTTTCCTCCACACTCATTGTGCTTTTCTGCTCTTTAATGTTTCATGGCTTTTTAAGTTGTTTGCCGCAGACCCTCAGACTTATTACTCGTACAGTTTTAGCATACTCAACCTTCGTACTCATGAAATCAATTAACTCTTCTAAATAATTTACCTTCTGAGCAAATCCAAATAAGGAGAAGACATTTTTGTGCATCACATGTACGGTTCTAGCTGGTGTGTAGTTTTTCTTTTTCTTTTTTTTTTT
>NW_006799961.1:1836403-1852553 GCF_000485575.1 Poecilia formosa
GTGCGTGCGTGTGTGTGTGTGTTCATGCATTAACTTGGCTTTCACCCCATGGCTCAAAGGAGTCTTGGGTGATTAGAGAAAGAGGGGAAGTCTTGATAAAGCATTAGCCTCTGATGCACACACAACCCAAAGACCCCTCTGTGCATCTACTCACATTCATTTTTCATGAAACGAACTCATAACAATTAGTCTGCTTACCGCCTGGGTGATCTTAGTGTCCCCAGTACTGCCTGTAGTCTGCTGTATGACATCACTCTCTTAAGAGTTTTAAATTTGACATTCTCATCCGTTTTTTTTTTCATATATATAGTGCAGACATGGCAAGCTTTGACTAATGGGTCCTCACTCATTCCCATTGATAGAAGGCTAGTAAAGGGAAGTTGGACAAAAGAAACAGTAGTGCTTAGAGATTTTTTTTTTTCGATATTTTCCCACCAGAGCTTTTATAGCAATTAATTTGCATGCACAAAAAGGAAACAAAAAAAAATGTAATGTTGTAATCCAGCATGCTTTACCAATGCACAGCTTGTTTTCCTCTCCAAGCATCATAGAAAGCCAAGTGAACATTTATGCAGTAATTTAGCAAATACATTATGCAAATACCACACCTAAGTGCCCAGTAATTCGAGTGTTACAATACATAAAAAGCCAAACTGAGACCTTTTGGACACACTGTTTCCAGTGACAGCGAGTGATAGCTCTGTGAGTGGCTTCGTAGTATTACTGCTGCAGGAAAAAATAAAAACACAAAATGCAGTTCCCTAGAGACTGTCCATCTTCCCAGCCTCCCCCTTCCCACCCCCCAGTCTTCAGCCCCCTGTCCTAAACACCCTCCTGCTGTCCCCAGACACCAAAGCCAAGGTCAAGAAGAAAGTGAGGTCTTCCTCTGTCTACAGGCTATTCCCTGGATGGATTCACCTCAGTGTGGCTGAGCTGCGTGTGCTACAGGATGGTCCCTCCTTCTTTGTTGTGACCGTCATCCTCAAGGTCAGCTTCTAGGGAAAGGTTTGGGCTTATCTGTCTCCCGCCCCCTTTTTTTTTTTTTTTTTTTTTTTTTTTTTTTTTTTTTTTTTCCCCCTTTTTTTTTTTTTTTTTTTTTTTTTTTTTTTTTTTTTTTCCGCCATTCTTTTTTTTTTTTGTCTCAATGTATCTGTAGACGATAGCTCAAAGCTCCCATCTGGCGGTTTCTGGATGTGCTGGCTGACGTGTCTGTCTTTTTGTCTATCCATCGTTCTGTAGGGTAACTGACATTACGGCTTATTGTCTAGCTTTCAGAGGACCCATTTCTGCTCCGAAGCTCTAGGCTGATGCTCTGTATGCTTTTTGTAGCCTCTCCTCTCCTTCCTCACGTTGGCCATGGCCCCGTTTGCCTCGGAGCAGTGTTACAGTGGGTTTCATGTTAGATTGGATATTGTTGTTGTCCCTAAGCTATCATAGTCAGCCTTGAGTCAGTGTGCTATCTTTGTCTAAATAGCATGCACAAACTAATGGAACAAGAAGAGAATCAACCCTGATCTGAATCGAAATACCTTTTAACATTCCGAGGAATGTGATTTTATTTTATTATTTTTTTTCTGGTCTGACTTAAAAAAAAAAAAAAAAAAAAGTAAGTCCAGAGGTTTTCCAGGTGAATTTGCTTTCAGATTCATTTTCATTTGCCACCAACTCCCCTAAATAGTTTTGTTTTTATTTGTGAGTTGGTTGGCTGACCAAAAGAATTCCTAAATCTGCAGCCACCAAAAGATCTGCTCAGATGAATTTGTCTGCTATTGTGGTAGCATAATCTCACACTGAATATTTTTGAGAAGTCATACCTTTTATTTAATCCCTTTTAGGCAGTGAGAGACAAAAGTCCCATGTTGACTTTACTGTTTTAAAATGAGTGTTCAGTGTTCATTCCTGACCTATTGATAAAAAAGTATGTGGTTCAAAAAATTTGGAGCAAGTGTGCAGCTAATTGTGACTTAAATTATTGTATTTTTAATAATAATAATAATAATAATAATAAACACTTATTGCCTAATGTGGGAGTTTATACTCACTTAACAAATGTACATGAATAAAAGGTTGAATTTATAAAAAAAAAAAAAAATCTAAGCATAATATCATACTACTGAAATAAAAGACAGGTCCATTTTATTTTTATTTATTTATTTTTCCACATTTTTCCTTGGCTGCTAACATCTGTGGATGCCACTATATGCGTCTACCTATTTCAAATAAATAATGTCTTTCCCTGTATCTCTGATCCTTCAGGTTTGTATGGGAACTGTAAAAAACACTGCCTCCAACACACCCTGTCACTGCTCCCTAAACACTTGTATCGACTGTGACTTTTGAGTATTACATAAGGAACATGGATTTCCAGCTGTCCACGGTAAAAGCCATGTAAATTCAAATGCTTAATTTTTATAGGCAGCCCGGCATTGACTGAAGTGCCTGCTTGTTATATATTTGGCAAGTCCTGCAAGTCTGAAGGGAAGCTGTCAATAACAATCCCAGCTATTGATATGGCAGTGGGCAGGAGATGTTACTTGGCCCTCAACTGCAGCCTCCCTCTGATCCCTCTACATCATAATTACATTAATATTGACAGACCCTTGACAATAGTCACATTACTATTGATAGGTGGTTGTCAATACCGTGTTTCCCCAAATAAAACATATTCATTCATAACTTGTAAACTGCTCGATAAAAAGCTTTGAAAAGACTATTGGACCCGGTCGGGTTTACTCTCCCGAGAGTGCTGCTGCTGTGACGGGGATTTCCACCACCTGGCAGTGTGTGTGTTTGTCGATTTGTGTGTGTGTGTGTGTGTGTGTGTGTGAGTGTGTGTCAGCTATAGACTGATAGATTAACTTAGTGTTGCATTAGAGCCCCACATAGATCAAGGCTTTCCTTGGCATGCATTCATAGCCAGACACACATGCATATAATCTCTAAATTTTCCTCCATCAAAGGAAAACTTTCAGATTAAGCAGAACAAACAGAGCCTGTTTATTGGTTGGCATACACATTCAGACTACTTCTATTTTTATGCTGTATTTATATATATATATATATATATTATAATCCACACTCCTCTCCCATCACAAACGAGGTCCTGGTCGCTTAACATGGCAGCATTTCAAAGAAAGCTCAATAAATTTGTCATACCTCCTTAGTTCAGCGTAAATTCACTTTTTTTCATCGGTTTGCTAATTCTCACTTATTTGGATGGTGTATCCTGGCTCTATTTAAATGTCTTGAATGCACAGACAGTCCTGTATACCTCAGTATTGGCCCAGTATGTTAGGATGGGCTTTTTTTAACCTTCTTGAGAAGCATCTAAAGTGACCATCATCCCTCTCTCTTTCTGTCAAAACTGCCATATTTACCCGGTGGAAATCTCTTTTAAAGCCTCGTGACAAATCCTGTTCATCGAGACACAAAAGCTACTGTCAAGAAAAGGCCTCTCTCTGTCTCTTTTTCTCTCTCTCTCTCGCTCTCTCTCCTTCGGTGGCCTTTTTCGTCTGTCTCTCAATGTGTTAGTTAGTCTTCCACCTCTTAGGCGATTCAGTCGGGCAAAGGGCAGATAAAACCGGGGAACTGAGCAGTTTGCAAATGTATGCAGCACAAAGTAGCCCAGATGACACAATGGTGAGATCCCATATGGAGCTGAATCTTGGAAGGGGGGGATTGTTCCACATTTGGCAGATGTTTATGGTGTACCAGAGACTGTGCCGTTAGCCTAATCCCTGGTGATGTGATTTGTACACACACCCCTATCTCTGGAGGGAGCAGGCAACGATAGCCCCTTAGCTTTGCCTACTGTGTGGGTGTGTGTCTAGTGTGTAGAATGGTGTGTGTTTATACAGTGGAGAAAGCATTCTAAGACCCCCTGCTTCACCGTGTGCCGTAGCTCAAAGCTTGCATTAAGGACGGGTTTTACATGTGAAAAGTGATTTTCGTTTCTGTGTAAAGAAAAATAACCTTTCTAATAGGATGGGCTTCCCCTCCAGGGCCTCCCTGCTCCGTATAACAAAGTTGTCCTGTAATAGAAGTGATTCTTTATACTTTTTTTTTTTTTTTCTCAGAGCAGATTTTAACCTAAATAGATTTTAAGATAAAAAATATTAGTGGTTGTATGACAGCAGTGTTCTTCATTATTGCTATTTTTTTCAGAACAAGGTCCATGGGTCTGAAAAATTATGGGGAAAAGATTAATGGTAAAAAGTGTAATCCAGAGTATACTGCCTGGAAATAAAGTCTGGAGAATAAATGTTGTAGATGGTATAGTTATCCATCCATACATGCATTCGTCTATACAATCACATCTGTCTGTCCTGTCATTTGTTGTGAATTTATTATGAATCGTAGCGTGTCTACTTCCAAAATGGGCTAAAAAATGCCTGGAAACTCTGGAGTCTAAAAATATATGGAATTTTTACATGTAAAATTTGTAGGAACCTTGGGAAAAATCCACTCTGTTTCTATTTCAACTTAAGCTGTTGCTTCAAAACATTTGATTGTTTGTATCTTGCTGTCCAGGTTCCCTTTGGAAAAATGTTAGTGTTCACAGGTTCTTCTATTTGAACTCCGCATTTTGAGAAGCTGTATTAATGACTTGGTTTCCAAATTAAACCAAAGTTAAATCGTTATGCAAATTCTACATCAAACACAAATCTCAAAGCCTTCATTAATATCTGTCTTGATTTTTTTTTTTTTTTTTTTTTTTTTTTTTTTCCAGCAGGTTTGAACAGGGACCACAACAAAAGGACAACTCAAACTAATGGGTCAGAATCTGCAGTTGACCCACCAGTTTTGCGCATCAGCCAGCTGGATGCCCTGGAGCTGGACTCGGCCCTTGAGCAACTGCTGTGGACCCAGTTCACTCAGTGTTTCCAGAACTGCCGCCCAGGGTTGCTCACCCCGATGGAGCCTGAGCTGAAAGCATTACTTTATCTGTTGCTCTGGAGGTTTACTCTTTATTCTAGCAATGCCACAATAGGTCAATCTCTACTGAGCCTGCGTTATCAAAGCACATCTTCATCTTCTCCCCACTACAGACCGCTGTCCCGTCGTCAGAAGTTGGGTCTTGCCATACTTACTGCAGGCCCCCGTTGGCTGCAGGAGCGTTCCTACCGTCTCCTGCCATGTTTGGCTTTGAGTCCAAGAGGGGCTGTTTCGGATTCGGATGGTGGCTTGCTGCAACAAAGTCTTCGTAAAGCCCTGACTCTTGTTTCTGGTCTGGCAAAGTTCGCTACCTTTGTCAACTTCCTAGTTTTCCTAAGGAATGGCCGTCACCCTGTCCTACCTGAAAGAATTGCGGGAGCTCAGGCTGTGTTCAGTAAACCTAATGTGGTTCGAGATGTAACTTACCAGCACATGAACCGGGAACTACTGTGGCACGGCTTTGCCGAGTTCCTCATCTTCTTGTTGCCGCTGGTAAATTTAAGGAAACTGAAAGCGGCGGTGTTATTGCATGTGCTTGGAAGAAAAGATTCTGAGGAAGAAGGCACAAGAGAGGGAAAAGACATGTGGAAAAACTGTGGACTATGTGGAGAATGGCCAACAATGCCTCATACAGTGGGGTGCCAGCACGTTTTCTGCTACTACTGCATTAAAAGCCACAGCATCGCCGACGCTTACCTCACATGTCCGAAATGTGGGGCAGAAGCAGGGACGCCCAATGTGGTGAAGATGGACATGCGGGTTGTGGGCAGGTGATGGTTCCATCCTGCTGAGAGAAAACTGCTAGAAACTCGGTCTGAGTGAAAGGGATAGTTGAGGATTATTTAAGCGAAGATTTGGTCAACTGTAAGAAGCTAGTAGTATTTTACCTTTAGCAAATAACTCTGTTTTTTTTTGTTTGTTTGTTTGTTTTAACATGAATCCTGATCAGTAAGCTGAAGCTAACAGATATGACCAAATCAGACTTCTATCAGCTTAAAGCGACTTGAGTCTCAGAAACATCTTAACTGTTTTTGCAAAAATGTTCAAAACCCTTTAAACTTATGTTAGCATTGGACAGTCATATCTAGAGAAGCCAATGATTAAACTTGATTGACTTATTCATTGATCATTTACACAGAAAACAGACTTAGGAAGTTGTGTGCCACCAGTGATGTGAAGGTGGTATACAAAAGTAGAAACAGCTTTTTATTTTTATTTTTTTGTTTGTTTGTTTGTTTTGTTTTTCCCAGGTTGTTTCTTTTATATCCGTTACTCTGACTGGAAAAACTTTCCGTTTGGTTCTTAGTACGAGTTTTGGTAGTTCATCTCCTACCTCTATTTCCTATCTCCTTGATGGAGATGTTAATTTCTGAAGAAATTGTGTTTGTCTGTTCCCAGTATTTGCTTTTTTTTTTCTTTTTTTTTTTCCAAAATATTTAGTCATGTATGACTTTATGACGGGAGGACTTTTCCTTACTGTGTCTTTTCTAAGCACACAGTTGTCTGCTATGTCTAATGTATGTGTGCATATATTGACAGTCTTCTGTGCCCTCTGTTTCTCTGGCTGGACTTTGGATGGAATTATTTGTCTTTGGTGCACTGGACAGACTACAGAGCACCACACGGGGCATATATTTGATGAGTGAATGTGTTGATTTATGCTCCAAATTGGCTCTGTGATGGGGCGCGTGGATGTGTGTGTGTGTGTGTGTGTGTGTGTGTTTGTTGAAATGGGAATATTTGTTCTGATGAAAAATGCAGAAAGTCAGCTGAATAAATAATGGGAGGAATTTCTGATGCCTCTCATCATGGCCAAATTAGCATTTGTTGTGTATTTTGTGCCTAAATTGTATTTCAACATCATTAAAATTGATAGAGTGCTACCTCTTGGGTGTTTATTTAGTTAAGTGGAGGAGTGAGAGAGAGCGAGAGACGAGGGAAAGTTATAACAATCAGTACACTTCTCTCTAGACAGGCCTGGTCGTTCTAACTCCCATTATCCGTTTTCACAGCACCCCAACATGCTCAAGATCAAGGGGGCAGCCAGGGGCTTGGATTGACTCACACACACTTGACAGCCATCCTCTCTTTTCCCTTGGCCTTTCTCTCTTTTGCTGCCTTTCCGTCTCTCTCCCTCTGTAATCTCAAGGGCCCTCGCCCCTATAAGACTGTAGTAAACTGTACCAAAACCCTGGCAGTCGTCTCCTTCCTCGCAGGCGAATTACTCTCTAATCCCTGTAATGAGTCCAAAGATGCTTATTTATGCTGGAGTTAACCTCCACCAGTGAGCCCAGCCCCAGGCCAAACTCACCCCAGCTGAGTGAAGCCTTTCCTGGGCTGACAAAAGAGGAGTGGGATGGAGGGGGGGGTTGTGATGGTTGCTATCCACCTCCTCTTCCCACTCGTTCTTTTTCCCTTCTCTGATCACCAGTGCTTAATTGCTGATTGCCAAGACAATCAATTGTAACTGCAGGCGTAACAGAGAGCCTATTGCAGAGGGAAACGGCCTCAGTTCTACCGGCACAAACGCATGAATCTGCGCTCAGATGAGACTTTGGCTGGGCTTAAGAGAATAACGCATGCAATATCTCTACTTATGAGGTTCGCAGGGGCCCTGAAGAACATCGGGTTGTTGCATTGGTTTGATCTTGTGTTAAATTATTTATGTGATACTGACCAATGGCTTCTTTCTTTGTCCTAGAACTTCTCCAAGTCTCTGTGGCAGATGTCCTTTGTGGTAATGTAAGGTAATCCAACATGAATCAATTGTACGGTTTAAACCTCCTATAGAAGTATTGACGGAGTCTTGCGATGGATTAAAAGAAAACTTAAAACCTCGAGGTGGGTGTTACAATCCTAGATGATGATTGGGTTGACATCTTGTGGAAAACAGAGGACACATCCTGAGGATTCTTTGAGGTCCTCTTTTATATCAAGGACGTTTTGACTAATGAATGCAACACTAATGCATATAAAGCCCCAGATAGGAAAGACCGATGGTCAATATTTTATGCACTACATTACATTAATGTGAAGTAAGTCCCAGAAAGTGAGATTAGGTCGATGTTTGAGATTAAGGATGCATATATGATCAACCCTAATGCCACTGGGACATGTCATTGTCTTAACATTCAAAGAGACTTACAATCCAAACCTTTTTTGCTGATATTACTCTGTAACTCTAATTGAAGCCTCCAATCCTCAGGAAAGAAAAAGAGATAAAGAAGAAACATTGCATTAGAGTCTATTAATTGAGTTAGGACATGTATTAAATTAGTTGGAAGTTGGAGCAGGGCTCTGGACTTAAGGAAGGTAGCTGGGGCTCAGTTAAGCCTATCTGTCTTTGGATCTTTTCTAATTCTCAGGCTCCGTGTGGAGAAGAAAAAGAGGAGGAAACCCACATTCCCAGCGGCTATGCAAAGCAATCTGCACATTCACACGCAGCCATTTAGGGAGCAAATTGGCCCTGTGCCCCCTCTGACGACGGTTTTAAGAGAAAGGGAATTAGGGCGTTGAATCCCTAACTAGATCTCCTTCTTTGATGAGCCTCTTTATCCGCCTGTCCCTCATCTCCATTTCTTTGATGTGAAGCGTTGATTTTCCTGATTAAATAGTTTTTTTAAGTAAAAAGCTCTTCTCTTGGCTCTCTAATGCCGGGTACTTTACTGTACCTATTGTAGGTTCGTTTGTGTGCATGCTTGTTGGATGGTACGTCTGTGGTATTCTCTAATTGGAACAGAGCCCGTGGCTTGCAGATAATAGCAAGGACAGAACATGCATATTTTTCCTCTAAGAAAAAAAAAAACTGTTATCATTAATGCTCATGCCTGGCTTTTACCTCTTCATTTGAAATGGCTAGAAGGACTCGGATAGCCCTGTGATTCACTAATGAAATTAAAGAGTGAAAACATCTGTGCCTTTTTCTGTTCAACTAAATTCCATCTCTGATCCTTCTCCTTACTCACTTTTCAACAGGTAAGGGAGTTACATCCCTCATGTATCGGCAAGATATTTCTAACAACTGACACCACTTTCAAAGACTGAATGACATTATTTCTCGTGCCAAGAAAAGATAAAACAAAAATGCTCTATTTATTTGTCGACATCTCTGAGGATTTTTGACACCTCTATACCTTTTTTTTTTTATTTTGGTTTTGTTTTCTTGTGGCATGTCCAATACGTCAATAGGAGTTACAAGTAGCTCATATTTCATCTATTCAATAAAAGACATGCCAAACATAAAACACCAAAATTCCTTCAAGGTAGACAAATCCTAGGTGTGCAGAAGTTCAGGGTTGCAGCCGCTGCTGGTACCTGCATTATGAGACTTCTTTCAACACCTGCCGGGCTTTGGATACCATCGGGCCCAATTATCTAAGTCTGCCTCTTCTTTTTAACCACCTCTTCAGTCTAGCAGGTCAGGGGGACAATCAATCACACCTAAAATAAGGAAAGTAATTTCCTTTGCCTTTATCATGGTGTTTAGGTTTTGTCTGGTTGCATTTCACACAAAGCTGGAGCATCTATGGTTTGGGAATTCAGGGAATTTGGCCTTTTCCTTTTTGATCTCAGGTCCCAGGGTAATTTGGAATTTTTACATTATCATACGTCCAACCCAATATGTGTAAGCTGAATGGGGAAATAAAAAAAAAAATGCGTAGATGCTCTGTAGAGTGCTGTGTTTCATGATGTAGGTCGACAAAGGTTGTTATTCTTTAGAACTTTTAAAAGCCAGATCCGCGCCTGAGACACTGACGGCAAATCTGGGCGGTGTGTGTGTGTGTGTGTGTGTGTGTGTGTGTGTGTGTGTGTGTGTGTGTGCATTCAACAAAACAAAGGGCATAGGGTGGATATCCATTTATTTCTTCCGTGTAAAATCTATTTGATGCATTTTAGTTAGTTTATTTTATTTTTTTTACTTCATTTCATGATTTTAAAAAAAGTATTGCTGAACAATATTTGTTCCTATGAAACTAATATTTAGTCAAAAATACAAAGCTGTGAAGTTACTCAGATTTCCTTTCAAATTTCAAACCAACACCTGGGAAAGATCTAAACATCACTGTTGTCACTTTTATTTTTATTTAAATTTAAGATACTTCATGTAAAAAAAAAAAAAAAAAAATTGAAAATTTCAATTTATACACACCTTCTGCAAAACCAAATTTAAGCCGAATTTGTGAATGTGTTAAATATGGAATGTTTGCATTGTTAATTTGCTGCAATAATAAATCATCCATCCGTCATTTTCCACTCCGACTCAACCACAGATAATTAATAGTATAAGGTAATACTAATAATGACAGATGGAATGTATTTCATAGCGTCTTAAGAGTCTTATTGTTGGAATAGAAAACGTGTTTCTGAGCAAGAAAGTCAATAGGAAATTGATTAAAATAATTATGATTTCAATGACATATTTAATCAAGATGATACTTCTTTTTTTTTTCAATTATCAAGCAAGATTATATATATTACAATTTTATGTTTCATACCTTACTTGGAAAGAGTTGCAAGATGTTTGTCTGTTACTGAACTCCTCCGACCCATCTGACTGGATGGGTAGGAGTGGCAAAGGGACGGGACAAACAAGATACCAAAGGGCATTATGGGGGGATTACGCACCGGTGTGCTGTGCGCACCAGCACGAGCATCTGTGTGTGTGTGCGCATACGCACTGTCCTGTCTGTGCACGACTTTAGCCATCTCAGTCTTCTTCCTACTGATGTCTAGAGCAGACTAAATGAGCAATAATCTGCACACATCCCTCCAGATGGCCCAGTGAATTTCCTGTGGCTTAAGGCGCCAGCTGAGCCCTTTGAAAGTTTTGATAACTTCTGCAAATGTGATTGAACCTCTGCTTGTCCAGGAATGCGGTGGAGGACAGAATGTGCTTTTTTTTCTGTTCTTCCCCTAAAAGAAATGCAGTAGGAGGTATGCAATTGAGTTTTTTTGTTTGTTTGATTTTACTTCTCTTTTGAAAAAAATAGATATTGACCCTAAGGGCTTCATCACTTTGACTTTACATATAGGTTCATTTGTCTTGAGCTGTATGTCCTGCAGGTGTATAGAGACACCTGAATCACTTTCTAGGTTAGGATGTTTTGTTTTTTTTTGTAAACTGTGTTGCTCAGTTAAAGTACTGCATATAGGATTACATTTAAACTCATATACTACACAGTCATTTCCAAGGCTCTTTGTAGTTAACATAAGCATCAGAATCATTGTGCAATCAACCAACAGTCATCAGCAACTACAAAGGAAGAAACTAGAAGAGCGCAGACTTGTGTTTTCTGTCCTCCATCAATCAATGCTCCAACCAGACTTAATACACAGGAGAAACCAAATACAAGCAGGAACATGTGTAAAGTGCCATGAATATTTGATAACGTCCTGCCGATCTGACTTCGGTTTATTGACGAACTGCGGTATTGTTAAATCCCAGGGAATCCAAGTGAAAATTGCAACGTTTTCTTTTGTAGGTGCCTCGCAAAAGTGTTCATACTTTGGGAACTTCTCTGCGTCACAACAGAAATGAGCTTAACGTGTTTTAATTGAATTTTTTGTAGACCAACAAAAAGCTACGGAAAACAATACATGCTTTGCTTTCCATAAATATTGCTTTGTTTATGCTTGCTTACAAATGAGCTTTTTGTTTTTTTAGGGATAATAGGAGTAACTGTAAATGCATGCCACCCTTTTGAGATTTATACGCTAAAAGATTTTAAAACTGTTGCATCTTCCTTCCGTTGAAGAAATGTATGCTTCTTTTTTGTTGTTTTATTACCTACATCACAACAGAGTACATCAAAGTGTGAGGTTGCATTGGGAGAAATTGTTTAAATGTTTAAGTGGTACGTATACTTTTGAAAGACAGTGTGTGCAGCAAGAAATGACCAAATTTTAAATTACAACTGTAGGCAACAATAAAGAACATCAACAGCAGGCACAGAAAGCATAACCCTGTTAAGTCTGAAGCCGCCAGGTAATGACAATGCTTTTTAGTGTTGGAATTTCCAACTTGCCGTGGTTCAGAAAGAAATATATTTTAGTAGTTGCCATGGATACCTGTGTGCAACGGTTTAGCCGGGAGTCTTGATTCCTCCTGGAGATGAGTGAGCCGCACGTGTCAACCAGCATTAACCTGCTCCGTCCAAACGATGCGCAGAGACACAAATACAAAAACACACGAGAAATAATAAACACGGCAATATGCACATTGGCTCTGTGAGTAATGTAGCGAGGTCTCTAAGTGGAGTTCAAACTGAAGCGCATCTTCCTAAATGTGGAAATAAAAGCAGAGAGGAATAATGTCTAAGATGCAAGACAGGGTACATGTCAGCTAAATTTAGTACTTGTGTATTTTTTTTTTAAACCTCCGAAACAGAACCTGTGCATGACCTCTGATAGCACTGTCAAATTGTAAACAGTGTATAGTACACAGCTTTTGCCTCTCTATGTTGAATACATTTTATTTCTGAAGCACATCTAAAATCAAAGTAGAGTGAAAAGAATCTTTAAAAACACTGTAAAGATGAATGAGATAAAATGAGTAAAACCAGGTTTAGAAATAGTAAATAAAGTTACAAATCATGCTACAAGTTTTACATTAAAATTTTCCAAAGCGTTAGGTGGATTCATATGTGCTTAAGCTGTTTGTAAAGGGATGAATGGAAGACCCACATTTAACAGAGAGGAGGAGGCTGTCGCAGAACTTTGGGACTTATTCAGTCAAAGAATAATATCTGGAACCGACTAATCTCGAATGTTAGAATGTCCAAGTTCTATGATCTAAAGAAAGGATAGTTGGGAAATATTTTTGGGTTTCCAAACCTCATAAAACTTAACATTTTTTTTTATCAAGTCTATACTTAATATAAGTGATAAAAACACAGTGCCGATTCTGTCTCTTATTCTGGTTTCAGTCAGAAGTAAAGCAGCAGAAGATAACAGAGACTGACTCAGGCCAAAACAAAGAGGAATTCAGTAGTGCGACCTGGGTTCAATTAAAGCAGTGATCGCTGTCTTCATGGCGTGGTTATTGAGAATGTATTTGAGTTTTGAGATTTAAGACATGATTCTTTATCACAGCGCCAATCTCTTTATAAAAGTCCAAATGGCCGTTAAATATAACAACTAAAATCTTGACCTGGGAAGAAGATAAAATGTCAAGGGCATAAAGTGGGATCCAAGATAAGATGGATAAGACCTACGGCGACTTTCTGTCATTAAAATGTGAAATGCTATTAGCCATCCAGCACTGCACCTCTTCTAGATCAAGGGCCATGGCCACTCCTGGAAAAATGTGGCCACCTTTTCTTTCTTTTTCTTTTTTTTTTTTGTGCCACCCTAAGATTTTTACTGGTCTGGTCCTTCCATCTCTATGAAAAAGCAAACATTTCCGTTGAGAAGCATGTATTTATTTCAGGGATCCAAAATGGATCCCTGAATTACACCACAATCTACTTATGTGTGTATGTAGATATTTCCTACATTGTCAGATGGTGTCTAATTTCATTTCATTTAAAAAAACAAAAAAGCAAAAAACAATGTTTTCCAACAAAAGGATTTTTGTGGCCTTGAATTATGTGCACTTCTCTTCTCTGGACAGTAATGCTAGACTGTTTAACAGTCCAACTAATTTATAATATTTTAAAAAAAGAGGGGCATAAATTGTTATCCCAGATTATCTTATATCCTGAGTAAAAATCAAATCTTTTGCATTTTTTGCCTCTTTTTTCTTCTTCTTTTTCCTCTGCCAGAGTTTTCTCTGTAGGGCCCCTCACTGACACTCCGGGCTCGTTGTCAAGTATTATGTTCTCAAGTGTTTGTGCTCAGCTTCTGAGCCAAGCTGCTGGAGTCCTTTTTTGCCCCATCCGCAAAGGTCTGCCCAAAATTCAGCGGTCATATCTCTCCTTGTCTATCTCGGAGCTTGGCATGTTTTCCCTTAAAGTCAAATTAAAAAGGTATGCCAGAAAGGAAAGCGTATCTGCAATTCAGAACACATTTTTCTATCAGACAGGAGATATATTGCCGACTAAGTATTGTCAGATGTTGGCAAATTCCACATATTTTTCATATCCGGCCCCCTGAAACCTGGGGCCGCTTCAAGACTCAAGGCACATCATCGAGAGGGACTCTGTTTGACCTTCGGAGCACAGGCAGAAATGAACCAAATATTCATTCTGTTTTGTGCAAAAATATTTTCTCTGATCTAAATGCAATATCACCGGCCATAAATCATTTAGGGATTCATTTGGAAATCATTTGAAAAACACATTTATTTGCTGGGGTGTTCATCAATAAATGTAGCTCCTGTGCAAAGTTTTATTTATATATTCATACATTCAGTTGATTCAGTTATTCATGTATTCACTCATTCACAAGGCCCAGTCAGTGGCTATGCGTCTATCCCTGTGTGTGTTTGCATGCATGTGTGTGTGACCTGCGGCGTAGCCGTGCTATTCTGCGGGCTAGTGCCATTCCCCAGGGGGCTCTCATCTTTTACTGAGCCCTGACAGAGGATGGAGGCTGGGAGAGGGGTCCGCTGCATTAAAAAGCCTTTACCTAGCTCTGATTTATCACCCCTGCCTCGCACGCACACACACACATACACACACCCGCACACAAACCTGCTTACCACACCATCTCACCATTCCATGCCGTGGCTCAACTCTACACTCTATCAAAAGCAGGGACATAGAGATGCACATGCACACGCGTTTTCACACGCACATAGACACACACACACACACACATTCACACACCATCAAGCACATACTCATTCCATCATAAGATGGCTGCCTTGGAGAAAAAGTGAGGGTGCAAGGCGCCGCAGTGCACAGCAGTGGTGATTTTGCATTTTAATGGAGCCCCTCCTCTCCCACTCGCCGCTCAGTTGGTAATTCTGGTGAGTCGCAGGCTGCAGGCACCAAGCCATCAGCTACCTCACCACAGGAAGACAGAGTGACACAATTACAGGGCAGCGTTTCCTGGGTACATCACCTGCAAACGGCTGTATGTGAATGTGACTTCCACAGATGAGGCAAGGACGGGGGAGCAGGGGAGAGATGGGTGTTTGTTTGTGTTTGCACTGCTGGGGGAAGTAGATCGTCATTATGCCACAAAAAAAAAAAAAAAAGCAGGAGAGAGAGCCCTACAGGACATCCGGTAGCAACACACAAGCCCTTGTAAATGCAGATGAAGACACCCGCAGACACACAAGAAAATTCTGAGTCAAAACTACAATCACACGTCTACGACTGGCAAACACGGAGACTGAGATGCAGGCGTGCAGCTCACAAGAGACACAAAGGGAGCACAAGATTTTGTCCTTGAGAGGGTCCAAGACAGGCAAATCATATTTATTCATTCATTCATTCATTCATACATATACGACCACTGCATTTCTTCGCTTCAGTTATAGCATGACAGTTGATTTAAACTTGGGCCAAGAAGGAGAAAAGACACGAGGAATTAATGCGACAACAGCATCTTCACTATTACTCATTTTGGTATTTTTTATTTTTTTTTTTTACTTCTTTTTTACCCTTTCACTCGGTTTTCAGACACAAACACACTCACTGAAATCACTGGGTTGCAGCGCAACACCACCAGCAACGACAACAGGAGATTTTATAGTCACATTTGATTTAAAGAAATGGAATATTTGCCATTTCTAGCAAACAAAAGGATATATTACTTTCAAAGCATCATTAAATAAAATAGGAGCAAACATGCATGATGTGTATTTTTAATCAGATGATTTAATGTCAGCCTGGTGGACTTTGAGTTCAGTTAAGTACTTGTGCTGTATTTCAGGTTGTTTTTGTGAATTTTCCTATGCTTGTAATTTTAGGTTATCCTAGTGTTTGGTTTTGTCTGTCTCCTGGTTTACTCAATGTTTCCCCTCTGTGCCTTAGTTTCATTTTGTTCCACAGTTGTTCCTCGTCTGTTCATTTGCTCATCCACTGCACAGGTGTGTGAAAGAATGAGGCAGCAGAACTCTGTGGATCGGTTTCTCTGTTGTCCGATCCCTTGTGGTGGACGCACACAGTCCGTTCCCATCTTCTGAGTTCTTCATTCGCCACAGTCTTGCAATCCTTGCCTCTGCATTTTGGTCTCCACCAAAACCAAAGCATGACATTTAACAGTTGTTGTGAAACCTGCTTTTCCTGACTCTCTCTCTCTCTCTCTCTCTCTCTCTCTCTCTCTC
>NW_006799961.1:1852583-1880083 GCF_000485575.1 Poecilia formosa
TATATATATATATATATATATAAATGTATATATAAAAATCAAAATAATTCACACCTGTGAGCAGATTTAGGTTTAAATAGCCTATGAACAATAACAACTGGAATATTTATTAATTGTACTCTTCATCCTAATATTTGATTTTATTAATTCTAGATGATGATGATGATGATTTTGGTGATGACATTTGAGAAAATCTAAAATTTGTTGCTGCTTGTTTGATATTTTATATTCTCAATGTAATTGCTTATTACCTTTTTTTTTTTTTTTTCCGGAAAGCACTTTGAAATGGTCTAGTTGCTAAAATGTCCTATACAAATAAACTGGACTTGAATTGAGTTTCTTCTGCCTGGATGTACTATTAATGTGATGGAGTGGCCTAGCCAAAGTACTGACTAGCGTCTGAAATAGAATCTGTGAAGAGAGCCAAAAATTAGGGTGATGGCGAGAAGACTTTCTGACCTCAAAGACTTGGAGCTCATTACAAATGATAAATCATGAGGAAAAAGTAAAGGCATGCAAAAAGCCAGTCCGTAATTATGAGAGATTGATTGCCTCACTGACAATAAAGACAAGCCATTAAAAAAAAAAAGTATTCTAAAACCTAAAAATCTAAGCTGATGTTCCTTCTCATGTTCTCTTATATTTTAAGAGATGACTGTCTCATTTCCTGTCAGAAACAAACTTAATTAAAAATCTTGTAGGGATATGTTTTACCTTTATTCTATGTGTGTAAGAGGATGTCCTTAAAACAAAAACTGTGAACTCTTTTTTTTTTATTATGTACCGTTTAAGCTTTATATGTACAATGCAGTTAATAAAATAAAAAAATAAATAAATATGTATTGACATTAGAAAATATTGACCATTTTTACTTTATTTCTTAACCCAGCTGTAATTGCATTATTTGATAATACACAGCAGATTAATGTATTTTTCCTTTGTGTTACCAGTTGTCCTAACTTATCTTAGATTGCATCACACCTTTTAAAATTGCACAGCAATTGATAGTTTATTACATTTTTATTTCTTCCAGTGTGATCAGTTATACGCCACCATTTAGCACAATTCCAATCAGAGTTTGTTTTAACAGTGTCAGGGTTTCTGATTGTATATTTTTGTCCTGGGTTTTCAGTGGCCTGATCCGTCACCGATTAACTTTTCCTCCGATCACACTCAGTACTTAGGTTAGTTTTTGAAATCCCTGTGTTAAGGCCTGAGGTGACGTATGTTTTATTGACGTGCTTGAGCTTAAAATTTCTGACAGTTTTCTTATTCTTTATGTGAAAAACAAGGTTATTATTTTTAACTCCCATGTCTCTGTGGCTGGTCTGCTCTATGTAATCCCTGACAGTGTTTCTGTCTTGGAAGATCCGTCACTTCCAAGAAACACTAATTTTTAAAGTTAAAACCAGCCCTTTTTGTTCTCTGTTTGGATTTGTGCTAAATGCTTGGATTTTGAGTGCACATTAATATTGCATCTGTACTTTTTTTGTAGGTCTCTGCAGAAAGATGTTTCTGAATAAAGTCTGGACATGAATTTGTCTGGTTTAAGCGATCTATGAAGTCATCAGCGTTGTTTTTATTATTATTATTATTATTATTATTATTATTATTTGCATTATTTTTAAGCGGTAGCGTTTCGCTGCTAATCTTTGTGTTGGTGCCTCTCGGTAATTTTGCGTGCTGAGAAAATGGAGGTTGAGAGGAATGCTGCTGCAGCTGTTGGCTCCAAAAACCATAATTCATTGTTGGTCATGCTACAATCTAGATTACATCTCTCGCAGCTTAAAAGTGTATTTTCCCATAAACAGCAATCCACAGCTCATAAAAATTCACTCTGCTTCAGCATAAACAATCTCCTTGTCCTCTCACCCTTGCATATATGTGTGTGCGTGTGCATGTGTGTGTGTGTCTGTGTGTGTACATAAGTGCGTATGCATGTATTTGTCCGTGTGGCATAAACAACCCCCTACACTCTCCCGTCAGGAACACAGAGTGATCCATCAGTTTCTCCACGAAAACCAATTTAACTGGAGATGTTCCGTTTTCCTCCGACGCGCACTACCTATCGTCACAGAATGAGAGGACACACCCATGGAGGGAATCAAGGCAGATAAAGAAAACTGAACAAAAAGAAATCCACCGAGCAAAGACAGCAACATGCAAAACACTGAGGATGCGCAAGGGTGATGGAAATAATAATAATAAAAAAAGATAAAATAAGAAAGACTCTGCTTGCTGATTTCAGTACAACATAATTATATTTGCCGTCTCACCAATTCAGTAAAAACTGTAAATGCACCTTTTTGTGAAGGTGAAACATTGGGGCCTCTGATATGGGGTGCAAAAAAAAAAAAAAGTAAAATGACACAGCTTCACCCTCTAAACGCTTTTTAAAAAAAGAATAAAATTAAAATAAACTTCTCTCCCAGCTTTGTTAAAGCTGGAAGTGTGGACTCATGTGGAAGGCTGCAGCAGCCCAGCGTTACGCAGATAGAGCAGGCGGATGACAACATAATTACAGAGAATCCTCTCATAGCACATGATTAAACAAACAATGCATGTCATCTCGTCCTAAAGGTCCCCGTTTCAGGCGTCTTTTGTTTTCTTTCTTTCTTTTCTTTTTTTTTTTTTTTTGATGCATGCGCTTCCAGAAAAAAAAAAATAAAATAAAATGCTGTTGCATGTTGCAAGGCATACAAGGAGGTGAGTCCAATTTGAACATGCGGCATGTGGGCACACAAAGAGGCAGTTAGACTGAAGTACTGCATGATGCTAAACAAGAAATGGACAACAGGCTAATGCATCTTTGAAGTAATGGGACCAAGTTGAAACAAGATGAGAAAGGCCTTCATTTTAGAGGAGAGCATCGCCGCTAATGACTAGAAGGCCTCCAACTGCCATCTCAGCCTATTATAAGTTGGAGATGCCTCATCTATGTTTTTAAAGATGAATGCAAATTAAAAAGCATTAGGCTACATTCATTTGCGGTCTTTGGCATATAGGCCACTTTTGGTCCGAGGGCCACTTAAAGCTGCCTTATTTTTTCAAATGACCTTGAAATCAAAGAAAGAGCAAGTTTTAATGATTTAGAGAGCTCTTAAAGACTCGAAAGGAAAAGCAACACAGGGTCTCATTAAAATTTTCATTTAGACATTAAAAAAGCTTTTTGTTACAAATGTTCCTGCCAAGAAGCTGAGTTGATTTACAAAGAGGACTCTAATAATCCGCCAGCGTCTGAGCCAATTTGATGTAAACGCATTTCCTCATGCATTTGTTGACGATTCTATAAATGCAAAGGTATGCTGGTTTCTTTCTTTCTCTTGTATTTATTTCTTTGGGAGATTAAGCCCAGTGTGTATGATAACAGTGGCAGACCAGGAGGAGTGTCCAGGGTGGCATTGCCCCCTCCCCCCCCTTCTAAAACCTGATCGAACACCTCAGTGAACATTTTTTAAGGGGTTAGGCATTAGAAGACGAGGGTTAAACTTTGTCATTAGAGAAATAGGGATTCAGTTTCTATTTAGATTCTTACCATGTATCTTAAAATACGTCCTTATTAGCATTATGGTAAACCTGATAAAAGTTTGCCCACCCTCTGCCCACCCCTTCTATGAAAATCTAGTTCTGCCACTGATGAACGCCAAAGCTGCAGAGTATTTTGATTCAGAGTGGTGCCTGTGAATAATCTGGGGAATGCAAAGTGTCACTTTACATTTAACTTCCATTTCTTCAGCCCCTGCTCTTCCGCAGCTCATGGCATGATTTTTGCGTCAGCGACCCCTGTACATGTGTGCATGTGAACAAAAAAGTGAGAGATATCCCATAACCCTCTAAACTTTGCTCATTCCCTCCTCCATTGCTTTCTTATTTCCCCATTGACTCAGCGTGGCTTGTTAAAACCCGGCATCAGCAACTTTTTTCCAATCTAAAGTGTTATTTCAAGTTTTACTCCAGAATCTGTTATTCTGCTGTTTTCCAGTGAATGTGTTTTGAAGAGGCTGCTGTGAAAAAGTGGGCATAGGCTGGTTACCAGAACCAAGGTAGATTAAGGTTTTCGAAAGTAACGGTTTTGAATTTGCAAAATGACACAGCTGTTCTGTAATTTAGTTATTAAAAGGTGAACAATTAGGTAGGTTCTTAAGGGTGCATTCAAACCAGCTCTGTTTGGTCTGCTTTCATCGAAACCTAGTTTGTTTGACTAGAAAGTTTTGTTTTGTTTTGGGGAGGTACGAATATGAAATTGAACAAAACAGTGAACTCTGCTCTGCCTAAGATCCTAGGTTTCCATTCAGCTGAAGTGGACTCTGGTGTTCTTCAAATGCATGTGTAAATGCCAAGCGAACCATAAACTGCTCCAAAAGCACAAAGTGGACTTTAAACCGCAGTGCATTTTGGGTAAACACAACCAAAAGAAACGCAGACGTCTAGTGCCAGTGGGAGAAATAGCTTGTGCAAAAATCCAACAAACATTGAAATCTGACGCCACTTCATTTTTGTTTGCATTTTGTGAACAAGGAAGTTGTCTTACTCAGGGGTTTTCGTGTTATTTCCTTCAGTGGTTCTTGGTTCACCACCAACACAGGTGAGGAGGTAAACCGATTGCTCAAAGGGTTTGCTTCGTTCGACACAGTGTAGTGTGAAAGCAAACCGCGCCAGCTGGAAATATCACGAATGTTGCAATTTGCTCCCCAACTGAGTCTACTTTCCTTTTGAGTTTTTAATTTAATTTTTAATTCCCAGGAAAAAATAAATAAAAAATTAAAGTATGATATTCTAGGAAGTAATCACCTGAAAACAATTTTTAAATTTAACAGATATTCATCCTATTTTCCTGCTTAAAGCAAACAGCCAGAGGCTCATTTTCTGCCTGATAGCTGGGGATTGACACAAAGAGGGTTCAGGTTGGATTTAGCAAACGCTAAGCTAGACAAGTGAATTTCAGCTGATTCCAACAACATGGATTCTGAAGTAATTCCATCAGATCTGATGGACTTTTCCCCCCCCTTGAGGTATAAAACTTGTATAGAAACACTAATAAGCCCAGTTACTCATTCTGTAAGTAATAACAATGGGTTGGGAGATTCCCAACCAGAGATGACTTATTAAATATAACAAAGATCAGACATATGGGACATTCCTGAAGCAGAGAGCTCAAACAAATGTTTGACCCAGAATAAGACTCTGGTGATTCACAGGGACGGGAGGTAACGAAGGCAAAGCTAATGAACATCTTCAAAACATAAACTGGTACCAATCTATTTAAATGACTTTTTCATTGATTTTTAACTGCTATCCAAGCATGTTCATCTATAAAATACCTTATGAAGGTCCTCCTTATAAAGGGTAACAAAACTTATTCATTCAGGTTTTGTCATTCATCTGCTTTCCTGAAGTTGGGCAGAATACAATAAAAAATTGATGTGATTTAAAAAAAAAAGATTAAAAAAAGAAACGATCACAGTTTGAAAACATTAACCATGTTTTAAGCCTTCATGTAAATATTGCGACTCTGTAGTATTTTGCTTTAATTATCCAATGAGGAATTCATACAAGCCAACATCTAGTCTAATCAGGGGCCAAAACTTTCAAGATGTTGATTGATTTTATGCTGAAGGGAAAAAAAACAAAAAAGACTAAGTGTGTTTGTCACAGGTGTTAAGCATTGTAAACGGCAGAAAAAGGAGAACGTGTCACACATTTTTTTCAGTGTTTGGCACATGGATCCAGCTCTTCGTAACTTCTCCTCTCTTGTGTTTAGTTATTTACAGCCCTGACAACAAAAAGCCTTGAACTGTTCGGCAAACTACACAGCACCCTTTGTGTCACAGGCAAAACAGGAAATCAGGCTTTTGTCCGCTCTAGATGGCATCAAAAACACCTTGTTTCATCTGTCTTAAGCAATCCCATCTTGACGCCTTCACACGTCCCCATGTGGGGCTGTGCCGCTCCTCAGAACAGATTGGGAAGCAGCACGATCTGCTGGGGAAGTCCCAGCGGGCTGCCATAACATGCTCGTTTGCCAACGCACCTCAGTTACGCTGAGCCCATGTTTGATTTCTCTCAGGTTTGCCCCTCCTTTCCTCTTTTCTGCTCCTCTCACTCTCACGTTACTTTTATCACTTGCTCATCTCGTTGTCTGTATCAGTGGCTCTTCTTGCTTTCTTTTTCCTTTTTTTTTTTTTTTTTTTTTTTTTTTCCTGTCCCTGCCAGGCCGTCCCTTTTCACCTGTTGGGTTTTTTTTTTTTTTTTTTTTTTTTTTTTTTTTTTTTTTTTTTTTTTTTCCTGTCCCTGCCAGTCAGTCCCTGTCAACCTGTTGGCTTGTCTGTATGTGGTTCCTTCTCTTTTTCTCTTGGGCCTATATTCCCCCCCTGTCCCCTCCACACACCTCCTCCTCCTTCTCTTTCACTTTAAAATACGTGTTAGTTGGCTTTTGTATCTTCTGGAAATGCCAGCAGTGATCGCATCCTTTATCCACAATAACAAGGCAAGTATACTCCTGCCCTCTCCATTTTCTTCATGTTTTCGTTCCTTTTGTACTTTAGAAATGAGGTATTGCAACAGTAAACATTAAAGGCAGAAAGGCCAAAGCAAAGTTATAGAGAATAGATTAGACTGCTGGGTTTTTTTTAGATGTTAGTTTTGTGTGTGGCTTTTGTCAACATGTGACTGGAATCATGAAAGAAGCTGATGATATGCACTTTCACCGCTAAAGGATATTGTTGCACTCTTTCCCACCGGCCCAGCGCTACCAGCAACACAATAACAACAAGAACACACTCAAATCCCCCCCAATGGGTTAACACAACAAAGTTTTGCAGAATCACAAAAAGAGAGAGGCTGAAAAGTTGCTTTACATCTGTTTACCAGAAAAAAAAACATTCTGTTTAGGTGCATACTCCCCCAATAGAGCTAGCAATAAATAATAAGATTTCATGTTGAGTATTTGTGCACAGGGGACAATGGCTTCCTGATTTCTCAGGTGGAATAGGATGAATCGCAGGTGTAGGGAATATTGTGTGCTTGATGGAACCCAGGTGCAGGAGTTATTTCCAGTCTATGCCGTTAATCACCAACCTGACGCTGAAGTATGGCTCGCATTTTAGTGGTTTTAATATAGAGTTCCCTTGGCTTCATATACTTAGCCGTGAAAAAAAAAAACAAAAAAAACAAGGGCAAATTCAAGAGACGGTGGGCATGTAGCGTGTAAATAGTTGCTCTATTTTAGAAGCAAATCTGCATTCAAAGTTTGTAAAATAATAGTTGCTACCTAATGCTCTATACTCTGCAGATGTTTGACAGCTTCTGCATGCAGCCACCAAAGTTTTAATGTCAAAACCAGACTGTTTAATACGGGAAGTGCTTCTAAAAGGCAAGAAATGCACTGAATTAGTTATCAATGAAAAGTGAACTTATTTCAGTAACTACATTCTATTATGGGATATAGTCATTAAACACAAAGTAATATGTTTGAAGTTGTCATTTCTGCAAATGAAGGTGAAGGAACAACCAATTTCTGTTAATCAAAAACAATAATATTACATAAGATGAATTTTAAAAAAATTACAAGTTAATGTCAGTAAACTGAAAAGCATGCAAATGTACTGTGCTACAGTAAATGGTTATTTTGGACTCTTTCTGTGTGAATTCCTGCATCAGTGCAGCATGGCATGGAGGCAATCCACCTGTGGATCTGCTGAAGCACTAAGGAATCCATAGCTACTTTAATTGGGACATTCAGCTCATCTACATTGTTTATCTTGATAATACTTTGTATATTTATTCATAATCCTGTCAAGACTACTGCTGTGCTTAGTGCCTGGCATGACTTCACACCCAAACTGAGCACATCCTAGTTGCAAATGGAAAAGCAGAAAAAGTTCCAATCAGTTTTGGTGCCAACAACTATGAATACAAAATATTTGTTTCCAAATGTTATATACTGAAACAAAATAAGCATATTCACAAGTAGATATTTTACAGCAGTTTATGTCTAACTTCATTCTTTATGATCACACTCATGTTGCATGCAAAGCTCTGTGTTGCTCAGTGAATCTTGAATTTCCCAATCTGACTTCAGGGGTTGTTTGTTGGTTTTCTGGGAACTGGGAGCTTGGAAAATCTGACCTTCAGGTGCAAAAAATGCACCATTATCCCCAGTTACTGGCATACCACTTTTTCTCATTGTCCTTTTCCTTCCACAGAGCCATTTATGCTTGGGTACAACATTCTGGGCAAAACCAGCTTCTTCAGTAAGAAGCTTAATAACCCCCTTGTGAATGATATTAATGACTCTCTGATTAACAACTTTAAAGTCAGCAGCCTTTCCCTTAGCATTTCATTTTTTATTGTTTGAATAAACCATAATAAATTTCTGAGAAGCTGTATTTGTTTTTTGTTTTTTTTAATTAGCCGTAAGCTACAATGATTGAAATCAACGAAATTAAAAACAGAAACTACAACACTCTGTGTATAATTAATCCTTGAAAAATGACTGATATGAGATTTGATATGTATGAAGTACAAAACAGACATTGTTCCTGAGCATAGTTTCACATCCGATATTAATTTGGACTCTACCGTCATAATTTAACGCTTCAGACATTTTATTAAACAAGCAAACAAGACAGTGGACACACCCTGAAACATTCTCCATTTTCATTTATCAGCATCCGACTCTGTTATGATCCCAGCAGAAGTCGGAATGTCACAGTGGAGTTCATTTGAAACAGACTGTCTGAACATCTGATTATTAACTGTTTATCCTTGTTAAATGACGACAGCATAGTTATGCCAATACAGGAGTGGCCTCAGATGTGATGCTGGTCAATATCTATTGACAAACAAATCACTGTTGTTGTTGTTTTTCGTGTCGTCATTGTCCAGACCCAATGCATGAGGGGCTAAACTGAGAGTGAATGTGATTGGATTTTCGGTCTCCATCATTAAATTCCCATGCGGGGAATACTAATTCCAGTATTTAGTGCGGTGATGCTAGGGCTTGCTTTCATCTTAAACTGATTCCAGTCTAATTAGATTGGGTATGTGTATGCGTGTGTGTGTGTGTGTGTGTGCGTGCGTGTGTGTGAAGGAGGGTGGGGGTGAGGGGAGTGATGGTGGTGGATGTATCCGTCTGGACTAATCCCTGCCTCTCCGTCCCAAACATTGTATTATCCAGAGAAAATCCATTGGCTGCAGGCTATTCAAAGCCAAATATGCCTCCACTGCAGCTTCTGTACTGTATCATCTGGAAAGCTGCTCCCAGGAAGCTGCGCTGTAGTGAGAGGGTGGAATCTAATGGTCATAAGTGATGTATGGGTAGCAAAAATCGCCATTTAGAATTTACAGTAAACCTTTTATCGTGTATTCAGGGCAAGATCGCTCACTGCAGTGGCCTCTCTAGCAATGCTGTGCCCAAATTATGAAATACTCTTTCTTATTCAGGGGTTCGTAGCCCACACTGCAGTACAGCTGTCAACTTCTGAAAGCTCTATTAGAAAGTTTCATTTTCTTAAATTTCTTTAGTTTAAATAAGACAAAATTATGCTGTTTTGCATACAAAAACACAAACCAGATAGTGCTCAAAATCCTGGCAGACCACAGGAAAAAACAGAGTGTAAAGAGGTCCTTCTTCTAGGCGCTGAGAAGGGCAGAAAAATGAAAAGCCTTCAGCGATTGTTCTCCACAAAGGTCAATCGCAATTCAATCCCATAATACGAAAGAGGGGTGGGCTAACCTGGCAACTGCCCACATTTTAGGGGGAGAGCAACAGGAAAGGGCCATTCAGCAGAACAGTTGCACCCTGTGTTTCAAGCACATTCGTCAAGGGCAAAAGGTGAATACAGAAGAGGGGGGAGAAAAATGCCATTTCTGAGGCTTTTTACGTGTTGTTGAATTTTCATTGCTGCCACACACCAAAGCTTTCAGGCCCAATAAGATCCACCATGCCTTCCGAGTGAAAGGAACCTCATCCTCCCTTTTTATTTTTGTTGCCCTTGTGAAATTTCATTAGGTGGATTTAACAACTTGTGAATGTCGGCTTTCTCCGTGACCCTGACACCAGTGGCGGACACGTCTCGCTGGCAGGGTGTGATATATTGCGTTAAGGTTTTCCTGAGGTGCAATTTTTAATGTGACAGCCTCTGTTGACCTCACATCTAAAAAGTCACCCTCTTGCCTGACACTAGCATCCATTTTGCCTCCTAATAGAATTCTAAAAGCGATATAAAGTCGGGACATGAAGCAATTTCTCATATAGCTGTCCATCGATCTATCAAATAGGAAATCTAGGGTAAAAATATTATGTCCTTTCACCAATTTCAAGTAATGAAAAATGCTCAATGCTGTCTGCTGTGGCTGTACATCTGTTAATCTATGACTGCCATTAATCATGGCGGATTTTTTTTATTATTTTTTATTTTCCCCCACTCTTCTATGTGGAGTCAGGAGCTGTAACTGATCAGAATCAGCTTGCAAGCAAAAATCCATAGTATTTGCTTATGTCTAGCCCAGAGAAAGGAAGCAACTGTTAGATAATTTCGAGTAATGGTCGATAGAGAGTCCCTTACCATGTTGGCATGGTAAACATATATAGAATGGTAAAAAACAAAAGCCGAAGAACACTTGGGCACGTTACACAACTAAATTGAAAAAGCAATATAAAATTAAAATCCTATAAAGTTGAAAGCACACCCTCTCAATTATAGTGTTTTATACATCGTGATATGACTGAATGATAAATACTCTGGTTTACTTCAAACACTGTACATGGACTGCTAACCGTTGAGCACAGCGACCGAAGGCCGATGATTTCAGCTTGTTCTGTTTTATGACTAAAGATTGGCCAAAATCTGATAATGCAGCATGACAATATGCAGAAGTGGAGAAGCAAATCTGAAAAAAAGCTAGAGTGACAGATAATCCCTTGCAGATAATCCAAATAAAATGAGGAAATCAGTGAAAATAAAAAGGAACACACACACACACACACCCACACACACAAGTAAGGTTGCCATTCTAAATGCCTTAAACGTATTAATGCAGTTTCTGAATTATGTTTTTATTTTTTTTTAAGCACCGACACTGCACTGTTCAGACTTACCGTAGAGTAAGGAGAGCATTTTCCCTTTCACTGCAGCCGGTACAAACAAATCTTGGAGTTTAAAGACAGTGCAACGTCTTGCTCTCATAATAAAATAAAATTGCCTTCCATTGGATTTTCAGTCTGAAACACTAATCACCAACAGATCCTCTTGTTTGTAACATCAATAAATCTTTAGCTTGGTTTACTCCGAACATCTTTGCACTCGAAATTCCCCTTAAAACAAGCCAGCTTGTAGAATTATGCTGTATAACCTTAATTTTAGCATATTTTCTTAGAGCATGACTACCCTACACATTTTTAGTTGATTTTCATATGCAGTTCTCCAGATTCATTAAGGTCTTAAACATTTATCTTGAAACAGCCACTTGCTGTAACTTTGAGTCCATTTTAGGAGGAATGTTTTGGTGAGAAATATCATTCAAGAATTATATAGTATATCACTGAGATTAAGAAAGTGTCTCAGAATAGGATAAGTGTCTCCACAATGACTCATGGAAACATAAAAAAAAAAATCATATAACAAATTAAATAGGCTTCAATCTATGCAAGATAAATATTTGATTAAAAAAAAAAAGATTTGAAGATTTGTAAGAGGTAATTTAGCTGAAAGGGAAATTTGTTCCAAATTATTTAGATGCAGTCATAAAAACACAAAAGTTAACAGTTTCATTAACATAAATATGCTTTATCTCACCAGGGAGCAGACACTTTTCAAATTCAAAAACCTAAATATATCCCTATAAAAATTGCCAGTTATACTTACTTGACAGAAAACTAGCAGAAACAGCACAAAACAGCCACATAAATAAAATATCAAACAATTTCTATAGATCCAGTCCAATGAAAGAGAGCCGGTGGCTGAAACGTTGGTTTTGCTGAAATAAGTATGTAGGGAGACGGAACTGGTTTGCAGATACAGTTTTTAATGTATCACAACAATGAGCAACAAACATACTTGATGAACTATTTCCAGAAGTTGTTCAAATACCATCTACAATAAACGTCATTTCAACTATGACAACAGGTCTGTGACAAAATAAAAAAAAGGTTTCAAAACCATGTTATTACCGTGATACGGTACAGTTGAGACCTCAAACAGTACAGTAACAAAAACTAATGCGACTACTCTCTATATATAAAACATCAATAACATTTTTGGTTTAGTTTATTTAAAGTTTTAGCCATAGGGGCTTCTTCTTATTAAAACCTCAGGGTGCATTTCCTATGTAACCCAGATGTTGTAGAGTACATATTGTGTAGGATATGATTGCGCCATGAAAATCCCTTTGACATCCAGAAGAGCAATTCCAATTTCAACCTTTTGAAGGCTGTCCCCATAAACATGACACAATCCATCCATTAAAAAAAAAAAAAAANTTGCAATATATATGTACAGTTATATTGTTAGACCATCCTTTTTGTTGGTTTCGTAGCTTTTACCAGTCCTTCATGTGGGAAGTGTCCTGTCTGATTTCCACAACACGAGTGGTCCCCATTACTCCAGCTAAGAACACTTTTCATAAAAAAAAAAAAATGTTCTTTTTTTTTTCTTTTTGGCTGCTGTGCAGTTGCAATATATATGTACAGTTATATTGTTAGACCATCCTTTTTGTTGGTTTCGTAGCTTTTACCAGTCCTTCATGTGGGAAGTGTCCTGTCTGATGCTAGCATCTTAGCACATGATGCTAGCTGACAGTTCAGTCTTATAATGCTGAGCCACAAAGTGGGGAAAGGCAAAAACGCCAGAGTTGTGAAAGCCTTTGGAATCAGGACAGTCGTTTATGTTTGTACAATGGCAGAATTGCACCTTGGGAGGCCAGGATGTCTCACATGAAACACAATCGAAAAGTGTCTTCAGGAATAAAGTAAATGTAAAATGCTAAAAATCTAAATAATGACATTTGAAAAGCTCACACAGAAAATTAAAAACTGATGTCTTGCTTAAAACTTTGAAAAAAAAAAAAAAAAACACCTTTACAAATATAAAACATAGGAGGAAATGTTACTTGATTTCATTGTTTGAAACAATAACTAAGCATGATTTGATTTAACCTGTCAAACAGTTGCATTACATGCTACTTGCTCATTTCAGAATAGGAAATACCAAAAGCAATACATTTTTGCATTTCTTCATATTAATAAATTTGTACCATGCACAGCCAACTACGAATATGTACAACAGCTTAGCTTTCTTTGTTCACAAGCCTTTTTCTTTCATACAAATAGCCTTCTGTTACTTTGGAATGAATCACACTGGTTACCAAACTAGAAAGTGATTCGTAAAAAATTGAACACCCTTTGACAGCTTTCACATTCTTAGTTCCACAGAATAATAATAATAATAATAATAATAATAATAATAATAATAATAATAATAATAAAAACAAAACAAAACAAACAAAAACAAAACAAACAAAAAAAACTAAAGCAATCAATGGATCAGTTTTGGTTGAAAGTTGAAAGACTTTATGGCAAGCAAATTAAGATTACACAGTAGCAGCAAATGTTGTATGGTAATACTTTGAAAATTTTCAAATGTTACTAAATGTGGAAAGTCAATGTTGACTTCAACTGTAGTAGATCATGGGAGGACGTTAACCTAAGCACTAAGTGGCCAGGTTTAACACTGTTTTGAATCTTGCACATACATAAAAATAAAAAAAAAATGTTATTAAACAAAAAATGCTGTTGTCCCCCCTCTTAAAGCAGCATGTTTGCCAACGTAGAGCAAATTATTATACCTTTTTTTTTATTTTTTTTTAACATTGTGACCAACTTGTACCTTAACAGTTTCAAGTATACAGTACTGCTTTCTTTGATGCACCAATTGTTAAATAGGTCTCTCGATTGTTAGGCATTAATCCTGTAACAAGTATGGACCAATATGCTGCTGCAATTGACACAAATAATAATTAAAACACATACATACAAACAAAATCTATTAAATTAACAAATGACCTACTCAAATAATAAAAAAAAGACAAATAAATTCAAATTAAGTGCACTATAGTCCAGACACAAGCAGGTACCGTAACAGTACAGCAATTCACAAATGAAAAATGTTATATTCACATAATCCGAGAGTCTATCAAAACTAGAGTTATTACCTCTTCAGAAAAGGGTGTGAGCAGAGGTAAAAGTGAGAAGGTAAGAGTTGGCACAGATTAGTATATACTACAAGAAAAAACAGGGGTGGGAAATAGATACAGTTTGCTGTAATACAAACTGGCAAACACAGGGGCATCATACACATTTACTTCACCATTCTAAATTCCCTCAGTGGCAAACCCATACTGTCTTTGTAGGGTAAAACTAAAAGGATATGCACATCGTCCATTGTAACAGTAATATTGTCTCTTGGTACTCTATACACATCAAGGAAATGCGTCCGATAAAGCTTGACATGTTTTGGTTATAAGCCAAGTGTACCCAGGCTTGGTGCTGTTTTAACAAATGAGAAATGTTATGTTCTGACCTGAGAATTTAAAGCTACTGAATTACACCTATCTAAACTAAGAGAGATTCTCTTTGAGGGTTCTGGATCGTCATCCCATACAGTACATGCTAGCATTTGGAAAACAATCCAGCTGAGGTGCAATTTGCTATCGTGAGAGTTTTTGGCTTGAAACAGGCCCCCTAAAAGGGAGCTTGTGAGATTTTTTTCCTACTCCATGTTTTTGTATACAATATAAGCTCAGTCAAGCATCTGCAACAGTTCTGTCCATAACAAAAATCAATCAATATCTTGCCAGCATATCAATATGGGAAAAACAATCCTGAGTCAATCATTTGGTACTGTAATTTTTTTTTGGGTTAAGAGAAACTTTGGAACTGCAGTTTAAAAAGTCTTATTTTTTTTCTTTAAGCAAGGGATCCTTTTGTCACTCCTACACACTGAACATATCCATTCTGATACTACTGAAGCTCGCGTCTAGGCCAGAGGCTGCCTTAGCCTTGACTTCCAACGCATTATCTAAGTCATCCAGCTTCTGGCTTAGCTCATTGTCAGACTCATCTGAACAACTCTCGGTGGGTAGTGAGGTTGGAACCCCTGAGGTGCTGCAGGAAGTTGAGGTAACCGTTGAGGGTGAGGAGAGGGGAGGAGGGGGGGAGGCAGACGGGGAAGAGGAAGCAGCTTTCCGGGCTGTGTTGGCCTGGAACAGGACATTTGGCCAGGACTTCATGGACAAGCGAGAGAGATGAGGAAAGGTGTTATTCGAAGAAGCTGCAGACTGCGAGGTAGATGTGGTGTTAGGAGTAGGGGAGCAGACAGAGTGAGGTAATAATCTAGTATGCTCTTTGGCATTTCTCATTGCTTGTTTGATTGTTTTCTCTTTGTGCAAGCTCGACTGAAGGTGTTGGCCAAGTGCTTCATTCCCATTAACAACCACATTGCAGGCAACACAAGTGTAGTTGCTCACTGCTTTTCGAAGCACTGTCTCTTGCGGGTCAGTAAAAGGATGTCCGAAGTAGCAGAAGGACTTTTGATGACGTATCACTGAATCTTCGTCAGCAAAAATCATCTGGCACTTCCTGCATATAAACTCATGCTTGACAGATGGTACGATAAAAGCATCTGGAAAATCCGTGATACGTTTGGTTTCTGTTTTCGGTTCTTCTTTTGTGCTTTCTGTTGAAGAGCCTTTGTTGTCATCCTTAGATTCTATAGCTTCTTTTGTTTTGAAGGAATTAGTTGTGGTGCTCTGTACGCTCTGAGGTGTCTTGACGGGGGTTGGTCTCTGTTGCTGCTTCTGTTCGAGTTGTTTCTGCTGCTGCTCAAGTTGCTTTTGCTGCTGCTGCTGTTGCTTCTGCAGGGACTCTTGGAGAGACTGCTGGTACTGTTGGTACTGCTGCAGGAGAGCGGTTGGGGAGAGACCAGCGGCCATGGCAGCTTGTGGGACTGCCGCAGGTCCATACGGAAACAGACTCTCCATTCCACACAGTGGTGGAAAATAGCCCCCTGCCTGAACCCCTCTGGGAAGCTGTGGAGAAAAGCAGTTGGGAAATCCAGGAAGAAAGTAGGGCAAGAACTGGCCCCCCAATAAAGAGCTAGGATCACCTGCAGCAAGAGCATTCTGCAGTGCTTGAAGCTGTGCAGCATCTAGGGGAGTCTCATTCCCTGCTTTTCCTGGCACTGGGCATAGTCTTTCCCTTGTTTTGGCCATGCTAGGGGTGTCGGGGCGCGAGCCGCTGTCATTCTCTCTGTCCTTCATCTTCATTTGAGGTGGCTTGTCTCCTGGTTTCTTGTTGTTGTCTCTCTCTGCATCTTTGCCTTGCTGCTCTGTATGGTTTACTGTTGCCAAAGGTGTGGAAGGAGCAGGAGGAGGTGGAGGTGGAGGAGGAGGAGGAGGAGGAGGAGTCTGCAGAAGAGTCTTGGTTGGGGTAGTGCTGAGAGACATGGCAGGAGAGGGAGTGGCTGGTGTAGGAAACCCAAGCATGCCAGCACCTGGAGACGCTAAAGCTGAAATACAGTGGTATATAAATATGGAAATATTCAACAATTCAATATTCAACCCCAAATCACTTTGGAAATTTGATGTTATAAGATAAAGATCCTGTCACTGGCTGAGTCTTTAAATCTCTTGTTACGATTTTGTTATGGATCAAAACTGTCACATGCGCTTTTTTTTTTAAAATAATTTAAAGATTTCTAAATATTATAATCTAAATATACCAAACCTAAAATAGGGGGAACACAAAGTGATATAGATAATTTGCTGTAAGAAAAATCTTTACCAAAAAGCAGTTCGGCTTTGCTGCTAACATAATGCATGCACTCCCTATCACCATTCTTGAATTTAAAATAGCTTTAAAAAGTAAAATTTTTGACAAACATATCTGTGATACAGAATAACCAGTTATATATAGTACAATAAAATAGTGCAGGATAAAGTTCAGTTCATAAAGCTTCTAGTCAGTTTTTTTGTTTCACTGTTTGTCATAGTAACTCACCAGGTGTGTTGGGAGGGAAAACTGGAAGTGATGACGGCCCATTTACTCCAGGAAGTAAGACTGGTGGAAGGCCAGACAATCCTGGGTAGCCAGAAGGTAGGCTGAGGCCATGAAGTGCATTATTGTTTTCTGCTGAAGTTTGTTGCTGTGGGCTAGGTAGGCTGAGTCCATCCCCAGCTTTCTTCATACGGTCCAGCTCCTGCTGGGCCATCAGCTGACGGACAGTGGTCGGTGCTAGGTAGTCCTTTTCTCTATCCACCTGGTTTCCTAGAGTTTCTTGCACTTTTGTGATGTGCTGTTTGGAGAAAATGTGGTCTCTCACAGACATCCGGGCTGTGTACTTCACACCACACAGTGTACACTCAGTCCTGGGCCCCTCTGGTGAACCCTGACTTATCATAAATGGCTTTCCAATATTAATCTTAAATTTCTTCTCTTTAGCACGGGCATTCTGGAACCAAACCTGGACAACACGTTTGGGAAGTCCAATTTCATTGCCCAGCATCTCACACTCCTGCATTGTAGGAGTGCGATAGTCACTAAAACACGCTTTGAGTACTTTCAGTTGCAAGTTACTCATCTGGGTCCTGAAACGTTTGTGGCCTGGTCGATCTCCAGTACTGTTGACTTTTCCAGATTTGTTGAAAGGGTTGCCTGCCCCAAATGGACTGGGAGAACTGGGGTCAGCGAGGCTGGACGATTCACTTCTGTCATTGTTGTCATCCATTTCGTCATCTCTGGAGCTAAAGTAGGAGTCACAGTCTTTTCCAGAGAAGCTGAGGGCAGGACTCACCATGCTGAATTGAAACCTTTCGTTACTAGCGTCAGAATTTAGCAACAGGCCCTTTTTGCTGTCGCTCATCTTGTCTCCTCCATTAGCAGTTAGGCTCTCAACCTCATTGTTATTACACTCGTCTCCGGTTGTGACATCACTAATGGCTGTATTAATTGATGATGTCTCATCGAAGTCCATCTTACTGAGATCATAAGATGAAGCTTCTGCTGAATTATTATTAGGCCCTTCAGTTTCATCACAGTTTTCAGCTTTTAAGGATGAAGGGCTTAAGAAGTTTTTTACTTGAGCTTCAGATGGTTTGACTGGAGTTGAGGATGCGGTTGGCAACTCATAGTCATTTGGCTCTGTCTTGTTGGGCAGCTGTGGGTAGTCAAAGAAATTATACTTATTTGGGCTTTCCCCTCTTTCATTGTCTTGACTCATCATTGGGCTTGGCGGCAAGCTAAAGCCTGCTTGTTTAGCTTCATGCCAATGTCTTGATCTTATGTGGCTATCTAAAGCAGATTTAGCCTTAAAGAGCGCTCTGCAAAAGGGGCATTTCTTATGGGACTGTGAGGGCCCTATAGCCCTAAACTGCCCCTTTCTCTCTCTTGCACGAGTGTTTTGGAACCAGACTTGCACAACTCTCTTCTTCAAGCCAACTTCTCGTGCAATGTGGTCCAACATCTTCCTTGTTGGATTAGAGTCAAGTAGATATTTGTCATAAAGGATTTCCAATTGTTCTGGCGTAATGGTGGTCCTCAAACGTTTATCTCTGTGTTGCTCTTCACTACTGTTTCCACCATCTTTGTCATTAGCATTTTCCTCCTTGTCATCCAGTTTTCTCTTCATTGACCCAGAGCTTACAGCTGTAGCCATGCTTGAGCTACTCTGGGATGGCATTTGGGAGAGCCCGCCAGATAACAGTTGGCTAGCCATTAGGGGATTGTTTGGATCAAATATCATATACGGCATATCGATGGGTCTTTCAAGAAACTGAGAATGGAGGAATTGGTTCTGGGCTGCCAGAAAATGCATGTGCTGGTGCTCTTGCCACAGCTCTACTGTAGGAAAGGCAATCTTACATTGGTCACACTGGTACTGGAGCATCTGGTGGGGGAGACTGTTTGTGAGCGAGGAAAGTGCAAGCGAAAGTGGACTTGACGGTACAGTTGCTGCTTGTGGCTGAGAATGGGGTCTTGACAACTGTGGCTGGGGAGCTTTTTGGGGGGGTGGTTGAGGTGTGCAAGCCTTAGATGGTCTTGGTTCCGGTAGCGACTTCATCACTGGTGAAGGGGGGATCTCAGATTGTTTCAGTTCTGTTTCAGGGGAAATATCTGGCTTTGGTGATGCTTTCCCCATGGGTCCACGAGGTGAGGCCATCACAGGGGAGCTTGAGCCTGAACTGGTCGCAGTACCAGTTTGGGATGGTTTGGGTAGCTCTAATGGTGCCAGGCTTGCCTTGAATAGAGGTGGTTCAGGATTATCTGTGTATTCCTCACTGATGTTGTCCTCATTCCCCTCTTCATCTTCGTCTTTGTAGCACAACTTTTTCTGGTGAGTAATAAGATCAAAGATGCGTGGAAATACAATGTTGCACTTCTTGCACTGGTACTGCATGTTGCTGGTTCGAATGTATCTCTCATTGGTGAGCTCTTTTTTCTCATTGTCCTTTGAATCTGCCTGATTTTCATAACTCTTCCGAGCCTTTTGGCGGGCATTTTGGAACCACACCACAATGACTCGTGTTGGCAGGTTGAGTACTGTAGAGAGCTGCTCAATCTCATCATCCTTTGGATATGCATTAGTGTCAAAAAAGTCTTGTAGCACCCTCAACTGATAATCAGTGAATCTGGTCCTAGAGGACCTCTTGTTAATGGCTGAGTCAGTTCTGTAATACTCATGTGCACTGACCTGGGGCTCCATTCTTATATCTTCTAATGTAGTAATTGGAGGAATATTAAAGTTGTAGGGAGAGTCTTTACTCCTCTGTCTTTCTTTGAACAAAGTGTTACGGAACCAGTGCTTTATGACTTTTTGTGGCAAGCCAGACTTCTCTGACATTTCCTGAATTTGTTCTTCATTAGGGGAATTGTTTATATCAAAGTTTGCACGGAGTATCTTGAGCTGATCATCGGTTATACGAGTGCGTGGTCGCTTGAACTGAGACTGACGGAGGAAGTTTGGATCAAGACCCAACTGCTGCTGGCAGAGCTGTGTAAGGTCTGTGGAGAGAGAATCCATACTGGGCAGCTGTAATGCCAGCTGAGGGGGCAGACCTGGGTGCTGGACAGACTGCATCATCAAAGGTGGGAAAAGTGGCAAATCTAAGGGAACAGGGAGCTGCACTTGGGGTGGTGCAGGTGGGGCAGTGGGTTGTGGAGGAGGAGGTGGTGGTGGTGGTGGCTGGGCTGGCTGGGTCTGGAGAGTAGTTTGATGTGTAGTTGGATGAGGAACAGGAACTGGTGATGGTACAGGCGTTTGAGGTTTGGTCATCGACGTAGATGGGGGCTGAGGAGTTGGTACTGGGGTAGGAGCAGTTGGTGGTGGTGGAGGAGGAGGAGGAGGTGGAGGCGGAGGCGTCTCAGGGGATGCAGGGCTTATTGGATAGAGTTTGTCATAGGCCTCTCTGTACTGCTGGGCAAACTTTTCAAGCTCAACATATGGGAAAAAGTGACTGTGCACATGTTCTTGGTGGCTTTTGAGAATCAGCATATTTGAGAATAGTTTTCCGCACATGCCACACTCCAGCTTATCAGTGCTGAAGTCTATTTGTTCGATGCCTTCTTTGCTTTTCTTTTGGTTCTTTTGTCTGTTTTCATTATATTGGATGACCAACTCAAAACCAAAGTTTTCTAATAAAGCCTTGGCTGCATTGCCCCTTGCTCCCGACACAATCCGTGGAGGAGGGATCAATGGCTCTGGGAACTTTGACTTTTTGGGATCCTTATTTTCTTTTACTCCATCACTCACTCCATCTCCTGCACTTTCCATTTTAGTTCTACTTTCCTGTTTATCTAAGTGGTCTTCAGCCTCTGCAGACATGTGTATTTCGGAAACTGATATGGTGTTAGGCTCCATTTTGGATTTGTTATTCTGCAGTTGTTGGCTTTTCTGATGTTGAATTTGGGATTGTATCTGAGAAGCCTGATGCTGTTGTTGAGCCTGTTGCTGAGCTTGAGCCTGCTGCAACTGATGCTGCTGCTGCATCTGCTGCTTCAAGTCTTCTAGGAATGACCCTGTCAGGCCAGGCATTCCAAAAGCTGCTGCTGAGTGCAGAGCGAGTTCTGGGTTTAGATTGAATTCAGCTCCTGGTATGTAAAAGGGGAAGAGAAATTGAGGCTGTTGAAATTGGAGCAAAGCTTCTGGAGTCATTGGGAAATGAGGGAAGAAAGCTGGGTTGAGAAACTGAGGCTGAAAGAAGGCTGCCTGTTGCTGGAGTTCGTGCTGAAGCTGCAGCTGCAGTTGGGCTGAAGACTGTGCTGACTGGTGGCTGCTTGCCTGTGCTGAAACATGTTCAGTAGTTGGTGTTGTCTTTGTGTTGCTGCTGTTGTTGGTTTCTTTGGGTTCAACTGAGTTTTCTTTGTTAGAAGAAGGAGTCCCACTTCTAGCACTGTCAGAGTTGCTAGTGTTCCCTTGTGCGCTTGGACCTGGACTTTTTGCAGGGGTGGGGCCACTGCTGCCAGTGACACCACTGCTGCTCATGTCCGTTTTGGCTGTTCTTGCTTTGGTCTGGTGGAGCACTGACCTCATATGAATTTCGAGAGTTGAACTTTGGCTGTAGGCAACGTTACAAATATTGCATTTGAATGGTTTGTTGTCAATGCTGTTGGATGTCTCTTGTGGCACAGGACTTGATGCCTCTTGGAGAACCTTTTTCAGTTTATGTAGATGGGAAACTGAGTTGTAGTGGACCAGTAAGATGTTCTTCTGGGTAAAGGACTCTTTACATACGGTGCACTTATAAGGTCGAGAGGGGTCTAAGAATTTCTCCATTGTAAAGTTGGGGCCTTTTCTAAATGGTAGGGTCCGTTTTGGTTCTGCCCCCATGTCATCAAGCAGAGAGCTGCTGTCACTTCCAGTAGGACTGGGTTTATCCTCTTGGTCCATTTCATCATCTTTGTCCAAGTCATGGTCAAAGGCTTGAGCTTCCTCCAAGGCCCTGGCCTCACTCTCTGTGATGTCACCATTCAGTGGCAGATTTCCTATTAGCTGCTGCACTTCAGCCTCACTCAGTTCAGGGTGCCCATTTTCCAAATGCTTTCTGAGGGCTAGGAATGTCCTGAAGCTACGCTGGCAGAGGCTGCACATGGTGGCTGCTCTGATAGCGTGGTACTGAGAATGTATCTGAAGCTTCTGCATTGTCTTGAAGGCCAAGCTGCAGTGGTTGCAACGGTATTTATAGACATGGCGATCAGAAACGGAAAGCTGCTGCTGTTGCTGTTGAAGTCTTTGGAGCTCACTGAGATGGTCTTGTAGGTTATCAGGAGACTTGCTATCATGTCCTAATCCAGTGGTTCTTTTCCAGTCTGGGGCCTCTGAAGCCTCTTTGGGGGGCTTGAGTTCCTGTTGCTCTAATTCATTCTTGTCTTGACTGGTTTGGTCCTCCTTTGAGGTGTTTCCTACAAGATGCAAAAACAAATTGCAGTGTTATTCACAGATTCTTATTATACCATCTTATGGATGTTCTTTTTTTAATTTCATAATAATTTAATAGAGTATGACATCAGTTGTAATAGTTTAAAAAACATTAATTGGGGTAATATAATTCAGACACTGTACTGTGCTCACCTTTAACCGAACCTGATCCATCAGTAAGAGAGGTTGGGGAATTGCTTAATGACGGGGTTTTCCCTTGTCCGGTCTGGGGATGCATTACATTATTTGGTGTGGCTGTATCAGGTCCGACAACCTATCAAGTTAATGAAATGAAAACAGTTACTACAACTGTATAAAATATATGTATACAAAATAAACTGCATAAAATTCCATACATAATCCAAATGTAAAAAAAAAAAAAAAAAAAAAAAGACAAAATAATGTATTTACAGTAAATTCTTATCTTTAGTAAACATCCTTGAACTGGCACATGGAAATTGTGTAAACAAAAACACTGAGATCATGGAAAACAAGTCCTTAGGACAATATCCTAACAAACGGAAGATTAGAGCTACACTCTTCTTATAACTGTCCTTTATCTACATTTTACCTGCAAAATCAGTTCAATCACATTCAACTGACAACTACATGCAGAGAAATTTCATTCATAATGATCAACTTCGCGTACTGTTAGAATCAGCTTCTCCACACAGTCAGGAGCCACACTGTGAAGGTGCGTGAGATGCAGCTGCAAGTGAATTTTGTTGCTTAGGACGTCCTGACACAGTGGGCAGCGGATTACAGGCTGCATGGAATGTTGGGACATCACATGGAGCTGCATACGGTTGGCGTCTTTACTGCTGTAGTTGCAGTATGGGCACTGTTGAACCTGAAAAACAAGAACGCCTGATTATATCCTTTTGAATCTCAACTCAAAACTGACCTAGATTTTCAAAAAACATTAGCAAAATTAAGTTGAGTTAGTTTTTGTGTTATTTAATCAATTGTTGCTTATCCCATCCATGATTTTCACCTCTGCTTTAAATTCAAAAGCCCACCATAAACACAGACAAAATGTAGATCAACCATATTTCACATAATTCACTTAGGAATCTAGGGCAAGTCACGCAATTTTATTTGAAGAAAACATGATTGGCCAGAATTTCTACTCAGAAGATTAGAGATGATAAAGGTGTGTACTCTCCTGAGCTATGTCCTGCCCTCATTAGATGGAGTACTCTTAGCATAGCTACGTCTCTATCACCTGTTTTAATAGAATCCATTTCTGAAATGAGAACATCCTCCCTCCTTGCAGGACCCAGAACCAGACGGGCTAATACTTCATAATCTAATTTAAAAACACATATAATTTAAAGAGATGCAAAAAAGGAAAAAAAAAAAAAGGAAAAAAAAAAGAAGCAGAGAGGGATGCCTAAGGCTAGTGCTGGTATTCCACTTAAGAACACAAAAGCTGGCCTATTGTGCTTGATGTTAAAAAGCTCTGTCAGGAAGGGAATGGAGGGTTACGTTTAACCCTTTGAATGAAAGCTGGCGCCAGCAATTGCCAAATGCTTGGCTTAGCATTTTTGCTTCTTACAGTTAAGTATTTTCCCATTAGCTCATCCCACAGTGACAGTGAAGGTTAGATTTCATTAGGGCTTAGGAAGCTGCCTCATTAGCCATTAGGTTTCTGTATATGCACTGACAAATTCCTCCAAGTATTTGCTATATGAGGCTAGAGTTTAACTTAAAAACAGGTTCCCCACTGGCCTGTGCAAACATTACGTTTCGATAATCAACTTAAAAAGGACCATCTTTAAGTTGCTAGGAAACGCACCCCAACACTTTGCGGCGTGCTATTGATTTTCTGCACACCTTTACCTGCTCGCTGGCTGTCGTCTTCCCCTCTGCAGACTTCGGCCTTTTGGGTGGACTTTCAATTTGACGATCTGCCAGGAGGGAATGTTTACCCATACTGGATACCTCTTTGGACATGGCATTAGCTCCTAAAGGCAGAAACAAATAATCAGTTATTACTTTATGTCTGTTGTCTGTTTAACACTCAGACACACGAATGTCGTTTTGCATAGCATGTATCGGGTCAAAGGGTGCAAAATTCTTCTACACCCGAATGGACATAAGGTATTTTAGTCGGGGCGTCAATATCATGTTTTATTCTTTTACCCTATTTAGGGAATCACCCACCTATCAGGGAACAGAAAACAATACTCAGTTCAAAATCTAGACAATGGTGATTCCAACTGTCAGATAATTATTAGTGGGTAAAAGGCTTCAGCTGAAACCATTTCTAACATTCTGCATGCTGAGATAACTGGATCTTCATGTGTGTAGATGAAACATCTGCACAGCATGGGGCGGACTTAAAACAATGTAATTATTGTGTCAAAGGAGCAACATTTGAATGACACAAATTCAGCAGCTGTAATGCATGTACGCTATTGGAGAGTTGCTGTGCTTCACGACAATTTTGTGCTTTTGCGGTGTGGTTCAGGCGCTGCAACAAGATCAGATGTGTAGGAATATGATGCCAAAGTGTTATTTACTCAAGACAGCATATCTTATGCCACTGAAATCCAACGCAAACATATAGCAACAAGAGTATAAATCTAAGCTGGAACATGGAATCCATCACAATAAAAGAGGCAATCTTGCAATATTACTCTAAATATATAGCATAAGCCTAGCTAATATTTATTTTAGTAAATACGCTGACACTATGAAACGCTGGAGCTGTCTCACCTTCGAAATTGATCAAATGATTATTGATTTACAAGTAATACTGTGAATGTGAGCATGTATTTCCAATTAATATTCAGTGGGGCATAGGTGATGATTCAAAAAATGATTTGACTCTAAAACAACATTAGCATGGGCGCAAGCACAAATTGTATAATTCATATTCATATACAGTGACGTGGTGCAGCCCCGAGGACATGTAAAATGAGGAAAAAACCCAGTCAGGCTCATTATCACAGCACGACATACATTAAATGTTATGGTAATATTATACACTTCATTAGTTCATATACATTTCCCCGACTGCCTCAACAACTCCTGTGTCTGTACGAGATGCAAAATTTTCAGGGCTCGGTCATGGCTGGTGGTACAGTAGCAGTGTGTGTGTGTGTATGTGTGAGTGTGTGTGCATGTAAGTGTGTGCGAGAGACGTAAACAGCAGGGCTCAGTGTTGAGAGATCAGCCTCTGGTTGTATTTAGTAAATGCTGCAGCCACTGATAAATCTTTCATTAGCCTCATCCTAAGATACAAGCCGTGCAGGCCCTGCTATACTCTGCCACTGCAATTTACCCAATCTGCTCGACACAAAGACACAGCAACAGCAACTCTCCCTCCCTCATTCCCTCCCTTTTACTTGCTTTCTTCCTCCCCCTCTCCCTAAGCTACACCCCCTCCCACCCGCACCCTCCCCGGACCCCTCTTTCGTGTCCCCTCCCTCGTCTGGTCACTCAAGGCAATATGTGAGCCTCACTCTTGCGAATCAACGCTTCACGCTAGATGCACAAATGGAAAAAAGGGGAAATCAAAGCACTGATACATGGAGAGGGGTGGGGGGGGGGTTGGAGAAAAAAAAAACATTTTGTATTTCATATTATTCTGTGGCTCGTGTTTGTATTGGACGCATATCAATTCCTTTGGCCCGTTCATGCATTTTAATTCTGTTGCATTAAGTAGGCGTTCCACTTATTTTATTTGTAATCCCCTATATCTGGAGCCTGAAATATTGGCCTGTCAAGGAAAGTGACAAGAGAGAAAGAGGGAGAGAGGGCTAGAAGAAAAAAAAAAAAAGGAAAGGGGGAGGGTGGGAGCGGAGGGGGGGACACAAGGGCACAATGTGAATTTCCAAGAACATCCGAGAATTGCTCTGCAGCTCAGAAGACCGAGGTAATTTTGTCTTCAACTGCTCGTGATGGCCCCTGCACGTGTGTGTATACATGCATATATATTTATATGTGTGTGCATATGTACGTCTCGTAGGGACTCTGACACGCCAATTGGTCAGATCGGCCCAGGTTAGAAGCGGCAGTCGCATCACCTGACCTTACCAAAGTCTGCATCCCCGCCTCCCACATTTATTATAACCATTTCTAATTTCAACTTTCAATTTTTGGCCCCGTCTTCCAGTCAATTTGCAACTAAATTACATCCAGGAGAAAGGAGATGAGGCGATTGTCGGCCGAGAGCCTGCGAACACATTTACAATGTGGCTCGGGAAAAGAGCCTCGCACATCACCATTGATTACTGTGATGCTGAATGTAAATGTATGTTTGTGTAATGTGTGCAGTTGTTCTTTTTTTCTTAGCATTTGCAACATAAAATTCCGTCCTTCGGGTTTTTGCGTTTTTGACCTAGGGCTTCCATCAATGGTGAAGAAAAATGCATTTTTGAACATTGGAGTGAATTTAAACGGCAGAATAAGACCAAGGATGTAGTTGCACACACATATAAATAAGACCAAGGATGTAGTTGCACACACATATAAATAAGACCAAGGATGTAGTTGCCTATGAAACAGTGTGTGTAGCAATCATAACATTGCTAATTCTTCAGAAAAAAACACCCCCAAACAACAAAACAAAAACAAAACCTTTGTCTTATGGTGAATGGTACTCTTCTTTGTCTGCAAACCACATTTAATGACTGTTCATCCCCCTCCTGTCCAAGCTTCCGATCATCCCTTCACCAAATGAAGTGGATTGGCAAAATAAACCCCAAACTCAAATCACCACCCCCAACCACCGCCCCAAACAACTCCCTAGCTCTCCCCCCCTCCCTTTTCTCCTAAACCCCACCAGTGACAAATGTCTGCACAGAGCAGGACCTTGCTTGATTAGATAAATCAAAAAGTGATTTATGACACTCAAGCCCCTTTTGCATTGCTGGGGGAAAGAGTGGAACACACAACACCCATCTTTATTTGCAACTGTCAATGGTGTTTAAAGAGCTGCATGTAAACACACATGCACACACTTGCAAAAATGCATGGTTGACATTGAAATAGAAAGAAGTACAGAGTGTATATATATATATA
>NW_006799961.1:1880149-1886372 GCF_000485575.1 Poecilia formosa
ACACAAAGCAACATCATAACGCTTTTAGTCTGAACCCGACTCGAATTAGATTTTACGCGGGCATGTAGTAAAAACCCTTACATCTTTCCTAATGTGACTTCATATGAAAATCTGCCACAAACTTTCTTGTTTTTCTAAAACTTCTCGATTTTATCTACCAAAGCATAGAAAATGCAACACTAATTCCATATATGTCTTTCTCCTTTATGAAAATACCACAAAAAAAAAAAAAAAAAAAAAAAACCTCACACACATGGAGTAAAGGGGGCTGGGTGGCATGGATTTAGTATTCAATTTAGCTGTTCTGATCCCTGGCAGACTGGCTAGCGTTACAGAGCAGTAAATCTAGGAGGCAGAGCCGACCAAAGCGGGCCGGGGAGGGCCGACTAGCATGATTTACTGGCCTACTGCTCTGGGGTTACGCATTAGGCTGACCTCCGGTCACCTGATAACATTACAGCAACACACTCTGAACCTCAAACTCCCACCGAAGCACTCAGCAGGCCCAGGTCTAGCCGGAGGGAAGTACACAAAGAGATAGACTCGGAAAGGAGCAAAATGGAAAGTGTAGAAGGAGAAAGAGAAAGAGAGAGCGCGGGAGACTCAGAGAGAGAGAGAGAGAGAGAGAGAGAGAGAGAGAGAGAGAGGGAGAGGGGAAATAAAAAAGAAAGGCTATTAAACAGCAGCTGTCTTTTATAGTTTGTGTTTTTTTAATGACTGGCCTCCCTTCTTCTCTCCATCTCCGCATCTAATGAGATATAAATATGACCAAGGTCTTGTCACATTTGACAAACTGTATGAGACATTCAACAAGCTGTCATTACAAAAAAAAAAAAAAAAAACACACACACACAGGAACTGCTGCAGGCCTGCAATTAAACATGCAAATTTTCTTAATATATTTTAATCTCATCAGAAAAGCAGCACATCGCTGCTCTCAAGTTTGGCAAATTCGCAAGATGTATGCACATACAAATCCCTGATAATATTCAGAATATGACCGAGCAATTATGGAGCATTCTGCCGAAGATTTTGTTCTCCCCCCCATTTCACCTTCACAATATTAGTACATAACATTTGACTGTAGGAACAATGAGTACTTTCTGTCCTAATCTGAATCTGTTGGAGATGTCTAATTTCTTAGGCTGCCTGACAGGCTCATTTCTATGCTGGAGCCTTTGTTTGGTTGGTTATTTATAAGAAGTGGGCCCCTGAGCTATGGCGGCGACATGTGCCATCTACACACACAGCACAAAGCTATCTGGAAGTAATCCAGATCAAGAGCATTTGCATGAAAATTGTAACAGGAATTATAGTTAATGTAAACTGACATTTTATTTAAAAAAAAAGAAAAAAAAAAAAAAGAAACAGTGTTTTCCTTCCAGTTCTTATTATTGTTCTATCTTTCTCTTCTGCTCTGTCTTGGAGATGAAGCGCACACACTTCTCCCCTGGTCACAACCCCAATTGAAACTAGGCATGGGTTGGTTATATTTTTATATATGAAGGTGTGCAAAGGATTTTTTAAATTTTTTGTCAAAGATAACACCATAGTTACACAAGTCGTCTGTAGTTTTAGGAAGCATCAAACACGGCAACGCAGCCCTCCCTTTTTCAGTTGCTGTGCACTGTCGGTCAGCTGGTGTACAGAAGGCTACTAAACGTTTCACTATTTTGGAAAGAAGACGAATATGGCTGTTTAACTACGCAGTGGACCGAGCCTAGTAGTGATTCGGTGTTCGCAGATTTACCCATTTCAGGATTTTTCTGTGGAAAGTGACTCTTATTCTGCGAAATTATTTGCACAATAATAATTTCCCAAAAGAATTTTCCAAAACATTGTATATTTTCAAGCGTATATTCAAAAGATAACGAAGACTGTAGATTCTGTGGTAGCACCGTAACGGTCTCCACAGTGTCAATTAATACACATTATGGCGCATTTGGTGTTGAAGTATTAAAATAAGAAAATAAAAGCTGCTTTAGAAGGCGTCTTCACAGATTTCATCTGTTCATGGGCGGTTTGTGCTCCCTACCCTATGCGTTGTATTTCTGTTGTGAAAGACATGCACGGTTCTAATTTTGGAAAAGGAACCATTGATTAAGATAACACTAGGGCTGCACAATATTAGGAGAAGGTGATAGTGCCATATTATTTTGCATTGTGATGATGTTATCAATTGCTGTTAAATCCAGAATTTTTTTCCAATGATCTGTCATTATCTCTTCACTCTCTCTGAGCTTCAGCATCTTAATTACCGAGCTCTAGATCAGCTGTGGACAAAGAAAGTTCCTGCAAGCGGTCAAATATATAATTATGAAGCAGAGCTTGTATGCATGTCACCAAATATTACATCCAAGCATTCCTTTCTGACTGAGATTTTTGGACTCATCAATTTTGTGAAAACCATTACAAGTCAGTATATCGTGCAGCTCTAAGTGCTTGTTGTCACGGTTTTCCGACAACAACAAAAAAAATCTCAAGGGATTTTCTGGTAAAATAATAGTTAAATAAAAAATGAATTAAAAAAAAAATATTAAGAGCAGTATGTCCCTAAAGCAGCTGGCTACCACAGCAGTCAGCCCAACTAACCAGCTATTGTTTGCTTGTTATCTTGCCAGAGTTACTTTCTATGGAGCAGAACAACAAAAATATATAATATAATGTAGGGCATATAGTTTATATTTTTTTATTAATGAATAAAAAGAAATAAAACTGTAAATAAATGACACAGATGACTGCAGTAGTCCTTTTTTTATTCTAGAGTACAGTCATATCATGGTGTTTTTACTTAAGGGTTATCATTCCATGAGAATCTTGTACCGACCTTTGACTAATCTAAACATTTTGAGCCGACCTAAAATTTGAAGGTGATCGAAAAGATCTTTGCTAAGGGGTTGGGTGGGGAGAATACAAGATTTAATGCTGACACACAATGGCCGTTGCTTTTTCTACGACTCGACTTTCTCGAACCGCTGTTAATCCAAATACAAAATAAAACACTAGCACTATTATATTTGGCTTGGCTGACAAACTAAGATCTGGCCCCAAGGCATTTCTTGTAAGCAGTTATTCACAAAAAATACAATTGGCACGCATTCCTACTTGTAAAACAGACCTCACTATGCTCAAACAGCATGCAAGGACACGTGCATACGGAACGAAAGCACGCCTTTGAACAGGAGGGGGGACCTGGACATTGTGTTTCTTTGCTGTTTTGCATGTCTTCGGGGCTGTTAAATGACACTCTGGGTGAAATGCAGCAGCAAATGCATGGGTGGTGGTTCCCCACCAGTCGGTCAAACGGGGCTGTCAGAATGATAGAGCTAAAAGATAGATGACTAGCTAAACTAATAGGCCCCAGCCTCACTCAGCTCTCCTTCTGCCTCATTGAGCCTCACATTATGGAGCTAGGTATGGCACGGTAGGAAGAGAAGGTGAGGAGGGAGCTTCAGATGGATAAAGGGTGGGAGCTAGTAGGTACGTGTGTGTCTGTGAGTCGGGTTGGGGGGGGGTGAGGTTAGAAAAAATGAAAAAATGAGAGACATTTGTAAGGGGAGGAAAAATGAGAACCCTATGCAATGAGAAAAGGGGGGAAAAAAAAGGTGTTCAGAGATCCCATGCAATATTCATCCCCAGCCATGGATTTCCATCTCATACATAAGACCAGATGAATTCTTATTTGAACAAATCAAACCAAACAAAGCCGGTACTATCCTGACCACAACCCTGAACCTTACCCAAAACAACACAAACGCCAAGATTGTGGCCTCTTCCCAGCTCACAATGTTTCTATTTCAGCAAATGAACAAAAAGTTTCCTCCCCTTCTTCTTCTCTTTTTTTTTTCCTATCTTGTGCTATTTTTCTGTCAGTGGTATTACTGGTGAAAGGGTCACAGATTGGACAACAATTAAGTTATGGATTGAAAAAGGGGGAAAAAAATAGGAGAGAAAGAAAAATGCAAGGGGGGGAGAGGGTGTTGGGGGAAAAAAAAAAACTAATTTAAGGGTTGCAGGGATGCAGAGCAATATTAGAAAAACATATACACAACCCCCATCTAATCCTGCGCTTATGAAAAATTAATATGTCATCGGAGAGGGCACAAGAACGAGAAAAGATTAATGCAAGGCGCTTATAAATTACAAGCACGCAAACTGATTTGATTAAAAAATAATCTAGGGCCTGGACACTGCCTGGTAATATCCACAACACTCAACTTTTCCCTCTCTCTTTCTCTTCATTTTTCTCTCTTCTTATACCCTCTCTCTCTCTCTCTCTCTCCCTCCTTTCCTCCTCTATCTGTCAGATGGAAGCGATTAAAACAGGTCATGGCGGCTTGTAAGCAGCGATCACATGTTACGCACACACTCGAATGTTATTTAGGTGAAGGCTATATAGATGAAGAGTGGCTTGTGCCTTGGTGGCTTTTTATGTCAAATTAAGTTTTTATTTTGCGTCTCGTGTGCGGGCTTACGCTCGGGTCTTTTGCTTTCCGTCAAATCTCGGTCAGTCAGGTTGAGTCCAGGCCGGGAGGAGGATCGAAGAGGTCTCTCACTTTCCTCTGCTGCAGCCTCTTCTGAAAACACAGACAGAATTCATTACCCATCATTCTCTCTCTTACAAAAGTGATGGAAAATGTGCAGCTACATAATAGTTTTGTGTTGTTGCAAATATTGCTTCTTGTTCATCTACAGCTAATCTCAAATAACCTTTTTTTTTACCGTTTAAAGTTCAAATTTGCTCTACAATGGATGGTATACCATATTATCAAGTAAAACAGCTGCCAGAAGAGAGTCTTTACTGACTAAAGCCCTGCAAAGCCACTTCTAGTAAGTAAAACATAATCTATTCATGGCCTGCAAGCAGGGAAGGTGCCCCTCATTTACAAATGTCCTCAAGGAAAACGAGTTCAAATGCATTTTATTGTAATAAATGTTTCAAAATAATATCATCCCAACACAGCTGTGTTCTTTTGTTGATATAAAGTAGTTTTTTTTTTGTTTTTTTTTCCTTTTGTTTTGTTTTTTGGAAAGAGACATCAAACATGTCAACTTTTACAATAGTTTACATTTAAAGGATTTTAGTGGACAATTTGCATCCATACAGGTTTTAAAACCAACTATTTAAAATCAAATTGCAGTACTTGGTCACAGCTACTAAAAATATATTATAAAATGACTATTTTGACTCAATACAATTTCGTAGGGTGAATCGTCCACTTATGCCTTGGTACTGATTTTCTTTTTCAATCCTGCAGCTTCCAATATCTGTATGCATCTTAAGAAAAAAGAAAACATAAGAAAAGGCTTTGAAAAAGAAAAAAAAAAATCTAGATTAATTATATTGTACTACCAGTTTGCTAACAAAAACATTTTTTTATGTAGTTGTTCCAATCTAACTGACTTTAGACATAAACATTTACCACTTTACTACCGATTTTAACACATTTAGTACATATATTTTTCCTTAGGATAACATATATAACTATAAAAAAGTGTTGTTTTTTTTTTGTTTCTGTGACAATATTTTAAAAGAAAGATATGCCATATTTCATTTTCAGTTTTCTTTTTGGTTGTTAAGAAGTAGAACGATAGATTGATCTGAATCAAATTACATTGAAAAGTAGATGATAGCAACATTTTTTAATTGAGAATTATTTTAATTTCTGCTTGTTTTATTTTCTTTGTCACATAAAAAAAATATTCAAAAGTCAGGTTTAGATTAAGAATGCAGTAAAATAGAAATAAAAAAACACTGCATGCTCACATTGTAAAAAGTCATGTTCCGAGCTACTGTACACAGAAAATAACTCAGAAAATTCACATTCTTATATACAATATGCAGATAGATTATATTTTATTCTTTTTGCATACTCATAGAGACATCCACACACACAAACACACACATGCAGCTCTGTACTATTAGCAGATTAGCCTGCCCATCTCTGCGAGTTCAGCCCCTTGTTTGATAATTCTGTGTATCTGCAGTGTTCTGCCAGTGGATTAAAGTGCGCGCATGTGTGTTTGTGTATGCGTATGAGTGTGTATGTGTGTATACGTGTCGCCAGCACAAGCTAACACTAATCCTAGCCGAGCCCCAGCGCTCCCTTTCATCCAGCCATCATTTGTCTCCGGCTGGGCTGATGTCACTTTGTAATGAATTTTGAGCAGTCTGAGAGAGGCCAGATAACCAGACACACACTCAAACATACGTCTATATATA
>NW_006799961.1:1886827-1892826 GCF_000485575.1 Poecilia formosa
ACACACACACACACACTTGGACTTACACAGAGTAATATGCACAAAAGTCAGGCAATGGGCGCACTGAGGTCAGCTTGCATTTGCATACAATCACTTTTGGTCATTGTACGATGGCAACACGGGGTCTCCAAACCCCGCCTAAGAAACACGATATGATTAACCCTTTCACATAACACATGGTGCAAACACACAAACGGAGACTAAGCACTGGCGCCATTGCTTTAAGCAGCAACACATTAAGAGGACATTATATACAGCATGAAATTTTCATGGCAGATGCTGGCATGTGATTGTTGGGGAAATTTGCTGCAGTGTTTGCGTGTGTGTGTGTGTGTGTGTGTGTTGCAGTCATTGTTATATTTCTGCATTAGTCCATGTGTGCGCTGTGCACGTTTATCACATATGTACACACACTCAGTCTGTCTGTGAGTGTATGTGTGTGTTTGGGACAGCACTCTGCTCCTGATGTTTTATTAATACATTGGTGACAACGGAGATGAAATATCTCCTGTCAGCTGGGAGAGCCCGGGCTGCAGAAATTGCAATTTTCACTGCTGGTGCTGCTGCAGCGTCCATCTTGTATTTTAATTCACCTCACCTTCACATATAAAGGAGGAGAAGAAGAATACTCGGCAAATTTGCGTGTGCGTGTGTGTGTGTGTGTGTGTGTAAGTGGGTGGAACTGCTGTGCGTGCGTACTGCTTGGATGTCCTTTGTGGCTGTTTTATCTTTTCTGCATACTTGACTTGCCAGGAGTGGACATATTGAGCATCATGTTTTATACAATATTGGAAGAGAAAATAAGGTAAATAATACAAAAAGAAAGGCGAAACTGAACTTCACTACATGCTGTAATAGCAGCATGTAATGTAAATATACATATGCTTTGTTAATTAAGAATCAGTTTGCATTGTTTTGCATTGATTCTTGATACCATTCTGAAAAATCTTTAAGATCTGAATAAAAACAGTAAATATTCAGAAACTATAATTTTCTATTAAATCTCAACATAAAACCCTATTTAATGTAAAAAATAAACTTTATTCGACATCACATTTAAAAGAAGGAAGTGGCATTTTTAAATGGTTCTATGAAGTTGACAGATAGCAAACTATTCTCTTATTTTTCTACATGAAGGCAAAGGAAAAAAACCAACACAGAGGTCAAAAGGAAGTCTGTCCGAGATGATAATACTACTAAAACACCTTTTCAACCAACCTCTAGGGGGCAGTATACCTGTAGCAAGAAAAGAGGAATAGAATCATAAAAATGAACAAAAAAGGATAAAGAAGGAACAGGAGTGGTGAGGAAAACCGTATAATAGAAAAAAAAGACAGGGCGATCATCTGGGCCCAATCAACCTTTTTTTTTTTTGCTTCTTTCTCCTCGTACTCTCTGATATCTGCGGTGTGTCTGTGTGGATCCAGGGAATGTGCTTCCACACTGAGGACATTCCCAGACAAGCTCTCTCCATACATCAGCCCAACGTCTGCCCTCCGACTGACCCTGACAGTTACGTACCGCGTTTGTGCTTACGCCCGTGTGTGCTGGTCCCTGCCCGTGCGTGTGTTTCGGTTTGTTAGTGTGTGCGCGAAATTGATCAAGCGAGAGAGAAAGAGAGAGAGCAAAGGAAAGAGAGACAGTGACTGCGTGTGTTTGAATCCGAGACGTCATATGCAAGTGTGCGTGTGTGTGTGTGTGTGTGTGTGTGTGTGTGTGTGTGTGTGTTTGAAGGAGACGGGGGGACTCTTAACCATCAACTTAATCGCTACCAGAGGACAGAGCAAAACTTTCGCAGTCACCTTCCTCTGCCTCTGTGTGCAAGCACACAGACACATAACAGAGCGAAAGAGAGACCAGTCCAGGCTGTGGATGTGGAGGGGGTGTGATTTTGGCAGCCTGGTGGGACTATCTTTGATGTGGGTCAGTCGGAACATTAAAGCCGGCCGGTGGGCTTGAGTTAACCACAGACCCTGGGTTTGATTACCCTGCAACTGACACAAGCCTATATTTAACTATTAAAGAGGAAGAATAACTAAGTGACTCTTGATCATAGTTAAAGTTGAAACAGTCTGGTCTAAAATTGCAACTATTAATTGGAGGTCGGCGTGGAAACGTTGGGCGGGTGCTTGACATGAAATCTAAAATACATCCTATTACGTTTTCGCAAAAAAAAAAAAAAGAAGAAAATAAAAGAAAGAAAGAAAAAAAAAAAAAAAAGAAAATAAAAGAAAGAAGACCCTTACTCTAACTCTGGAGGCAACAAAGAGCTTCACACAGATAGGCGCTGAGCAATACATTAAATGAGATGTTTGGAAAGTGAAAAATGGAGCGATGGACATATGGGAGACAGAAGCAATGAGGAATGCATTGAAAGTGTCAGCACTCTCTCCGTGCATGTGTGCGTATGTGCGAGCGAGCGTGCCCTCTAGCTATATAATGACCTGCTCTGAGACCACTCGCTCCCCCTCCCGTCTGCCCCTAAGGGCCCATAACCGCCATGCTGGGTCATTATGTGCCCGGTGGAGGACTCAGTCATACAAGCACTCAAACTGCAGAGTGATGCCACGCCAGGAAGCTGGACGTTCGGATGCTCCAAAATGGCTGATTTTTCTTAGCTCGGCCACCTCTGATTTGCTTCCTCGGGGCTGGGATGGGGCTCATTAAAGGGATAAAGGAGGGGGAAATAATTCTCTCTCAACGTTTTGTTTATTTTAAGCCGCAGATGCCATAGAAATGGAGCATCAGCTGAAGCTGTAATTGGAGGAAAGCAGCAATAAATACACAGGATTCTACTGTACAGTTTTTTTGTTTTGCTTTATTTTGTTTTGTTTTTTTAATCTGTGTATACATTTTAATAAAGTCTAGATGCACTGTGTCCAGTGTATCTGTGGTAGTAATACAGCCTTAATGTTCTGGGCTGCACCCCTGACTGCCGTGTCTCCTTGAGTTAGGCCTGATGTTGATGCTGATTCCTTTCTACAACTCTGGTCATGTCCCCTGTGAGACTATTTGTGCATATGTGTGCGTGAGAGAGCAGGAAGGGGCCCTGTGATGTCACATTCCTGCGCCGCGCGCGTGGCTCTAGTTTGGCCTCTAGGTTTTAAGGGGAAAGCTTTGAAACATTACACCATCCCACACAGTCACAGGCCTTCATACATATACACACACACATGTATACACACACACACACACACACACACCCACACACACACACACAGTCAAGGGCCAGTGGTAATACTGCCAGAGTAATAACCTTACAGACTTACTGATCTCCCTCCCTCTTGTTCTCTCACCCTCAAATCTTTATTTACCCTACTCTCCCTCTGTATCCCCCTCCTCCCTTTCCCCTCATTCCCCTTGTACCTTTCCCCCGAATTTCAGCGCATTTAACAAGCATTTAGATCTTAACCAGATGTTGTTAATGTAGCATGTCTAAAATACTAAACATCAACCTAGCGGAGAGGGTCTACAGCTCCTGCACAGGGCCTGGGAAAAACTCACTCACTCGCCGCACACGCTTTTCACACACACCTAACCGACGGAGCCCCCATGCATACGGCACACATTTGCTCCCACGCAGCTTTCGCCGCGTTTCATGCACAAGCGTCCGCAGCTCGCATGCTAACATGTAAACACGGCAGCGCGAGCAAGCGCACGTGTTTCCGCCCACGCGCGGCCGTTTGTTGGGTGAAAAACACAAGAACTTAGTACACCAGCGACAAAGAAAAGAAATAAAAGAAAAAAAAAAAAACAGAAAATGTTTCAGGGAGGCTGTGAAAGCAAGACAATAGGATTGTCACATTTAATTCGCTCCTGGTGTGAATGTCAATAAGTTGAACCGACAGAATGGGCAGGGGGAAAAAAAAAAAGAAAAGAAAAGATTTTTGTGTTCAAAATGTGCTTGTATCAGCAGCTCCAAATTTGCTTTGTTGTTGTCAATTACAACTTCCTGGGACACTTCTTGTGTTTTAATTTTCCTCATATTGCCCGCTCTGCTGTCTTGCAGGCAACTAACAAAACACCTATTACTCCTAAAAAGAGGAGAAAAAAGGAAATCATATGAATAAACATAGCCAGGATTAAAGGCTTGCGTGTCTTGCTTGCTGTGCAGAAAGAAACTGTTGTTTTGCGTAAAGAGGGATTTCATTTTCAGAGCTGTGGGCACTGTGAGTGCGTGTGTGTGTGTGTGTGTGTGTGTGTGTTGGTGTGGTAATGTTAATGATTCCTTAATGGCAAATACAAAAGGTTTTTACAGGACAAAAATATGGCTTCAAAAGGTACAGTGATGCACCAACACCTGGCTTTATACAATAGAGATGCAGGGCTACTGGACACCACACACACACACACACACACACACACACAAACACACACCTGCATCTTACACAAGAGCCATATTGCATTTCAGCTGTTTGAAGCACCTAAGGCTGAGGAGGTGAACTGAAGAGGCGGCATGGCAAGCTTACCGAGGGATTTAAGAATAATTTTAAAAGAAGATTCCTCTCCTCTGTTTCATCTCTTCCCATCTCTCTCTCTCTCTTTTTTTTTTCATAATTCCTCTGTCCAATATTTATCCAGCCCCTGATTATAAACATCTGGCTGATGGGGCAGCCTGCACAGCAGCAGCAGCAGCAGCAGCAGCAGCTGAAGAACGCACGCACACGTACACGCACACATACACACGCGCACACACACACACACACACACACGCAGACAGACACGCACTCACGCTCAGTGAGAGTCACACATGCAGTGGAAATATCACACAAAGTCGGCAACGTGACCCTGTCACGTCCAGACCGGGGAATGGAAGGAGGAGGAAACAGGAGGAAAGGGAGTCGGACCAGACAGCGACGGAGAGAGAGAGGGAGAGAGAGAGGGAGAGAAAGAGAGAGAGAAAGAGAGGGAGAGAACTAGGAGCTGAGGGTTAATGGCCTCCCCATCTCTGTGATAAGAATTCATTCTGTTCTATTACCAGCACTTATCTACAGAGGTTCCTGTCTTTCTGTTCCCTTGCTCTCAAACTACGCGCCCATACACACAAACACACACACGCCCACGCACGCACACACACACACGCCCCAACACGCGCGCAACAAGGGTCCGAGATCGATAGATGAACCTAATGAAGAAAGCAGCTGTTTCTCGGCATACCTGCTCAACTCTATCAGTGCAACGAGATCTGCCTGTTTTACTCATCCATCTGTCCATCCATTTATCTATCCACCCATCTTCCTATCTGTCTATCTATTTTTCTATCTTTTCACACAGCTATCCATCCGTGTGCCCGGTCCATCTGTTTCTCCGTGTCTCCATTTATCCTTCTATCTCTCCATCAATCACTACACCGGTAAACAAAGATGCGGCCTGGATAGATATAGTTTCGAATTGACCAGACTGGTCCTTGTCATGCATTCAAGGTTTATTTATTTTCCGGGAACTAATACAAGCCCTGAAAATGGGGAATCTAATAAAATGGCTGCCATGGTTTGAAAGAATGGGTTTTTTTGTGTTTGTGTGTGTGTCTTGCGTCTTTTGTACATGTGTGTTTCTGCTTAAAATAGGCCTGTGACGGGCAGTGGCCAAATGGATAATGCTTAAACAGATCTTTATCCCGTTGGGCTACTGTCCTGTTTTTGACAGCATCAAACCATCTGCTTTCAGGGCCATCACAAACAAAGCTGTAATCCTGTTGGTTGGGAAGCAGAGGAAAGCAATCATCACAAAAGAACTTATGAAAAAACTCATTAAAATTGTTTTAATAGTCTGACCTCAAAGAAAACCGGAAATGAATATCAGTCTGGAAAAGCCTGATTGGTGCATCTCTACATGTAGTCTTAATTTGATTTTTTTTGTATGTTTGTTTTGAAAAAGTAACACATTCTTTTAAGTTGTTAAAGTATAACAAAAAAATAAAAAAAATAAAAATTCCCTTCTCACCCTCCGCGGGTGGTCTCTCTTTCATCCTCTGAGCTCTGGTCCTCTACCAGAGGCCT
>NW_006799961.1:1893165-1920708 GCF_000485575.1 Poecilia formosa
TGGATCTGGAAGTCCCACAGGATCTTAGCTCGGTCATTCTCCACCACCTTTGGGGGTGTCCCCCATTTTGACCTCGGGGCTTCCAGTCCATATTCTGTGTGTGTGTGTGTGTGTATATATATATATATATGGCAAACTGTTTTTACCTCTTCATTTCATATGTGACAACTTTTTATACAAGCATGTTTAAAGGGAAACTTTTAACATGTTTGTCCTCTACCTACCTACATAAAAATACAAATTGTTGTATTTTTATGTAGGTAGGTAAAGAGGAAGAGGAATAATAACAAAATAAAGTCCTATATGCAAAGAAAATAAGTAAATATATATATAAATATCCATGTAATTCAAATAAAAATCCAAAAGGGAAAAAAAAAAATCCACATGGAACTTGTAATGCATGGCCACATATGTTAACAACACACACATACACACACACACGCACACAGACATGGAGAAATACACACCACAGGGCCGGAGATGATACTGAGCTGCCCTGGAGATGGCATTTGCAGACTGTTACAAATAAGGAGTGTTGGCTTTCCTCTGACTTTCTCAAAAACATGCAAAAAATGTCCATTTCATTACTGGCTAAACAATGTCATATGGGCCCCCACTGGCCCTAATAGAAGCAGACAAAGACAGAGCAGCACACATATGCTTCGAATAAATCAGATTACTGAGGGAGAGTGGGGGAGTGAAAGAGTGAGAGAAAGAGGAAAAGAAAGAGAGACACCGCTAGACACTTAGAGGATTGACAATATTCCCCCTTTTTTTTTTTTGCTACACCCCCCACCCCCATTTTCTCCCTCTTTCCTTTCCTTCACTTTCTTAACTCTCATTCCCTCCCCACTCCCCACCCTTCCCTCAGTGGGATCTGTTTTAGATTTGAGCCAGTGCAAGAGCCATATCTCTACCTTATCTCTGCTAGCCGTCAAAAAACAGAAAGCTCCATGTTTCCATGCATTAGACCTCCGGCCCCCTGACATGCCACTTGAAAATCTTTCTGCCGCTTGCAATGGCTGTGCAAGATAATAACAAAAGAGGGTGAAAAAACAGCTAATTTATCATTCAATCAAATGAAACACAGGTTATAAGGCTGGACTGATATTCTTGCATGGAGGCTGTCTGACACACACTGCTACATCACAGAAAATGTCAGTTCTGCAACCCCAAATGTAACGTAGAGAAACTCCTCAAGTGAGACAATGATTACAGAGCTGCAAAGTGTTATTAGTTTTATGAGAAAGGATATAAGGAATCTGAGAGGTTGTAACATTTCTCAAAGATCCAATTGTGTTTTTTTATTTTTTTATTTTTTATTTTATTTATTTTTTTATAGCTCCGGCAATGCAAAAGCTCCCCTTGATTGACTGTTAAGGAAAGTATTGATTCCTCTTGAAGATGTAACCAAAAAAAAAAAAAAAAAAAAATAGCATGGGCAGGGTGTGGACTATGTTAACAATTTGAGGAAAAAGGGAAAATCAATATTTAAATGACCCCACATATTGATTAATAATTAAGTCCTAATTGCAGCTCCGCTTGGACTTTCAAGCCGCCCTGTGACAATAGCTCGGAAAGAAGATAGGGAAACATTATTGATACACTTTAACAGTGGTGGTCGCCCAGACATTGCAGACATTGATCCGACCACTTTGCGGTGCCTCTGGCATGCGCGCCCGATCCAAATACACGCGCCGTTTTCAGAGGAGACGCGTGGACCCCGCACCTGCACGGACAAACAAAATGAACACACCTAAGTCGACTGACGGAGCGTAATTAACCTTCATCCGGGAAAAGTCAGAGCTGTCGTATCTGCAGGCTTGACTGCCCATATGTTTGTGTGTGCATGCGTGTGTGTCTATTATAATTACTCCATTAGCTGTGGAATAGATTGACTTTAGATGGGGTTGTTCGCGGTATTATTTTGGACAAAATAAGAGAGTGCGACGAATGAGCGAGTGGCTTTGTGCTAAATCCACGAAAGCCTACGCTCATTTTTATTTTATATTCATCTCCTTCAGCCATGTGAGAGCAGGTCTTCATGTTCAAATCTATGTGTGTGTGTGTGTGTGCGTGTGCGTGCGTGTGCATGTGTGTGTGTGTGTGTCCCCATGGGCCTAATCAGGTATCAGGTACCTTTTGTTTTGGGAGCCCATTGATGGATGAAATCTTTATCTGTGCTATTGATCAGGAGGGTGCAGGTCCTAAACTGTCTGTCGAGCTGCCTGCCTACTCCGGCTCTAACAAGATTGCCAGGGCCGAGTATATCAGTTAACATTTAATCAATGGCAGCTTAAGACACTGGGGCTAAGGGAAAGAAGCCCACCGCTTCGGCCCCCTGCCCCAAACCATTACTCGGGATTGAAGCGGAGCAATATGTGGGTGCAAGTGGGAGCTCCAGATGATTACAGGGGATTGGGTCTGCTTGATCACATGTCTTCAGGGGGACTGAGGTGTGTGTCTGTGTGTGTGTTTGTACCTCTGTGTTTACAGACGCAAAAGTGCTCCCTTGTCAATATGTTAATTTGTCCAAAGGAAACAAAAAAATAATAATAAAAATAAAAAATCCAGCTGGAGTTGGAGTGACTTTGAGTCTCAGAAAATTATTGGGGAACTGAATAAAGTGACAGACGTATGATAAAAAAAAAAAAAAAAAAAAAATAAAAAAAAAAAAAAAAATGCTTTTCAGTTCAAGTTTAAACAGTTTTCTGCAAGTAAAAAATAAAATAAAATTTAAAAAAAAGGGAGCGAGAGAGAGAGAAAAAGAAAGTGAGAGAGAAAACATTAAAACATACACCACGGAGGAAAGATGTGACATATCGGGCATTGCATGATTTTTCTTTTCTGCCTTGCTTGCAAAAAGCCCCCTGATGGTAAAATGCAAAAGAGGAGACTCAGCAAAAAAGAAATATGATCAGTTAGGCTTTTTTCCTTGCTTTTTATTTTTACCATCAGCTCATCTCATAGTAAATGAAACCACATCAGATCTAAGAAACAGATCCTTCCTCTCCCATTTTTTTTTCTCTCCCCCCTCCATTTTAATATTAATGCTCGCAGCGGACATCACCGCGTCTTTATTTTGCGAGAATTAAGCTTCTCCTTACAGCTTTTTTCCCCCGCATCTCTCTACGTGACTGAGTGTAGCGGGCGCGCAGAGTTTGCTTGGGGAGGGCGGGGCGGGGGCTTCTCTGACGGGGGAAGCCCCTCTTACGTCCCTGTCTTTCGTCCAAAGCCTGAGAGATTCCCACCACCTAAAAATCAATGTGTGTGAGAGCATATGTGCGCCTGTGTATGTGTGTCAAGGTTTTGTAAGACAAATCTCTCCAGCGTGCGCCGCTTTAGTGCTATTGAACCGGGCTTCGATCACTCGGCCACTGTGAATAATGCAAGGCAGGCTACTGCTCACTTACAGCGCAGGATGCTCGGCCTGTGTGTTGTTGCGTGTGCGCGCACGTGTGACAGGATGGTCCTTTTCCCCTCTCGCAAATGCAACAGGGCAGCTCTTCGACGTTCCTCCACTTGGCCCTCTTAATCTCGTGTCAGATACAGGAACTCCCACATTGATACTGTGCGAGTGTGCGAGCGCAGAAGCCGGAGGCTTCTACAGCAGACAGGAAGAGCTTAACTCAGTCGGACAGCTCAGGCCCGCACTTTGACACGCCCTGACTCATTACGTACAGTCGGCACATGGCAGAATATTGCGATTGAGGGGGGGGGAAAAAAAAAAAAAAAAGACCCCCTGCCCCTACCCCTTGCGAACACGCATCGGCAGGAAATCAGGTTGAGCGTGCTCATCTTCATATCCCCGGGTATGTGAAGCAGAGATATTAATAATCTGGATGTTATAGAGTAATTAAAATGATTCCGAGTGATGAGTGTGCTTTGTGGGTGCATTTTATTTCTGTTTTTCTTAATTAAGCTGAGAGATGTGATGTGACACAAACCATACGGGGGTTTTAATGGTGTCCTATACTTGATGTGGCTGGAGGGGACGACAGTTGATGGGGCTATAGGGACAGACAGCATGACACACACACACACACGCGCGCGTGCGCGCGCACAGATGACTAAAACAGATCTAACTGTTCATTGGCCCTGCCTAAGAGGAGCATCTCCTTTTTCGACATAATTATCTGTGTCATCACTTATGAGGCAATTAAACAAACATCAGTTCCTATTTCCTCCCCCTCTGTCTCTCTCCTCTCCACTTGCTCGGTGGCTCTCTTCTCTCATACCATCTGCTCCAATCTCTGCTCCTCCAGACTACGTCTCTCCTCTCCACTCTTCCACTCTCCTCTCCTGTGTGACTTCAGACAAGGTTTCAATTTCAGTATGCTGATTGTCTCATTGCCAACTCCATGCATGTCTAACACTTACTGGCACTCCAGGGACTGGCTATGCTCACCACAGAATGCCTATTTCATTCCACAGGTTTATATTTGTGTGCATGCGCGAGGGGTGATGAGGGTGTAAAATGCCTATTACACCGAGAGTCTGGTCTCTCTTACACCGAAGAGAATTCTCTGGTGCCTAAAGAGCAGAAAATTGCAATGCTCCTCTTCCTCACTCCCCATTAACCTGCTTCTGAAACAAAGGGCCGGGCCGAGACGTGTGTTGCGCGTGGAACGTTTGCACCGTCCACAGCGTCTAACGGGGAGATATACCATCATCCAAAGGCTACAGTCCTTTTGAAGAGCATTCATGCCTCTTGAATGTTTTCTTTCTTTTTTGTTGTTGTTGTTGTAGATATTTTCACAAGCAGTAATCACAAAGATATTTTAATGGGATTTTATGCTACGGATCAACACAAAATAGCAGCTTGAAAGTCTTTTGGGGTAAGTCGCAGAAATTTGTGAACTTCTAGAGACTGAAGTATTTGCCCATTCTTCTGTAAGCTGAAGCTCTACCGGGTTAGGTGAAGAGGCCCTCTGAACCCTTGCTATGTTGTTATCAGTAGGGTTTTGCTGTGCCCTTTTATTTAGCTTCATCTGATCAATCTCCTCGCCTCTGCTAATCAGAAAAGTCCCTGCAGCATGACGTTGCCATCATCATCTTCCTCTTTGAGGATGGTGTGTTCAGGGAGACATGGGGGCAGAATTACTTTTTGGTCTCATATTTCTCCCCATAAAGGCAGAAGAAACCAAACACTTTCATTTTTGTTTTGGTCTCTTCTGACCAGAGCATCTCCTTCCATATGATTTACTTGCAAGGCTGCAACACGTTAAAACGTCCAATGTGTACGGCGACTTTTGCCAGACACTGTACTTCTTTCATGTTGTGTTTTTATGTAACAACTCCTCATTAGCATATCTCATTCTGTCACTGCAGTCACCTAAATTTGGCAAAAATCTATATTTTCATGACCTACAATGCACTTGTCCTTCATTTTTCCTCCGTTCCTTCCAACCTGAGGAAAAGCAAAGCGAGACAGCGCCTCAGGAAGAGCTTCAAGATGACTAAAGCAGCAGGCATATTTGTCTAATTTGCACAAAGACATCCACATCAAAGCACAAATCAAGCTCCATGCTCAGTCAATAGATTTTTATCAGTCTATCTATTCCTTGTTCTTTTTTTTCCCAGCATCCTTTTTTTTAACCCTCTGTCACGTTCCTCTTTCTCCCTCTCTATTTTCAGAGCGTTATTAGGACATGATAAAAGCAAAAGGGATGTCATGACACAGGACCCCCTGTTAGCATTAGGAGGTGGGAGAGAAAAAAAAAGCGAACGAGAGAACTTCGGGGGGGGGGGAGAGAAAAGATGAAAGAGATTTGTCTGGAAATGATTGCTCACAAGGCATTGATTCTCTGCTTTAATCTCGCACAGTGTGCTCAAATTTCCTATTAGGGAGATGAAGAAAAGAAGTGAGAGGGAGATGGGTCTTGCTCAGATAGGTAGGGAGGTGAAACTTGACATACCTCTGTTTTTTTTCCCCTTTTTTTCCCTTTTTGGACAGACAAAACATAAATTTTTCTTATTCTGGGAAGAGAAGCAGGATTCTGAATGTTTCTCCCACCCCCCCATACTATGCCTTGCTATTAGACCATTAGCCTGCTGTAAGCAAACAATAAGAGAGGCACAGCTATTGCTGGTGAAACCCTGAAGGGTCATACGCACACGCACACATACGCACGCACGCACACACACACAGGCACGCATGCACACACACAAAAACACAACAAGCCTCTGACAGCTGCTGTTACTGCAAAGCTTCCTTTGGTTAGCGACGATTAGCCTTAGCCTATTGGTAATCAATAGCTGCTATCAATTCCATACTGTTATTGATGGATGAGGTAAAGGATTGAAAAAGAAGAGTGAGGAAAAATAGCTGCAAAAGGGGACAATTTTTACCTCTTCAGGCTGGTCTGATTAAACTGCTTTTTTTTTTCTTTCTTTCTTTCTTCCTTTGCCGCATATAGACTTCTTTCAATGTTCATCTGTGAATTGTATCATTGCCGTCAGAGATTAGTGGCTGCTTGGACCCTGCGAGTGCATTGCCTGGTTACCGTGACTCCAGCTCCACACAACCCTCCTCCCATCACTGGATTGTTTGTCTTAATGCTGTGTGACATGGCCCATTGTTTTGTCCATCTGTGGTTAAGAGTCAATGGACAGGGGGTGTATGAGGGGATCAGGGAGGGAAGAGAATGGAGGTGAGAGAGAAGAAGGAAAAAAAAGAGGGGGGGCGAAGGGGTGGTGTGCAGTCAAAAAAGGAAAGAAAGATGGAAACAACAGCTAAAAGGTGAAAAAAATATATATATATGGAAAGCGAAAGGTCAAAAAGAACCTGCGGATAAGGATAAAGGTGCAATGACCCTGTGATTTTAATGTGGTTCTTTACATAGACCGCTTCCTGCTCCAGGAGCCTTCGGTGGCTTTCAGTTCCATATGGAGCGGGGGCCTTGAGCTCTTTGTGATATCACCAATATAAAAGACACCATGGCCCCGTGACGCCAGTCCCCTCTTCAAAGGGTTAAGTCATATTTAGTATGCGTCCTCAGAGTTCCATGGCTTTGTATTGTAAATAAGGCTAATGTGGCATTGGTCAGGTATGCTAATTCAGATAATCAGTGCAATTTCTGCAAATTATAACTGTCAGTGTGGTGGGCACAGAACCTTGGCGGAAAACATGAGGGAACAATTTAGCTCGGGTAATACCCCTTCACCAAAGAGCTGCTCAGCTCCAAAAGAAAAACAATCGGCCTGAGCCCATACCGCCCCGACACACCATTTCAAAAATAGTTTATGGTGAATGAAGCTCTTTTTTTTTTTTTTTTTTTTTTTTCCCCCTGAAGCACAAGTCAGGCCGCTGCCCTTTTTTCTTCTATGCGCACACACAGACCACAAAGTAATTATAATTTGCTTGGATGGAATTATTCAAAAAGTGACCACATCTTTTACTCCCACTGCAAGAGAATATGGTTTTGGGAAATATGGGCTAAATTGCTACTTGACGAAAATATAATAATATACATATATGAATGTGTCTCATTTTGATTTGACAAATGATTTAAAATGCAGCACATTGTCTCCAACTAATTGCACAGTGATTGAAAAAAGGAACCTCTGGAGTGAAATCCCTCAGTCTCATCAGGGACTACGTTTTTTTTTTTAGGCTCCTTTTGGGCATGCAAAAATAACATTCCAAGATTTTGATGATGGGAGGAACGAATCTGACAGAAATGTGTGGACTTACAGTCCGTAAACTCGCTAGAAGAGACAGAAAGGCTTTAAGTAATTAATTCATTTGAATCAAAGCTGACAAACAGGCAGAATATTTGTGTACCTTAAAGGGACAGTGAAGTAAGGCGCTGTTAAAAGGTTTTTAACCCATTCACGTGCTTTTAACAATCTAAAAAAATATATTCTACTGATTTTTCCTCCTCTTAAGCATATAAATATGGAAAAAAAAAACATTTTTGCTAATTGTATAACGTTCATTACAATGGACGCCACAACTAATGAGCATACAATGTCATAAAAACTAATGCACAAAGGCCATAATTTTCACAAAGATTTTAGTGAATGACTTATCTTCAGCGAATATCTCATTTTTTAAATATGGATCTAGATTAGATGTTACTGATGAGTAACTGGGGCCAATAATGTGCTAGTTAATGTAACCCATGCTCAGAAAAATAAAATGAAAGGGAATAAAAATAAATCTGAAAAGAAGAAATAAAGTAATTCATCACAGTCCCTGAAAGATAAATCATTCACACTGCGAAAACAGGAGATCTCTTCTCATTGTATTTCTTTAAAACAATTTTTGTTGCCGTTTTTCTTCTCCTGCTCTTGATTCTGATGTTAGTTTTCCGTATCTGCTGCTTGTTTGGAGACACCCACCGACTGACATTATCATTGTCCCTGTTGCTGTGCACATCGTCCCAAATACCTGCGCTGGACACAAACATCCGCAGACGCTCCTAAAGAACCCCAGCAAGTGGAGAACAGATTTCCCCATTGATGTCACAGAAGACTCACAGACTGCAAAGCCAGTATAAATTAGGCCTTAGATGTCTTTAGCCAATGGAAATTTTGTTGTATGCGAATAAACAGAAGTCAATGATTATTTAACAGGAAATGGAAGTAGTGCGTCACCGCTAATACACCTGCTAGAAACGTAAGCTACAAAAAAACAAGACATTTAAAGTGCTTCTTGTTAGAGTAACTGTCAGATTTAAATTAAAACACACACAAAAAAATATAAAATAAAATAATATTAATGATATAGTGGTTTAATTGTTTGCACATAGCATTGTTCGCAATGCTTTGTGCCAACAATTATCACTTCCTATGCAAAAAACTGTCCAACGGAAACATGACAACCGTTTAAATTTTCATGAAATTGCATTAGCATGATGTTTTTGAGATTACAATGGATTTACAGGGAAATAGGTGGACCTTATTCTTGGCTTCTATTTTCATTTCAGCCTTCGCATTTCTACCAAGTCAAAATCCCAAGGCGGTTGTCTGCTGCGGGATACAAGATACAGATCAAGATGTAATGCGGATCTAGATATACATTTGGAAACTTGACTTTGGATCAGTCCCTGGCTTTTGTTTTTTTTTTTTTGTTTTTTTTTTTTAGAAGAATCAACTAAAGTAGCAGAGTACAGCAATTTTTTTACTCTTGTTACTCACAAAAAAGTATGAAAACTATTTTTATTATTTGTGCAAAACACATATATCCAGCCTTCCACATACTAATTAATTCATACAGCTTTTGCTAACAGAAATACTACGTAATCTTTGCTACTGCTTGCACCACAGTGAAAGTCAGTGGATTTTGACTTATTATTGCTTAAAAGCTTTGAACAGAATGCTAAAATTCCAGAACTGTCCCTTTAATATATTTGTCAAAGTAAAAACGTTGATATTTAGAAGATAATCTAATTCTCTCTTGGTAAACTTATAAAGACAAAATGGCCACCCCTGTACGAACGCTGGTAATTATTTAGCTCTGGGAGTATGTTCTATGATTTCTGTCACTCTAGTGGGCATTTGCGAATGTTTATGTAATGGCCACAAATTACTGAGACAAACCCTGGAAATAGACTTCTGTCTGAGGAGAGACCTTGCCCAAAACGGAAAAAAGAAAAAAGAAGACAAAAACCACTGGAATGACAAAAACCACCTCCACCACCCAGAGGGAGAAAAAGGATGAAATTAAGTAGTGAAAGTAAGGCGGGAGAGAAAACCTAATACCTCAAAGGTTTTTTGGAGTCAAGACTCTTAAAATGCTCCTTGTGGAAACAGCAGAGCTCGTTCCAACAACGAGAATCAGACGATCGTTTCTATGTGTTCGTAGCGATTCGGACGCAGCTCGAGATGCAGCTTGGGTGGAGTGTGCTGGAGCCCACTTCTGCTGTGCCCCTGTTCCATCACTTCCTTCTGGATGAACACAAACACGCCTATATCCTCACACAAGCGCAGGGATAAGAGGAGTGCATTAGGCTCTGTTTTTTAGCCTACAGCTGCTATGTAAATGGTTGGCGCGGCTACACTAATTTGACAAGGACCAAAGAAAAAACAAAAAAATAAAAAAATGTCCCAGAGCCTTATCACTCAGAGGAAAAAACAAAGGGATCCGGAACACAGAAACACTGCGACACATACACACACTCGCGTACACACAAGGGGTCGTGCACATGATAAAAGTGTTGTTGGTCTCTCTAAGTCAGAAGAGGTCTTTTGTTTAAAGGGGGGAAATCAGACAAAGAGGGTCCTCTCCCTCCCTCTTTAATGCATGTCGGGTGGTGGGTGGATGGGGTGGTACAGCGGGATGGAGATGTGTGGATGGTGGGTTGGTGGAGTATGGATGACAGGCTGGGCTCTCTGAAATAATTACCTCCATAAGATCCCATCTCGTTTTCCTTTTCTTTTTTTTTTTTTTTTTGGTGAGAGGGAGAGAGGGAACACAGAAGGGGGGAAAATGACAGAAAGTATGCAGAAAAGGCCCCATGTTTCTGCTCGGTCTGACTTATGCGGAGCTTTACACATGATGGAGAGCAGGGCTAATGGTCGAGGTTACACACTCACACATGCACACGCCAACTGCACCTCGTAGCGATGTGCTTTTGTGGCTAAACAAATGGTGAAATGGTTGAAACGGAGCCGACAACAGAAAAATCACTGCAACAACCGAACTTCAGAGAGTCTTAATGTCTCCAAAAATCCACCTAAAACAAATTGTTGAAATTATGAAACTGATGATGGAATACCCATGACTTGCCATTTATCATAGTTTTCTTTCCTTTCTTGTCTTTTTTTTTTTTGGTTGCTTGAATTACACTAAGCAGCTCCATTCAGGGTTCATTGCAGAACAGAGAGAGAGAGAGAAAAAAAATCTAATTCTTCTAATCACTTTTGGACGACCCTCAAAGAAAAATGGCATCCGCGTCCTCCATGTTGAGAGGGAATTCATTTATGCTAGCTCTTCTGATGCAAACTGGCATTTTTTATAAACTCAATTTAACTTCATCGCTTATAATTGTACACAAAGAGACAGTTTAGCTCAGAAATGTGAACACAGTGGGGCTTTTTGTATGAAAGGGACCGAGATGAAAGATCACCATGAAAACTTTTTAGCGTGTGCACAGTGGCTATTCACTCCCTGCACTGTTCATTCACATAACTGTGTTTATCTTGAGACGCATTTCCAAAAATTAGACTTAAATGGGTAAACAATAGTGAAATTCCCCCCCCAAAAATAAATAAAACAGTACTCACAAACATAATCAAACAATGCACCACTAGTGTTGCTGCTGTCTTTGTTGAAAACACTTTTTTTTACCCTTACAGTGTCTCCGCATTGCCGTATCCCTAATTGGGCCATAAAATCTGCATCCAAATTGTTTAATGAAAGCCATTCACATGTACATAAAGTCCAGAGCATTAGAACTCTTATTCCCAAATGAGCCTATAATTATCTGGCTGGGTTCCAAGTCCCAGGCTTTAAGAGAAAGATACCGGTCAGCACTTAAATTAATCTTTTTCATACCGGCCTCTAATGAACAGAAAATGCTCGAGTCAGGAGTTGCAGCCCCAGAAAACTAACAGCCCACATTCACACATGCACAAAAACACGCATCACCCTCAAACCCAAGACTGGTTAAAAATGTTGCCGACTATAGAAACTTTTGCCACCTTTAAAACAGTTACATCATCTATCATTATGGATACATACAGCAGTAAACTGCAACGATATTTTATCATAGCAAAATTTGTGCATTCTTGTAGAAAAAAAAAACCCACTAGACTAATTTTATAAGACAAGAAGGTGATCCTTATATGTTACAATCAACTCTCCGTCTGGGAGTAATGAGTCCTCATGCCGCTAGTTCTCACCGTATTGATCAAGTCCTGTCTGGTTAAACGCTTTTCAGATGCAACTTCCTCTGGTGAAATAACTAATTACTGCGGGATCTGGGTGCAAGTGTGAGAGAGTTAACCTCAACATTTCGTTGCATCCTTGTTTGCGACTCTTATTTCGATGCTAAAAAGGAAGTACTGTAGTTCTTGAGTGGCACTGTTCTGTTTGTCAGAGTCGGCTAATAGAGAGACATCATCGTCTGACTGGACCACAAACCGCTTCAAAAGCACCCCGGGATCCTTCACCACTTTTAAATCGTATGTGGCAGCGTTTTGGCTTTCCGTGGAGAAAAGAATCATTGACAGAATAAATGAGTGAAGTTCTTTGTAGGGAATGTGAAAATACAGTATCTGGCTATTGTTACTGCGACACTTTTGTTGCTAAAGTTAGCATCTGCATCAAAGCTTGACGGTTTGGTAACTGGTCGAAATTTGAGCCACTGAGACTGATCAACTCTAAACTAGACCATTCTACAATAGGGACAGATTTTTGTAAAGAACAATTTGAGATTTGAGAAACATTTAATAGTTCCAAAATAGCTTTTGGCAGTAAATCCATTTTAGATTTTCACAAGCAGCAAAACAAAAATATGTAGTCAAGACTCAACTGAAGTGGTCTCTCTACAAAACAAACAAAAGAGGACATTCTGAATTTTAGCCTGAAATTGTCGGAAAATCTAATCTTTTTTTTCTTCTTTTTTTTAAGTTAGACTTTGCTTTTTATAATTAATTGATCTATATCCAGAACTGAGTATTTATGCCAATACAATAATGCAACTGAAACATTAACCATGTGAAAATCTGTTCAGTGAAAATACACAGCAAAATATGCATCTAAATAACCCTGATTTAGCGTCCTGTGTGCTGCAATCTGGATCTGTTTGTCTTCAAAGTTGTGGCGAAAGCAAACGTCCGAGCAACAAATGTGCCGCATTTTATCAGAGAGAGAGGTGCAGAAGGCAAACATTGCTTTTGACAGCCTCAAAACCCGCTTGTGTTACCTAACCAGTGATGTTAAAAGTGGCTTAAAGCTTCTGTTTGGACTGAAAAAAAATAAATAAATAAAAAATGGACATGAGCAGGAGTCGGAGGGAGACTCAACAAGCAGGACAAAAAAGGAGAGAGGGAGAAAGAGGGAGGGATGGCGGGGCCAAGTTAAAATGTAAGGTAATGATTTATCTAAGCATGTTTTGCTGCTGCACCCTGTTTCTCACCAAAGCTTTGATCCAAGTGTAATTAAAACCAAACGTCCGCCAGCATCATTCCTATTTCAGGACTGAAATCTCCTCTCCTCTCTCCTGTTCGTGTGAGTGTGTGTTCTGATTCATACATATTAGTGAGTCTCAGCCTCCATCTGTTTTTGGGAGTAAAGGCACAGTATAAACAGGATACTTTGGGGTGCACTGCTTTAAATATGCACATGGACTGACACACACACACACACACACATGCACAAAATGGATGGATGGCATAATGGTGTGCAGAAGTTCTGCTGAAAACGTGGGACCCCCTTCCGACTCCCCTGCACCAACACTCCGCCTCACTCTACCCATTCCTTCAGGTCAAGCAAAGCAAAAGCAAGTTAAGCACTCATTTTCTCCCAGCAGCATTAACATAGGGATGACTAAATAATGGACCCTGACTCAGTCTTCTGGTTTAAATTAAAGCACAGCCCCCTCCTCTTACACCCTGCAACCCCTCACCAACCATCCAACCCCCACTCAAAGAAGGGAAAAAAAAAAAAAAAAAACGATTAATCTTTTTTTTCCTCCTTTTTTTTGTCTCTCTGAATGTTTTACAGTTCTGTTACACTTATTAGCTGCTGGCAGGACGGAGACTCTTAAATGAAAGCCAAATTGCTTTGGTCATGAGAAAGGAAATGAAAGCTCACTCCAGGGAGAGACTGTGTAGCCATAGCATACATGAGAGTGTGTGTCAGCAATGCATGCGTGCGTATGCGTGTGTGTGTGTGCGTACGGGCCTTCCTCTGTGAGATCCTCCCAAGGTGAAATTTCATAAGCCGACTGCTTGCCGGCCTGGGATGTCCCTACGCATGGGACGGTGTGTGCTTGTGTGTTTCAAATATAAGTGCGGCAGCCTAATGGGAACAGCATGCTCATTTTGGGGAGATTAGGGAGAAACGGACGGGTCTGCATCGAGAGACGTGATCTGGTTGTGAAGGCCCAAGAAAAGAGGGGATAAAGGCAGGAGCATGTAACAATTAATACAGAAAAAAAACAAAGGTGTACTGAGAAACTGACATCTGATCGGAATCAGCTGATTTCGATCTTCATCGTCGCAGACCGAGGGGCGGATGACGGAAACTTTACCCAATGAGTAAACAAAATCACAGCCGGGTCTCGCCGACAACTCTAGTGTGTTGAAGTTGTGACTGAGAGGAGCAGGGTTGAATTTGTCAATTTTCTGTTTCAGTGACTTCTTTTTAACTAAGCCGAGGGAAACCGAAGGATGGTAATCTAGTTTAAAAAAAAAATTGGAAATTTAAAAAAAATAAAGCGGTTATGTTTGTGCAGAAAGAGAGAAACAGAGACGGAAAGATGGAGAAATTTAAAGCAGGTAACAGGAAGGCTGAAGGTAGAAGAGCTCATGTCCTCTGTTTTATCCTTTTGGATTCCGACCACTATCTGTCACTGAACATGCTGAAACTGGAACATGGGCAGGCTTTTGAAAATCCCAGAGTTCCCCAGTTTGACATACAAATTCACAGCGTGTTTGTCTTTAAATTTAATAAAGAGATATAAGGGTAAAACAATAAGTTTTACCTAGAGCGACTGTCTCTCAGGAAAAACTGTGATGTCAATGATTGCTTAGGCATAAGTGGTAGAAAAAGAACACAGTGAATGCGTCTTGTATTACATTATTCTCCTCAAACAAAAATAGGAACCAGCCAAAATCTGTATTGGCAGATAAAACCTTTACAAAAACCACAGGCTGGAAACTGGCCACAAAACTCTGATTAGTCCATGTTTAGAAGAAAAGATGGGCAATATGAGCAAATAAAGAAAAAATTCCTGACAAAACTGTCAAAAAAAAAATGCACGTTAAAAAAAAAGAAAAAAGAAAGTATGTAAAAGATAAGCTACCATTGAGACAACCTAATAAATCCAAGTTGGAACGACTAAAACATAAGAAAGCAGGTTTAACTGCGTGGAGCACAGACCTGGGCTGGCGGGGCACTCCTTGACTTGAAACATTTCATGCAGGCTCAGTCCATCGTCATCCCCTCCCAGGCCTTGCTGGTGCAGCTGGAGTTTCCTCAGGCCTTCGTTCTGCTGGTGGCGAGCAGAGCGGGCGTGCTGCACCAGGTTGAGGCGGGCCTTGGTGGAGTAGTCACACAGAGTGCAGAGGTAGACACATGACTCTTGACTGTAGGCGCTGTCCTGCTTCTGCAAGTGCTGCGGGACAGAGCAGAGGAACGGGTATTAGCAAGTCGCACAAAAACACCGAGTCCTGGTTAATATGCTTAACCCGCAAAAGCGGCCCCTTGCGCAGACGTTTATAACGAACCGCACACATTTCCTGTGATTGAAAGACTTTAAAGATTTATTTTATTTTTTTTCTTTTTTAAAGTCCGGGTTTGTGTTTTGTCTTTGCCACATGCACTTTGTCCGGCTCTCCTCATTGTCGGCAGCTGTGGGGGTTTCTCATTCAACGTGTGCTGTCAGTTGCAAGCCCTTAATTTTCCAGTTGCCTCTTTAATGGCATTGCAGCCATGCAAAGCTACCCCCTACCTCTTGTCCCGCCCTCTGTGTTGTGTAGGTGCATGAACCCACATGCACGCCAACCCCCTCCACCTCACCCATCCCACCTTGCCCTGCTCCCATACACCCAGTCAAGCCAAGCATATCAAGTGTGCTTCTGTTGTTGCTGCCGGGCTAATGAACAATGCACAAAAACAAAAGAGCAGGCCAAGCTTTTATTATCTGATCCTCTGCTGAGGGAGGGGGGGGGGGACGGAGAGCGCGGACGCAGGGAGCAGAAGAGAGCAAAGCGTGGAGACAGATACACAGAGGTGGCTCATGAAGGTTGGTTCTACTTTGTTAAGATTTATTCACAGTGCTTTGTGAGAAACAGGTGCAGAGCTTCATACATTAATTAATACGTACAGCGGTATGCGTGCGTGTGCGCGAGTGTGTGAATGTGCGGGAACTGGCTCTCATATCCTCCTATAGGAAGATGTTTCTTTCATGGTGCAATTAAAAATTAGACAGGTAATATTTTCATATTCTTGCATCATTTCATTTAGAGCAAGGAGAGACTTTAAAAAAGATGCACGTGAAGGAGGAGGGTGTGTGCGTATGCGTGTGTGTGTGCTTTGGATGTTCATGTGTGTGGAGGGAGGAGTGAGGCGCAGGTGTGTGAGTTCAACACCCCCCTCCCCTTTTCCCATTTTTCCCTTTGACAAACAGGGATTAGCAACATAGCTACAGCCGCTAACACATCTTTTCTCTCTGTCTCTCCCTCTTTCTTTCCTTTTGTAGGGAATCTAGCGAGGTTTTTTCTCACGAGACGGTGGGACGTCCCCTCGCAGTCAGAGGGCCCTTTCAGAAGTCTTAAGTTTTAATTAAGTCGGAGTTGTCAGAAGAAAGCTCCCCTAGTCCAGAGCTCAGGGCCATTAATTACAGCTATCTTTGTTTCTCTGTGAAAGGAGTCCTCCTTTGCTTTTCCTCTCTTTCTTTGCTTCTTTTCTTTCATCCCCTCCCTCTTTTACAGGAGAACCGGACTGCTGAGCCTTTCTGTAGGAACCACACACGTGTGCTGCGTTAGCAAACAAGCATTTATCACTGGCAAAGGCAAGAATATTATACATTTTCGGTGCTTTTGTTGAAATCAAAATTTTTATCAACTACTCCAAATAGCACGGCAATGGATTCTAATAAGAATCTAGACTCTAAAAAGATGCCACTACAGTTTTCTCGATGGACACTCTTTCAATGTGTTTTACGTAAAGTGAACCAGTAATATCTTCACCTTTAATCTTTTTTTTATGACATGAGAAATGCGACACAGTAAAAACTCTGCAGTTTCTCATTGCTGAGGCTGTATGTAGAAGCTACCAGGTCAGAGGCAGCATAATAAGGTTTCAGAAGCTGGTTTCTAAAAGGAGACTGTACTTTCTTTCACTCCGACCATGAGAGAGCAAGATTTTCAGCAGATAACACGAAGGGTAAACGGACTTCAGCAAAATTTAAATTGTGTCCATCATGTAAGATTTGGAAAGTCTTTGAAAATTTTAGAGTAATGACCTCTAATGTTGTTGATAAAGTAAAATGCTGAATACTGTGCGATGTCCACTCCATAGTCATTTTCTCTTCCTTTAAAAAGATCAATAAAGTGGTATAAATTGCATTTCTTCACAAATCGGAATTGGCAGAGCAAAAAATAAAATAAAACTGGAAAACTACAATATTTTTCTTAAGTTACTGTGCATTTTTAAATTGTCTCACCACTTAATCATGCTTTCATTTAAGAACGTATATTTGTACACCTTAGATTTAATCAATCAGTCAATCAAATTTTGTTTGTATAGCACATTTCAGCAGCAAGGCATTTCAAAGTGTTTTACATAATTAAAATAAAAACAGCATTAAAACATTATTTTTACTATAGAGACAAGAGACCAGGGTTAATGCTGTAAAACTGTTTTTAAAGGCAGTCATGTTCCATGCAGATGCCTCCAGTAAGATTCTTATTGAAAGACCAACTTATTATTTACAGCTACCCCTTAAGGCACGGCCACAGAGAGATTTTTTCACAGTGTCAAAATTAACATTTTCATATCCATTCAGCTGCGGTCTAAAACACCACACATCCCTCAACTTATGTTGTAAGGTTTTTAGGATGTGAGGCGTCAGCTGGGAGCAGTCGAATGATATACTTGGTGTTGAACCAGGCTGCCGGATAGGTTTAGGCTAAATATTAATTCTCTCCCCATCAGCACATTCCAGAGGGTTTGTCTAAGACCAAAACTAGAGGCTGTCTGTCGCTCCGTGGAACTCTGCGGGCCAGAAACGCAGGCGGCCTGGTGATCACAGGCCAGAACCATCCATGATTTATGAACTTTTAAAAGAGCACTTTGACTCCTGCCAGGCGTGGGCTGTGCAACGCATATTCAAACACACAAACACACTGTTTCTGCTCCTGGATTTGCGTCTTTGTGCGTCTGCTCGCAATGTGTGTGTAATTTATGCCGTGGAAGGATTGTCTGTTTGGAAATGCGCTGCACGAACATTTGTATTGAGTGTCTTTGTGTGTTATGTGGTAGAATGGCTCAAAAAAAAAAAAAAAAAAAGGGCCATCGATGTCAATATGGCACCTTTCCAAAGTGGCTGGTGGTTAATTGTTGTGGATTAGTGTTTGGCAAACAACCAAATAAGCTAACACTCCCCGTGGGCCAATGAAGATCAGCTAAACAGCGTTCCCCGGGTGAACCTACACATGGCGCAGATGGCTACTGATGACAGAGGAGGAGGATGCACACCCATCGTATAAATGAAATACAAATTACAACTCTCGTGAGTTCCTGTTCGCCTGTCAAAAGCACAATATTGTCAACACTCAATCATACACACATACACGCATGCACTCACTGCAGCGTGTGTGAGGCGAGGGGAGGGGAGCCAATATGACAGGTAAAGGAGGCTCCCCTGTGTAGTTTTTTTTTTTTTTCCTTTTTTACCTCTGCTGCTGCTGTGTGTCTGTTTATGTGTGGATGACAGAGGACCGCATTCATTATGCAGAATGAAATGTTTACAAAACACCTTTCCTCACACACACATACATACAAAATGCGTGCACGCACCTCCTCTCCACTCGCTCGCTCGCTCGCTCACTCACTCACGAGGATTTGTGGGGAGAGTCTCTGCGCCGCTGTCTGATATCCATTTGTTCTATCTGGGGTGACAAAGCTGCCTCATTAACTGAATTCTTAATAAGCCAAGCCAAAAGACATCTTTTCACAACTTCTTTTATCTCTCCGTGCACACAAAAACGCGAGTTTGTGTGTGTGTGTGTGTGTGTGGATAAGGTTTCAATCCATCCATTCTTCTGGCTCTGTGTGTTTGGTTTTTATGCATGGGTAATTTCCACTCTTCATTTTACCTCATAAGTGTATTTCGGCACTGGTCTATAATTTCAATCTGCTTTTTTTTGTTTGTGTGTGTGTGTGTGTGTGTCTTTTTGTGTGCTTGTGATTTGTTCGCCGCCATCATAAACATATTTTGAAAGCAGCGCAGAGCAGTGGGGTTGCATTTTCCTCCATAAACCAAATGACAAATTAGCGCATTCAGTACAAACATGAGTCTCTCCTGTCATTAAGTGTAGAACCAGGCAGCTAATGAATACATACTGAAAGTAAGAATGCTCTTCAACAGCAGCTGTGTCTTAATAACCAGTGTGAGTGTCGGAGCATGTGCGTACACGTTTTATACGTAAAGAATCGGCGTTCTTGCCGTTGTCTCGAGTTTGCTGAAAGCGTACACATGAACACTGTGGAAATAAAAAAAAAGCCTCTTTACAGACTTTTATCAGTGTTTTTTTTTTTTTTAGCAGAACCCTGGAGCTTGTTGTTGAGTATACCTTTCTTTTAGAAGCGCTACCAGCTTCCGGTGCTACCCCCTTGGGCCCCCGGGGGCCATCAGAGACAAAAACAGCCCCACTTGGACCAGTAAACTACAAAAGCGTGCATTGTTCCTTGAAAGTATTTTAAACACATACCAGCACTGCCTGGAAGACTGCCAAGAGTAGAATTCCATCAGTGCTACCACCTCCCTAACACATGTTACTGCTAACCGCCACTCAGCCCCCAAGACATAGATGTAACACAAGATCATTGCCAATGGAACCGCTGGCAGCCTGCACCGCTGAAAGGATACACTGAAGGCCCAGGTATGTGCCACCCTGCTTCACTCTGGTAACAGACGTATGTTGACATTGTTTTGGCACTGTGCAGGCACAAAAGCAACAAGGCGCATAAACTGCTGAATTTGTATACACATTTTCAAAGTTTACCCCTCTCTCTCTCTTTCTTTGCTTTTAAAAGCTATAATGTGTGTTCTAAACACAGAAGTGACACAAAAGCCGTTTTAACGTCCCAACCTTTGGCTCTTTGCTGAACTTTTCACTGTCTGGCGTTTTCAGAAATGCAGAGAATAATGTTTTGTGCTGCTCAATTGCCTCTCCTGTTTTCCTCGGCTCTGCCTCCGAGCAACCACCATGTGATTTGAGTTTCGGAGCTCGTCTGCGAGACCCGGCGGGGTGGTGAATGTCGCTTCGGTCACCCAAAGCGAAGTAGGAGCTTTATTTTGGGCAAAGAAATTAATGACTTATCACAATGTCATTTATAATAAGTTTTGCTGAATATTACTTCTAAATATTATCTAATTTTCCCAGTCTGTCTCCGGTTTACTTTGCTACTTGTCAGCAAAGAACGGTAACAGCTATAGGAACTTTTGTTGAAAATTATACAAACATGCAGGCCACTTCTATTTCATTGACTCCTACACATACATGCACACGCAGTCATTCACACACACTTGTAGCCCTAACGTACAGTATCTTTGCCCTGACATCCAGGGTAAAGGCCATAGTTCTCTGACCTCTAACCTCTCTTCTGGTTGAATTACTATATCTCTGTCTTCTTACACTGTCTCTAGCCAAGGCAAACACAATATCCCATAAAACCAACCCATACCAGAGCATAAGAAATTTAACAGCATATTAATAACTCCTTTGCACATTTTGTCTCAGTTTTTAAGTTCATCAGGATTTTATTTGACCTACCGATATATAGTACTGAATATTTGTAAAGTGAAAGTTTTTCAAATGAAAAAAAATAAAAGCTGAAATATCTGAGGCACATTTTTATTTTTGCCCATCTTTGAAAAAAAATCAACAAATAAATACTTCTAGGACTTAGTTTCACACATTTTCTCATCAACTCAGTCCAATTTAACTGCAACCTCTGAAAAAAAGAATCATGATGCAGCTACCAGTGGGGTTAATACGTTGTATGTAGTGAGGAGTGTTAATGTCCCTCCACATAGTGTTTTGCATTCGAGCCAAAATAACACTTGGTCTCATCTGCAAAGAGCACCTTCTTGTGGCGTCTCTTTTGTGGCTTCTTGCTTTCTTATTCATGCTTTTACTTGAAGAAAGATTTGTGACCTCTGTGCCCCTTCACATAACAGCCATATTTATAAAGAAATTAAATGAAACATGTGGACCCTATTTCCTCAGTAGTTGACTTCTAATGACGACTGGTTTCACTGGAATGTATTTAGGGCTTTGCACAAATGCAAATCATGCCTCACATCAGATTTTTATTTGTAAAAACTAAAACAAAACCATTTGTTCTGTTTATTCCACTTCGTAATGAGGTGCTAGTTTCTTCTGATCTTTCTCACAAATAAGCAAACAAACAAACAAAAAGAAATGCTGTAAAAATACTAAGGTTATTGGTTGTAGTTCATGGACTGCATTTTCCATGTATCACACCAATTATATGCCATGCAAATGGAAATAATCTATCTTTGAAAAAAGACACACCTGAGTGCATTCTTCCTCATTGGCTCATGTGTGTATGGAGTCTTGAAAGTCAACTCACCTCCATCACCCCTTGGAAATGGATCAGTATTTACATTAGCATTAGATTTAGACAGCGTGGCTCAGCCACTTAGTCCTTATTAACCATCCTGACCTTAGCCCATTAGGGTCTAAAAGCTGCCGCTTGTCTCCATCGCTGGCAGGTGAGACTGACCAGACTTCACCATTTTCCTACACTATCAACGGCTGCAATTATCTTCTCCATTGACTCACATTGGGACAGAGATCAAAAAATCCTTGATTATTGAACTACTAGTTGGAGTGCATTTCTTTCCTCAACACTTTCCAAGCACACAGGCTTGTATGGTTTTCATACAAGCCTAACTATTTTCATATCACGGAAAAAACCAAGGAGAGGTCAAAGATGGGGGCGGGGGGAAATGGGGGTTATGTTTTTGGGCGACAATATCAGAGATATTGTTTACACTGCTTCAAATTTGGTATTTTTGTTCAATTTAACAACAACAAAAAAAAACACTTCAGAAAAAGAAGAAGCACTGCTTTTTTTTTTTGTTGCAAAGCCTGTTGTTCGCATTGTACATTATGAAGCCCTGCTGCTGCATAGTATCCAAAGAAGAAGAAAAAAAAACAATGAGAGACATACACATAGGCCGACGTGAAGCAAAACAGGAAAATCTGTGACAGAAAGAACAAAAGAACAAGACGTGGAAAGATAGAGAGAGGGAAAGATAGGGGAGAATCTAGACGAGCATAGCTGGGTTCAAATCACTAATTACACATTCCTGGGCTTGTGAAGGGGAGTATTGTTTTCCATTTAGCCCCTACCCTGTCGCATGGTTTTACTTAGCACAAAACAAAAGGTACAGGGAACAAAACACAAGCCTAATACCAGGGCCTGCTAATGACAGAGAAATGGGGGAAATTATCCCCGTGGTGGATCCTTGTGAGAAAATGGCTGGCGATGACTGGACAAAGGGAATTCATTTTGAAATTGTCAGAAAATGGCAGACTGCTTTTCATAAGGTTTTCGAATAAACAACCGCTCCGTCTAACACTTTACAGACTTTTCACTGCATATGTTTACACGGAACGACTCTACAAAATAACTTCCAATAGATGCCTCTTTGGAATCAACTCATAATGAATTCTCAACGTCTGTGATTATTGCACTTCAGCACATTCAAGTAAAGTTAAGATGGCTGACGCTTTTTCTGTGTCGCTTGTTGGGCATACGGCGTTTAAATAAGCAAAAATGTAAAGCCCATGCTAGAGTGGCGCTCTGTAGGGAAAAGCACAATGAAAGCACCTCTTCACTGGAGCTATTTTGCATATTTCCACAGGAAATCAAATACCTTGCAGTTGACCTACAAGATGGCACACTTGATCTCTCTCTTTACAAAAGGCAGCCATCTCTGTCTATTTTGCCCACCTCTTTGAAAACTCAAGGATTTATATAGCAACTGCATATCACCGAGCACACTGAGAGAACATTTACCGACTCCTTACATAAACCCACGGAAACGTACAGTCGAAGCAGCCTTCGGATGTTCCAATCAGTCCCATAAACCCGTAACGATGAGCTGCGCTAGGAACACGGGGACCTCTATGTTTTCTGCAGGAGTCACTGGAGGGGTTAAGCCAATAGCACTGGCTACACTGGGCAGAATGGCCTGGCTGGTGGTGTTTGCCCAGGCCCCAGCCGTCGAAAAGAAAGATATTGTTTTGCCCTGAAAAAGCCTCAGCCACAGTCCGCATACCAGCGTCCACTCAACATACCAATGGGGCCTTTGAAGATTACTCAAATGTTTGCCTTTGCCCGCCACCCCCTCCACTCCTATTCCCAGTCTTAACCTAGAGCGCTTCCAAAATGAGGAAAAGATGAGAAAGGAAAGAGTGGCGAATCGTAAGCACTCGGATTCAAGACGTTCTCCTGTAAGCGACGGCGCAACCGAGATTTTGTTGCGGACCGACCACTTGCAGGTAAATCCCAGCAGAAACAGTCAGACGTGACAGACCAAGCGTCACATAAGTTTGCTGATCCTTATTTACCAGCCGACTTCTTAGGGTAGTGCGAGTTTACAGCACTTGCTATCATCCACAATTAGAGTGGACTATAATAATTCCAATGGGTTAATTTAACAGAATGTGTGGAGAACTCGGGACCCACTCACCCCCACACAAACCACATTAATCCTGAACAAGTAAGTGGGCTTTCTATCAGGTCTATTTCAAAGCATTAGGGATTACCTCGCAGAAACTAAGCTGCTTGAACTCACAGGAGGTCAGCGGTATTGTGCTGCTGCAAAGATGGAGGGCCTGTGGTAGAGGCGGATAGACAGCAGGACAGGTCAGTTCCCCTTTCCACAGCTCTCTGACAACATCCCCAAATCCTTCTCCCTCCTCTTTCCCCACACTCTTTTCATCCCTGTCTCCCTCTCTCTCACCGTATAATCGAATATCTCCCACTACTTATCTATTCACTGAGCACCTAATGGTTAAAATCAATTACAGCTGGTATGCTGAAATGCCGAATACGGCTACACATGCTGCTGATAATGACACAGAGAGTGTGAGACTGGGGATGGTGGTGGTGGTGGTGGTGATGGGCCTAGAAAGAGAGTGACTTGGGATTGTTCCAAGGGAGTAGCACAATTACCTCCAATCGATTGATTATTGATTTGGAAGGGCGTTGAGGAGTATTTCAGTTCAACTTTGTCCATATCAATATCCTGATAGAATCATAAGGCGGTTAGAGCATGATGGTGCTATCTAAATACAATTGCAGAGCTAATGCAACATTTGAAACAGCCGAATCGAACAATTTCATGACAACTTCCATACAAATTAAGCGCACGTTTTAATGTCAGGTGATCTCAACAGTAAATCTAATTAACTCCCACTAAAGAATTCATTTGATCTCCCTGCCATGTGATCTGTCTGAAGTTGGTCTGATCAAATCAATGCTTCAAAAGTGGAGACAACATGCCACCAGGGGTCATATTTGTGCTCAAAGCACCTTCTTTCTTTATGACTTTTTTTTTTTTTAAACAAACGGTGTCTGTTGTCTTAGTGAAAGCAAGATAATCAAACCCCGAGAGAAACGGAGGGATAGAACGGAGTCGGAGGTATATACAAAATGGGTTTGAGCAAGGGGGTGTATGATTTGAATGTGGAAGAGGGGAGTGTGTATTTTGGCCAGGATATAGTGAGGATGAGCGGGTTAAGGAGACGGGGAAGAGACAGAAAAGCAAAGACAAACTCCTGCCAGCTTCTTTGTTCTTGCATCCCTGACACTACTCCCCGCCCCCCCCCCCCCCTCGCTTCCAAGGCCTTCACAACCCCCCTCCGCCCCCCCACCACCACCCTCGTCCTTCCTCTGTCTCCACTCCACCCCCTTCTGCTATCGTTCCCATACCTGTCAGCCCAGATCTGCTTCACAGTCTCCTGCACATGGACACAGCCCAAATGACCCACAGTGAGGGGTGGGAATGGTTATTAAAAGGATCACATCTGGCTATTAATCCGAGAAAACCGGCAGTGTCTGTTTCTCCGTTTCGCCAAGACAGAAACTCACCTTTTATAATCAAAAACACAAAAAGCATTTACGTTGCAGCCTGAACTAATTCACTGGGGAGTCAAGAGGTAGAGAGGAGGTGAGGGGCGGGGGGTGGCTAGGGTAATTAAGCATCATTTATGAGTGTCAGCCAAAAGCCGGATCAAAGCTGGACATTACAAACACACATGCGCGCGCGCGCACACACACACACACACACACACACACACACAGCAGCTCACACGACCATCTGGTAAAGGCGTTAGTAGGAGAATGGGTGCAACTCTTATTAATATCTATGAGGATTATTAAGAAGACGGGCGAGGGTGGGGACGTTCGTCCATTCAAACCTGTCTCAAACACAAAGCCACTGGCACAGCATACAAACACACACACACATACACACCTGCTTTTATGCTTTAATTAGCCACCACCCCAAGCACCCCACCCCCTGACCTCTGAAAGATTTCCATTGTAATCACAGCGCAGGTGAAACAGGAGACTATTTGACTAATCTACCAGCCGGCATCAGTTTGCCCTGAAGAGAGGGATGAAGCGCAACCGTTAAACAGACAACCATTTTTGTTTTTTTTTGTTTTTGGCTTGGAAAAGAAATAAAAAAAAAGTGTGAAAATTTGCCTGATCGGGTTTACAGCTCTGAACATTTCATGCCACCCTACGTCTCCGTGACAGAAGATGAAAATCTATATCTTGCAGTCAAGTAGCATCTTGCGTGAAGTGTCTGACAAGATTCCCCTTTTGAAGAGAATATCAACTCTACGTCTGTCTAGGAGTGCAAGACAAGGACGCCGTTATCAACAGCCTGTGTCTGGAGCAGGCGTACGTGGACTCAAGTGGAAAAACAGTAACCTGATACCCACATTTGTGAGTGTCTGTATGAATCTATGTAGTACCACACCTCTGCATGTGCATATACAGTACACTGATGTGTGTGTGTGTGTGTGTGTGGCTGAGAGCCTGTGCCATAAATGGGGCCATGCGTCTGAAATAGACCCAGACATTTTTCTATTATACGGACCAGCACAATGATGTTTTATGCAAATCTGTGGGAGTCAATCTCCTGTCCATTTCCCCATCACACAAGTCCAAATGACAGTCCAATAATTTGAGCTGCATATATATTGGGCCATTTGATTTTTAAATGAGAGAGACAGGCTTGACCCCTGCTAATAGTCAAGGCCCCAGTGGTGGACCTAATATCGCTGATGCACAAGCAAAGCTACCTCCATCTGAGCTAGACGGACAAAAATTAAATTCAAAGGCAGGGCCAAGAGAGAGGGAAAAAAAAAATACAAAAAATACAGTGAAACACAGAAAGCCTGATCTAAAAATGTAGCCTCCTTTCCTTTCTCTCTCCTCTTATCACTCCTTTAGATTAATTCAGCCATACCCCATGACTCCAAGCCATGGTGTTGCCAAGAGGATCATAGGTAATGAGATGCCCTACCTACCACTCCCCAGGAGTTGGACAGAAAGAGGGAGGCAGAATGAAAGGAACTCAACAAAGAGTGGGAGAGACATGGCAAAAGAATACATCTAAATGTTCTTGAGAGTCCAGTTGAATTCAAACTATCGCCAGTTCATATATTTATCTCACAGCCATACATTGTAATTTTCCCTTCCTCCTTTCATTTTGTGTTTGGAAGTAAACCATGTTATAGTTGCGTACTAAAACCATTGGATACCTTTTTATTTATTTATTATTATTATTTTTTTACTGTCAGTAAAGTGAGGAATGGATATATAGAGTTATATATAGTTATATTCTCAACTCATTTCTAATTTAATTTAACTGTATATTATTTTACCACATTTTTATCAGATGCCAAATTTCTTTGAATTTTAATTATGACCCTTTGGAACAACTGACTCTTATGAAATACGGGGGTTCATCAAAACCCCTCATCAAACCAAAATAATTGAAGGGAGACTCATTGTGCAAGATTTAATTCAATGGAATCAAATCGTTCCATTTCCATACAGTTGACTACGATTAGATTACAGAACATTTACCTAAATGCTCAGTTGTCAAAACCGGTACGCAACGTGCCCATGTATGGTATAAACTGATGCTTGTTTGGTAGAAAATGTCTGGCAGCAGATGAAACAAATAAACTTGGTAAAGTATGAAAAAAAGGCACACAGGGGAAAAATGACTAGCACCCTCAAGTCCATGTTGGTCATAAACTGTGAAAGCTTTTTAAGACTCTTTCAGGCTTAGTTTAAAAGGAGATTAGGAGAAAATGAGTAAAGAGTAAAATGATTAAAAAAAAATAATAATAAAAAGGAAAACAAAGTAATTATGGAAAAACGGTGTGGATCCTGCATGTCCATTTCCGTCTGAATTATGACGGAAACTTGGAATGAGTAGAAGTGGTTTTAGAACCGTTTGGGATTTATTTGGATAGCCATCTGAGAAACAGGTGCCATGGTCTCTAAAACAGTGTGTATGCGTGTGTGCGTGCGTGTGTGTGTGTGTGTGTGTGTGTGTGTGTGTGTGTGTGTGTGGT
>NW_006799961.1:1920718-1957360 GCF_000485575.1 Poecilia formosa
GTGTGTGTGTGTGTGTGTGTGTGTATGTGTGCGCGCGCGCGTGTGTGTGTGTGTGTGGTCCTCGACTGCGCCACATTGGCCATGAACATTCTCAACTCCTAATGACCCAGGGACAAGCACAATGTAGATCTCAACCTCAAAGCCCTATTGGGACACATGCACACAAACACATATGTTCACCTCAAACTAAACCCCCTACTTATCCAGGCAGCACTTGTGAATGGCACTGACAGATTTACTCTCAACTCCGTGTGCATTAAGGCCAGTGTTTGTTAGCGAAATTCATAACGAAGCCATATATCATAATATTCGAGTCTAAACTAAAAGCGAGCCAGGTCAGCTATGGACATGCTACGCTACACCTCATAGGCTGGTAGTACAGACACTTTCTCATAACACCTCCTGCTTTGTCGACTTTCTTAGAGGGATGGAAACTTGTACGTGGTTGACAGTTGTAATAATAACCTCAAAGTAAGGTTCAACAGACGCTGTTTAAAATCTAAATGCAAAAATACAATGTTTAAACTCTAGGCTGCAATTATTCCCACGATGAATAATGCAGGGCCAATCAGACCGCCCACATTTCCGATAAGTGGTGAGTAGCAGGCCTTTGTTTTTTTTCCATGTAAGGCCTATGAGCTCCTTCGCCACCTGCTGTGCCCTGGACACCAGATGACTTGATGTCCATGAACTGCTAATGTCATTTCCCTTTTGCTGTTTCAAAGTCTGGAAAAAAAGAAAAAGAAAAAAAATGACTTTCAAACTCTCACTTCCCCTCAGAAGTACTCAATGGCTGCTACAAAGCGGCCATAAAATCTCCTGAATATGCTTTTTGTTTGTATCTTCAAATGGTTTCCCATGCCATAAAGATATTCTCTGTTTCCAAAAAGCCAGATGGTAAAGTCGTCAACACTCGGATCTTTTATGCGTGCGGCCAAGCTACCTCTATCCCCATGTGCTTCTCACCTCTGCCAATACATAAAAGGAGAGGTGTTTTTCTGGTCAAATAAAGAAATGATTTTTTTTTTTCCCTCCGCTCTTGCTCTGCAGCTCACTTAGCCCCGTCTACACTTTTTCTAGCTCTCTTTCTCTGTTTTACCACCACATGTCCAAGGGTAAAATAGTGGAATTTCTGCCAGAGGCATTAAAAGCGTCATCTGTGGAACAGATTTGTTGAGGCCTGTGGAGTGGGTGGGTGGGTAGATGAGGTACAGGGGCGTTCGGGTGCACTCAGGGGACATTGGGATGACCCTCACTTGCCTTGGCAAAGCTGGCGTTTGCGTGTCTTAAAATGCACTTCCTGATTCTGCAAACTGTCTTGAATATATATATAAAAAAAAAAAAGTTGAACAGACCTCTAAGACTTCTCCAGTTTGTACACATTACATTGATATTACCTCTTTGTATGATTAAATTGCTGCCAATATTTAGTGTAACCTTGGTAACTAAAAGTGGCTCGTATGAACTCAGCGGAAAAGGCAGTCCAACGTGATTCCACTCTTTTAAATGCTTGTACATGTGTGGAAACAAAGACACATGGACTAGCGCTCAAGTCTTCCTTTGACAAAAAGGAGATTGTGATTTGAGTCAACTAATCATGCTGATTCAATATGCTGTGGCCTAAGGTAATGTAGTATAATGTGAAAGCTGCACGTTCGCTAAGAATTTCTCAATTTCCCCCGAGCAGAGACATCTCCAGTTCATCTCATGCCAAGTTCAGCCGTTGCCAGACTGTTGACAATCTTGTGTTAATATGAACATCCTGTTGAAGTTAGCAAAGACTGTTTTACATAGCCCTGAGAATGCCAATTAGTCTAATACAGTTAGGACTCAAGAGATTTCCTAAGTAAATGCAAATCCTTAAAAAAAGGAATAATATTTCAGTAAAAGTAAAAAAAAAAAAAAACAACTAAAAAATAAAATAAAATAAAAATGTTGATGTAAAATTCAATGGGTGATGTGGCTAATTAAAAAAACAAAATGACTGTTGAGTATTTAGCTAAAGAAATGTGATTCACATGTGGAAATGCATTGCGAATTTGGCTGGTGGGGGAAAATCGGTTTACCATAATTCGCCAATTTCCACTTATCAACACTAGCTTTTTCTGTTTGTTAAATGTACCATGCCAAAGTGCTACTAAAACTGTTTGAAATACAACACTGTTCGTTATGAAAGGTGTTACTAAGAGAAGAAGACTCAAAGCTTTGGTATCTGCAAGGTTTTGTTGTTGTTGTTTTTGTTTTTTTTTACTATCTTGTAGTTGTTCGTTGAGGCTGCTGCAACAAATGGAATAAGTTCTGACAATTTTGTTCCTTTCCCATTTCATACTTTTGCTGTTTTATTCATTAATTAATTACTTTCTCTGGCATTAAACAGGCTGAGTTTTAGCATTGTGTCAAACTTTGACTAGACTACTTCTGCTGCTTTCTTTTGGAGATATGTATTGATGAAATTTCAGATTATATTTTAAGAGTGGAACCATGATGAGCTTTTTGATAAATATTAATCTTTTGCAAAATGCACTTTGGATTTCCTGGGTTTATCATTGTCAGATATTGAAATATGTCTGACGATCTGAAATATTTCAATGTCACAAAAAAAAAAAAAATCAAAGCAGGGCAGTAAAGACGCCGTACATTCTCAAGGGAATATACACACGGACAGGTGTTTATCATTAGTAATTCTAAAAACACTAATTGCTAATATAAGACGCTAACGACAGTCCACAACGTCACCCGTAATCATTTTGTTTTCGTTTTAAATAAGTAAAACCCTAATTTACAGCTACTGCTGTCTCGCACACACTGCGTGATCCAGCCTCTGCTGCTAATCTAAATAATTAGTAACTGCTCACGAAACAATATTTTAAATACCGGTAAATATAGTTCTGAATAGAAAAGTCAGTATAGCTTTAAAAAGGCAGTAACAAATCTCTGAGTGGTGCATCTTCAGCATTATGCTGTGTGCCTTAGCTTAAATATAGTAAATCACCTCTTGATATGAAAATGAAAATTAAAAAAAACGATGATTTCTTTTTTTATTATTATTATTTAAAGTTGTGCAAATCATCTAAATAAAACTCTAGCCAATTATCACTCATTCATGTTTATATACTCTTCCTGCATCTACGGCGTAACAACACACAAACCTATACACATTTACACACAATTGCATCTCAGTGTCCAATCTTGCATATTGCTGTAAAGGAGACCTCATTATTGTAATGCACTTGATCCTATCCTGTACGTTGAGGCCTCGGAAATGTAGCAACACCCTATTAAGCTGAAGGAGACGTCTCACAGCTCAAATTACCCGAAAACATTGCCAAATACTGGACATGTTGGAATTTCTTCGTAAAAGCTCTCTATTCCTTTAAGTATAGAACATTTAATTACTTATTTAGCTGAGTTTCTGCTGTGTTGCGTCCTTCTGTAATAGCTAGCAAACGTATAAACAATAAAGCATGTCATCAGTAAATGATTAGTTAACATTTCTTCTTTTCAAGCAAAAAAAAAAAAAAGAATGTTTGTCTGCTAAGGAGACACATTATGTATACTTGGAACATGATACATCAAGATAAAGGCAAAAAAAAAAAAAAAAAGCCCATTCCACTAATAATGCATATTTTAAAAACGGTTTTCGCAAACATAAACACTGCATTCAAACTGCTTATTTTTGTGTACAGAAATTTAAAACGCAGATTAAATATCAAGAGTAACATTCACAACATTTTTGCCTTCCCCTTTGCCCAGCAGAAAACTAATTTGCATTGGCTATGCTTAACGTTACATTCATTTATTTATTTTTTAATAATTCTAGAGCTATTTATTACATCAAAGATAGCTGCATGTGGTCAATTATGTAGGATGATTTAAAATCACCGATATTACGTGACCGTGTGTGTAAAGGAGCTGAACAGCAAGCAGGAAATGGAACCGTATCAAATGGAGATCTGATTCGGTACTCTCACAGTGACCTTTTTTTTTTTTTATCTTTGTCATTCCATTCTCATGGGAACTTTTTATCTGTGTGACGATGCACTTAAGAGGACAGGAAGGGTTTGTTTAAAACAAAAAGCTGTCAGTTTATTACGTATTACCGCACTTTACCAGTCCCTCCAATGGAAGCAAGCGGTAAATCTATTTTATTTAAGAAATATTTCTCATGTGATCAATAACATCTGGGACTTTTTATCCCGGTGCTTTGGAAAGAGCATGATTTTTCCATAACTGATTGCAAGAAAAGAGTTTTTTGTTTTTTCATTACCTTGTAGAGGCGGATGGCGAACTCGTGCCTCTGGTTGGTGGCATGTAGTCTCAGTTTATCCACACTGTTGCTGTAGTAGTCACAGGCGTTGCACTTGAGGTGCACCGGATTGCCGATGGCCACGCACTTTAATCTCCACTGGTTGGCCTTGCCTCCTTCCTTGATGTGCGCCACCAGCTGATGTTTCTGCATGTGCTTGTCTGTCTTGCAGTGCAGCTGAAAGTTGGCCTTGAGCTGCGTGTTGTAGCTGCAGAGCTTGCACTGGTAGACGTCACCCACCACGCAGCGCCACTCCTCTTCAGGCAGGGCGCGCTCCGCGTTGATGTGGGCGTTGAGGGCCTCTAGGCTGTCTGTGGAGTAGCAGTTGCACACGGCGCACTGGTAGAGGCGCAGCGAGGGGTCGCTGATGGGTGGCGACAAGGCAGAGAGGGAAGGGTCTGCTGAGGACATGCCCCCCATTCCACCTGAAGACACCAGGGATAGATCGTCTGCCATCAGCTGACCGCTGGCAAGGCGCAACTCTGCTGATAGGTCATTATTCACTACAGAGAAAATGAGTGAAAACACAAGTTAGGCAGCGAACCGGATATGAATTAAGACAGTGTAAAAGGTAAACGTTGCTTTTCCACAGCGCAGAAAGGTAACAGGTTAAATGAAAGAAAGAAAAAAAAAGAAATATGCCAGCCATACAAAAGCTGAGGTGAGAGTGAAAAGGTTAACATTCGTATGGGAAAAAAAAAAAAGGAAGATACGCTTTTTTATTAAATGAAATTTAGAGCGGAAAAGAATCTTCACCCATGCAGGCCTCTCCTGCACAAAGGGGTTTGATAAAAATAAAGCCTCGCAGAGAACTAAGGCTACTTACAAAGTCTTGTCTATAAAAAACCCTAATAGGATTGAATCAGGATCAATTACAATCATCCTTTTCAACTTGCTAACTCGCTCATCAGGTAGCTTTAATTACTGCTCTCAGCAACAGTGGCACAATGGTTTTAGGGCTGCGGGCTTTTCTTGCATCAACCAAAGATTTGAAAAAGCTGATCAATGCGTTACACACACACATTCCTTTTTCCTCTGCCTGCCAAACCCTGGGACAAAAAAAACGAGATCTGAAATTCATGCAAATGTAATTAACTCGTGCGTTTGATCCCTTCATTGTCCCTCCCTGCATGTTACCAAAGTTAATCATGGTTTTTAATTTAAGATATCACATCTAAACAGATTGTTTAACAAAGCAATTTGTCCACTTAGTTGATGTGTAAACAAACAGAACTTCACCAAGTAAAATGAACTTACGGCAGGTTTAAATGCTAAGGTGAAACGGAAGATATGCGTTCATGCATGTATGCATTATGCTGACTATGGATCTGAATTTGAATCAGTTTCCTGCTCCCACCATTTATACCTATGTACATCTGCACTCACTATGGGGAGCTGTGAGTTATCAGTGTAATTCACTGAGAGTACATCTGCTAGCTGGGCTGTGACCTCCACACTAGAGGAGAGAGTGGGTGTGCAGCACTGCAGGGTCATTGTTAAATCTCTCTCACTCCTACGGGAATCCGCTTCCTGCTGTTTGTTAGTGTGTGTGTGCGTGTGCATGCGTGTGCGACTCTATCTCGGCAGAATGAGTAAAGGTTGGACGGTGTGTGTATGTTGTGGTGACGGCGCTTGTGATGTAGAGAGGGGTGGATTAAGCTGATTTAAGAAAATTACAAATGAAAGATTAAGAATAATTCTCGTGTGGCATCTCATAATCATTTTTTAATCAGCGAGAGGGGTCAAAGAACGGAGACAATGACAGAGGCACCATATGAGAGCAGAGATAAGAGAGAAAGAAATCAAGGGAAGGATAAGCATAAGGGGGCTAGGGCAAAAAAAACGATGGAACGTGACAAAGAAGGTGAGAGGGCACAAAGATTGATGAAGAGCAACTAGAAGAAACACACATAGATAAAAAAGAGCAAACCAAGATGCCATCAGATAAATTAGATACTACAGATAAAAACTGCTTGTGGGAACAATGAACAACAAAAAAACAACATAAAAGTGAAGTTTATGAGCAACAACAATTCAAAAAGGGAATTTCTGGGTTTGTAATTGACTCATCTCTAAGAGCTGTTAGGGAAGCCAATCTCAATCTGATGAGGCAACATTTAAATCACCTAGGCCAGATCCAAGAGCAGCTGCAGTTGCAGGATCTAGCTGAAACGGGTTAATCATCATTTGGGCATCTGGTCCACCGCTGCCAGCTGGATTCTCCAGTTTAACCCCAGCGAGCCCCATGTTCTGAGCCAGGTAGTACTGGTAGAGCTCTGCCTCGGCCGGGGCCAGGCCCAGATGGAGGCTGTGTTGGATCTGTTTCATGTTCTGCTGCAGCAGCATCATGTTGTGCATGTGCTTCTCGCTGGTCATGTGGATTCGTAAGTTCCGTGCGACGTTGGTCTCGTAGTCGCACACCTGGTGAACAAATGAAGGTGTCATATTTAGCATGACTGGTTACCTCAACATTACTTGGCACTGCAACGTAACAAACAGTTTGCATGTAAGAGATGAGTTACGGCTGCGTGACGTCTGGAATGTAAACTTAAGAAATCCGAGGCAAAATTTCAATAGTAGCCGACAAAACACAACTTATCCATGCGTTAATAGTGCTGGTGCAAAGATACTACGTTTTGAATTGTTAGATATCGCTTGAAAATATATAAGACACCGTTTTATTATAGAGGTCAGATGATCTGGCTGGGAAAAATAAATAATAGACACAGTGACGCACAGAGAAATAACTGGCTCATTGTGCAGACAGTGCAACAAGCTAATTGGCATGTGTCCTACCACTATGCTACAATGATGCTCTGTTTATTCCAATACCTCACAGCGCCAAGTGGGCTTCTGCTTCGGCTTTGATGGAGAGGGTGCGCTGCAGCTTCCACCAAGGCTGGCACTAGACACTGGGTTGGCATGGTTGTGATTATATGGTGCCTCACTGCCACCATTCTGGAGTGTTTGCACATTATTCAGATGCTTGTCTGACTGCATGTGGATGCTAAGGTTTCCTTTGGTGGTAGTTGAATAATTGCATACCTAAAAGAGAGGGATTGTTTCAACAAAAAAAAACAACAAAAAAAAACATTCAAAGCATTTATAACAAACACCGAGAGGTATCTGATGAATGAATAATCAGTTAAATTGAGACCATCTTTAGATTATCTCAAGTACGCTTTGTTGACACAGGCACTTTGTTGTGTCTTCTCCTTTGAGGACTGTCTTGAAAACTGTTGTGTTATTATTATTATTACATATCCTAACTGACACATGCCTGATGAAACACCTTAAAAATAAATTTCACTTATTAACCTTGTAGAAACTACCCAATTTTCTTTAACCACATGTCATGTAAGCAGATTGAAATGTTATGGTCAAACTGTCAAAAAGGGTAGAAAGAAGTAAACACAAATATACATTATTTTAAATAAAACAATAGAAAAATAAGTCAAACAAAATCCATTAGATGAAATAAAGGATGGACAGACCTCACAACGGAAAGGCTTGTATCCACACGTATAGCTTTCGCCTCTAGCTAAACGAGGGTGAGGCTGTCCTGTGCGGCAGTACACACATGATCCACCAGACTCCGGATGTTTTTCCTTCATGTGAGCGTCCAGTGTTTGCTGGTACTTGTAGTGCCAGTTACACTTTGGACACTTTAGTGTCTTGCAGGAATTGCGTGAATGCATCATTGTCATGTGTCCTCCTAGAGACCGAGAGGATCCCAAGACTGTGTCACATTTGGGGCACTCCACCCCACTGCCTGGGGACCCTTCACCTGGACCAGGGGTACCTGGAGTCCCTGGAGTTCCAGGTGTGCTAGCATTTCCTGTGTTTTGATGTAGCGGACCTGGACTCTCATCATCTCTGCGCAACATCATCATGTCAAGTGGATTGGAGGATGGTGATAACCCGTCCCGTCCTGCTAGGCCATCAGTGGTTGAGTCATTGCTGTTCTCACGCTCTCTGCCAGCTGATAGGGCAGTGGACAGAAGGCTCTTTTCCATCTCCAGTTTCTCAGAAACAGGCAGGACATTAGACGAGGTGGATGCAGGGCCTTTGCTTTCACTGCTTAACTTAAGCACACTGTTGGAAAGGGGGGGAATACTTTGGTTTAAGAGAGGGAAATCTTTGCTACTGGTGCTGTCGGCCCGCTGGCTCGCCATTGCCATGGTCATGACCTGTTCCTCCTCCTCATCTGCCTCCATTTCGACTCCTCCACCAAGTGAATAAGCATCCTCATCCTGTTCTGGACTTTCTTCTCCCACTGTACCGGGTTCCCGCTTAATGGGCGGGTACTGGCTCAGGTCCGGCCCATTGGGTTGCAAAGTGCATGTGTCCCTAACGTGGCCTTTGAAGTCACTATCAGAGTTCCGACTTTCTAGGCTACCACCAGTGGCAGCAGCGGCAGAACTCCCACTGAGGGTCCTGTGGGCACCAGCCCCTCCCCCGAGGTTTGGGTTGGTCTCAGCCTTTGGCATGGTTTGGGTTCTGGGGGTTTGGTCAGTAGAGGAGCTGCTGGCACTGCCCTTCAGGAAGGCAAACCCTGCCTGAAGAGAATCTGCATTCTCCCCACTATTGTGGAAAGCATTCCACAAGCCACGGAGCCCCGTGTCTGGCCCCAGGAAGTTGGCAGGTGAGGGAAAGTGGGGTAGCACAGCGTTTGGGGGTTTTTTTGGTTCCAGAAAGCTTATAAGAGGTTCTTTGTCCTTGCCGATGCCCTGGATGATGGCAGAAACATGCTTGTTGCTCAGCAGCTTCTGTTCCTGCTCATTCAGGGTCATACGGTGGTCATGGACAGCATGTGTCACGAAGGAACGGCTGTAGCCAAAAGACAGTTTGCACAGGAAACACATCAGAACAGGTTTCCGCCGCCCATCAGCCACACAGCCCTCAAATTTGGACAAGTCCACATTGTTGGGGACATCTTTGGACACACAGGAGTTTTTGGCTGCACCTTCCGCCGTTAGATAGTCTTTGTCATTCTTGTGGCGGAGGTCATAGACACGGAAACTGTGCAACACAGGACCAGCGCCCGCCAGCCCTCCAGCTGAGGTATTTGGGAAGGAGGGGTGGTCAGCCGCTAGTGATTTGCTCCCAAGGGATGAGGCGATGTGGAAGGTGTTAATGATCTGGGGGTAGAAGGACATGGGTGCAGCGGGCTGCTCCAACCGTTCCACTCCTGGGCTGAGGCCACTCTGGCCACTGTTGCCCTGGGCACTAGGGAAGGTCTGGGGTGACAACAGGCGCCTGAACTGAAGAGCCCCAGAGAGCCCCCCCTGGTTGCCACGCTGCTCTTTGGAGTCCTCCAGGATAAAGGCAGAGCCATCGGGCTGGTAGATGATCTCGCCACACAGGTTCTCCACATCACTATCCTCTTCCATCTCAATTTCACTGTTCATATCCCCTACATCTGCGGCACCAACCTCACGTTCTCCTTCATCCTCACTCTCCTCCCCCATCATCCCTTCAACCTCCTCATCCTCTTCATGATCTCCAGCAATAGGCAGGCGGGCATTAGGGCAGTGGTGCTCCATATATTTTTGTAAACTGGAGAAGGAATTAGAACATTCGTTGCAGGGGATCTCCTTTGCCGGTGCCACAGGGGATGTGGCAGGGGCAGAACAGTCCGAACCCAGAGCTGCTCCTCCTCCTACTCCTGGTGATGTTCCGGTAACACTCCCTTTGTTACCGGAAGTAAAGCTTTCTCTCCGACTCTGATCAGTTACAGGGTCGATAGTTGCACTGACAGTGGTAGGGGTAGTAGTGGATCTACGCGGACTCACAACTGGCCCTCCCAGGCCATTCTCCGACTCTCCAATGGCAACAGGTGACGACTGGTTGTTGGTGCTGTTTGTGACAGTGGTCTCCGTGGAGACAACTGAGTTGTCCTCAGCAGCAGCATCCAACCTCTGGCCACCATAGTCCTGCTGCCGGGATGACACCATAGGGGGAGAGTCACAAGTTGCCATGATGACCACTACATAGGGATCTCATCTCATCGAGCCCAACAGGGACCTGATTTAAGAAGAGAGAAAGAAAAGAGAAGATTTATCATCCAAGTTGTGTTGTGGAACTGTGATACAGTACATCTACATGTAGAAGGCATAAGATGAATTTATTCAAAACTAGCTGTTGTTCAGTTACTGAAAACAATTTGACAGACAGTTTAAAACGACATAAAGAAAAAAAAAAATAGAAAACAACAATCTTGTTCTTTATGAGAAATAAAAAATGGAGAACAACACCAGTCTGGAGTTACTAATGGAGAATGTGCAAAGGAAAGTCATCACATTGACCAGAGTGAAGCACAACATAGAGTATATATTTATTTATATAGCAAAACACTACAGAAACAAAAACAGAAATCAAAGATGATCTCCACCTACAATAATTACTTGTTTTTCATGTAACTTAGGACAACTTGAAGTAAAGATTCACAAAGAATGAGCAGAGCACAAAGGACCAGCTTCCATGAGGAATGATGTTTGGAATACCAGTGAGATGTTATCAATCTTGGATTGCAGCCCATCTTTCAACCCCGCTTCACATCTTTCCCTTGGCTTTTCACAACAAGGTACAAATGCTAAGCCACCAACAAACACACAACACAGAAAATATCATCCAAAATCCAGCAGCACTCACTCAAATAACTACATGGTGTAATCACAAGCATAATTTCTGTCAAAAAGCTTAAGATCCATAACTATATTTCGACTAAAATACATTATTATTAAGACACCTGCTTTAAATGAGAACTATCCCTGCTCCCTTTTTTTTCTTGATACAGTACCAGGCTTCTTTCATTTAAGCGTGCGTGTAAATGAGCTACCCTTAAAAGAAAACCTTAAAGAGCTATGTTAACCTTTAACCCAATCCACCTGCTGCTTAACTCACTTTTTCTTTTTTCTCTGACTGCGTTTTCCTCATAACAAAGCCACAAAGCAATTAGGGGATTAATCCACAACAATCCAGGGCTAAACAAAGCTGGTGGGAGGGACAGTAAAAGCGTGAGGAATGAAATCATTTCAGGGCGCATGTGTGTGCGTACGTTTGCTACAATCAGGTTTAATCTGAAACATCCGAGAGGTAATTCCATTGGACCACTAATGCTAGAGAAATTGTGTTTCTGTCTCACTTTGCATATTTATGTTTGTCAGATTAAAGACAAAAATACGAAAAAGGAGACAAGCAATGCGCCAATCAGTTACGCGTGGATGCAACAGAAGGAAAAGAAGTAAACATGTAATATGTTCATGACATCATCGACTACCAAGCATAAGAACTAAAAGCCCAACACAACAGTATTAAAAAAAATGTATCTAAAAATATATATGTACACATATATTGTGTACATCTAGGGATAGGTTTTTAATAACCTTTTTTTGTTGTTTTTCTGCTTTAGGCAACGATAACTGCTGTCGTCAGCCACGTCACGTACCTCAACATGCAAACACATATGTTTTTATGTTAACTCTAATTGTAATTGCAAAAGCATTAGCAGCAATAAGCCTTGCATTCTAATACAAGGAGATGAAACGGGGCAACTGCATCAAGCCACAAGCACGCATGGTAATGACGCACGCACGAAGTCCCGCATCAGCGTAGCATAGACTTTGCTGCGTGGTTGTCTGAAATACAAGTGAAATGTTTTGCTGGTGGTGTACGGAAAGAAAAACGTTTGACCAAAAAAATCGGCTTCCAACAATTTGTTTCAACTTTTTTTGTTGTTGTTGTTGTCGTTGACATCAGTCTTATTTTGCATCCCAGAAATACTAAAATAAAATGTTGTGCTTCTTCGTGATGTCTCACAAACCCACAGTTGGTTGTTTTCATATCTTTCTCCAGTGTCTGTCTTCCAAAGAGCCTGTTTAACATGTGATTGTGGGTAAAGCCTCTCCCCAGCAGTGGGTTTGATGGGTAATGCGACACATACAACAGGATTTACTACATGTCAGTGGTGTCATTTTGCTTCTTAGTTCATCGGGGGAGCGACCTCTTTGAATTGTAGCTCGGACATAAAACATTGCGGTTTATGAATTATGCATCTCTTTAAGAATGGAATTATGTCTTCCAGTTAAGCCAGTGTGTAAAGCACTTGGAACTGACACATCATCCCCCCTAATGCTAACAGGTTAAGAGCTGTTTACATGTGCGCTGCCTGCCAACAATAACATAAGAGTCAATTATTTTTCTTACCTCTGATTCCAATTGACCCCGCAACGTTTTTCCATAAATAAAGCACTAACAATGACCAGAACACGTTGTGACAAACGTTTAGTGTTAAATACATCATTTTTTGCTTTTAGTTGGGTGTGCTCGCTGACTCTCGCTTCTTTCGAGGCAAACAGCTAACAAGAAGCGTTTGTTAAAGTAAAAATGAATAAAAATGCAGAATAATCAAACCACCACCTATTAATTCTGTATTAACTATGACTGACTCCACATGTTGAAAGTTGTCATAGTTTCTCAGAGAGGAAGAGGTTAAATATGGCAAAATATCTTTCAATGATTAAATGTCTCAATATTTCTGCATGTGACTGCGGAGAGATTACACAAACTAACTCTTTCTGGCTTCACACTCTGTCCCCTATGTTCAAAACTCTTATTCTGAAGCATAAAACAAACAAGTTTCTGAGGTTTTTTTTTTTAATGGAGTACACTACTAAAGATGTAATTGGGCTGACAGTATACTACGAGCATTCAAAGAGTCTCCACAGTCACTAAATGTTTTTTTTTTTTTCTTTAGTGGCAGCAGTATAGGCACCTTCTAAAACAAAGAAGACAAACAACTAGTAAGCATCGTCAGCAGACCTCGGCTGGTTAAGCAATGCTAAACTTTGCGGTCTGTATAAGCGACTCCTAGCAAAAGAAAACTAAACTGCTTGACTGTATTTATTCAGTTCGATTTCAAAATTTTAAAAGCACAGCTCGAAATGCAAGTAGAATTTATGTAAAAAATTATCTACTGTGAAAACACAAAAAAAGCTGCATTTTGATTGCTTTTCTGGCACGAGGACCTAGTTAGAATTAGCCATAATTAAAAACCACAATATATGGATTAGTAAAACCTGGAGTGGATTATTCTACAATAAGCATTTCTCATCTTTTTTTTGGGGCGGGGGGTTCCTGTGAACTCAGTATTATGCCGTCTTGTCTCTTCAGCTGAGTGTGCTGTTATGGTTACAGATAACTCATTGCATTCTCTTGATAGTAAACAAACCAGACAAGTCCATCGCCAGCTTATCTGAAGTTAAAGTTGAGTTTTAGATACAAAGACGCTCGACATTCACCAATCCACAAAGTACTTGTAGTCGGCTCCCTTCTAACTGCTCTTCAGTGTCTATGCTTTCACACCTTTTCCAGCAGCAGTACCCATTTGTCCTTCTTTTAAGGCAGATCATATTACTACCAGCTAAGAAACATTCCTGTTTCTCTCCCCCACTGGCTTTCCTTCGCTCTGCTAACCAACCAGACTACTTTCATTTGCAGGAGAGAAACAGACAGACAGATACATAGAGAGAAACTAACAATGAAGGGCTTTTTTTTTTTTTTTTTGTTTTTCCACAATGCAGAAACAGTTCCCTTTTTTTAACAGGAGAACAAAGGAGGTGGCCTGAGCTGCTCCTACCTCTGTTTTTTAATTAAGCATGTCCCCCTTGCTTTCACACATATACGCACGGACACTGGCTGACACAAACACACACCTACACACGCACGCACACACAGTGAGACAGACACACATAACATTAAGGTAATTAAAGTGGCAGATCAGATCCACTGAGAGGCAAATAATAGCCCAGGAATGCCTGCTTTGGACACCGCAAGTTCTGATGGGTGAAAGGGGCTAAGAAACTCCTTAGCCTTTTGTTTTTCTCCACCCGCCCCTTTGCTCTTTCCCTTATCCTTCCATCTGCTTTTCAGTAGCCCCCTGAGAGGCCGAGAAGCAGTCAGTGGGAGGGGATTTCTTTTTTTATTTTAGTCTTTTACAACTTTACATCTTTTAGACTCAGATTAATCATAGTGTGCTTCCATTTCAGCTTGAAGCTACAGAAGCTAAATGCAATAGTCTACACAAAAACAAAGTTGCATAACGGCTTCCAAATATGCTAAAGTACGTCTTTTTAAGATTCTTAGCTTATACGTGTGCAGCTGATTCGCTGATACGACAGGGCTACAACAATATGCAAACCTTCCAGACCTGAGCTACTGAGCAGGTGCTGATGTCACGGTCTCCTCCTGTTTTCCCTGTCTTGTCAGGCTATCGCGCATTAGCCGGAGTCACAGCCTGTTATATGTCAAACCTGTAATTGCAGTGTCGCCACACTGCCGTCTTTGTTTACGCCGCGATCTGCCGGATTCAAATTCTTCGTCGCTTACCGTCTTGACATTTTATTTCAAAGGCAACAAGTGCTATTAAAGCAGTGGTGAATATTTACAGCCTTTTATAAATACTGGGATTTGACATATCCTTGATCTGTGAGGCGGACGGCAAAGTTCAAAAGTACTTTTTTTTTTTTTTTTACTCTTGTTTGGCTGAGGGAATGTGAGAACACATTTAATGAGTGGTAAGAATACAACCAGGCCAAATGTCCGACGCGACCCAAGACGGCTAATGTCAAACAACAAAGTCAGAGGACAGCGTGAAACTATAGCTGTGTGTCCATTCTTTAAGGTCTCCACGAAGGTTAGCCCTCTCCCCGCATGTGGCCCCTCGGTCCGACACCAAATCTTCTATCAAAATGTCACCGAGCATTAACCAAAGACAAAGAGGAGAGACGGAATGAATGTCGCCGCATCCATCTCCCACTGTCAGCGCCATGAATAGGCCTACTCTGTCTAATTAGACCTGTTTATTTGTTGCCATGCAAAGATGAAGGGATGAAAAACGAACTGGATAAAGGAGGAGGAGAATTACCTCCCTTCCTCACAATGCAAGAGAAGCTTCGGTTGCCATCAAAGAGCCCCGGTGCATGTATGCGCAAACACATATGCACATGTGCACATGATCACAGAGGAGAGCCTAATGCTCTGTTTAAAATCTTAAAAGAAAGGAGAGAGGGAGAAAATGGGAAAGGATAGGAGGGGTGGGGGGGAGGGGGGTTAGGGCTTTTAGCATGACCAACTGTTTTTTGTCTTCTTTGCTCCTTAACACTCACAAAGGGTTTTAATGCAGCCTCTGTTTGTGGCCTAAAGGTGTAATATTAGACACAAGTTTCAGTAGATCTTAGCAGTGCCTCCCCACACCCTTTTTTTGCCCCCCCCCCCCTCACCCCCCGTCCTCTCCGTTGTGTCTCCTTTGTGAGCAAGGGCCTTCATTACCAAGAACCACCTTGTCATTATTGCATTGGGCAGCCCAGACATCTTAAGATCCACTTTAACACAGTGATCCTGTTAAACAAATTACTCACACTGCTAAAATGTCTTTTAGAAAAATCTGGAAAAACCTAACGCCGGGTTGACATCAACAACGATACGGGACTGTTAAATGCGAACGAACGAAAGGAAAACAAGACTTCCAGGAGGTGGGGTTATGAGGGAAGAATGTAGAGGACAGAAGAGGCATTTTTATCCTTTTCTGAGACCAGGTATGTGGGTTCTATCCCTCAGGTTGATGACAAGTAAATTGGTCTCATTGGTTGCTCAGGTAACATTACACCTAACTCCCCTCAGGCTGATATTTCATTGTTAGGGAGAAAAAAACAAAAAACAAAAAAAAAACTGGTTGACACTGGAGATGAAAAGAAACAAAAGAGATTTATAGAAAATAGAGAAATAAAGTTGTACTGAAGAGTTTGCAAATGCATAGGCAGACCAGAATTTATTGTTTGTTGCTGTTGTCATCATTGACCTTCTTAACAATCCATGGCTATTTGAATCTTTTTGGATCTGATTGAGAACTGATTGCAGCAGCTTCTGTCCAAATGTCTACAAGACATTCACTCCAAAGATTTCCAATTCAGTTTGAGATACTTGTGTAGACCGCTTACCCCAAAGGTCAGTGTCGGCGATTATCTGCCGCTCGCACAGCTTCATAGAGACAAAGTTTAATGGATTAAAGGCAACTTTGACTGGATTTAACATTCTTACAAATGGACTTTGGGCTTACGCGGGCCAGTTTAAATATATACCCAGGCCTCGCGGCTTTGAAGAGGCTATATTTCAGACTAAATTCAAAGTGAAACACAAAAATAAACAGTGAGACACTGCTGGGTCACAGTCCCCACTTACTGGCCTTGCTAAAGATTTTTTCTGGCATCAAAGGAGAAGCCAATCTACATAGCTAATGCCTCCATTTTTTCCCCTCCCTTCGCACGAAGTGAAAACAGCAAAGACCGAGCGGAGTAAAAAAAAAAAAAAAAACAAACTGGGGATTTTTCTTTTGCCGACAATCTGGAAACACTCTCTAGTTAATTAGAGTTGATTGGAAATGAACCGCACAAACAAAGGGCAGCCTATGTCCTGGCTATTACAACCAGGCATGCTTGTGTGCACGTGCACCAAAGGTTACTTAAGCTACCTTGGGAGTGCAAGATGCTTGCAGCTTGATGATGTGGACTCTTCCTCTCACTTTTTTTTATTTTTTATTTTTACTTCCCCATTCTGCCCCACGCACCCATTGCTCCTCCAACGAAGCCCAGTGCTGTGAAGAATGTGTGACGACCTCCACTGCCAGGGAGCAAAACTTCCAGCCCCTGATGCCACAAAAGCCAAGAAGGTAATTAAGTTTGAAAGAATAGAAGCACTACCACAAACAATGCGGCAGTGTCCATGGGGAGGGATATATGTGTGTGCACGTTGGACGGGGGGGCTGGAGAGGGGTTCATAGGGTGGGGGTCAGAAAAGCCATTAACATTCAGGGGCTGGGTGAAAGAGAGGAACGAGGGCAAAGGGGAACTGAGGATGGCATTCGTTCTCTTTTTGCTTCCCCGTCTTTCTCTGTCGCAGCATGACTCGCCCGTTCATTCGCATTATTTATCTCTCTTCTTTTTATTTTTATTTTTCCCCTCAATCAGCCCAACAGCTGGCATGGACCCCCCTGTTCCTCCCTCATCACCACTCCTACCCATATGCAGTAGCTCCGTTTCGCTTTGTTTCAGGTCCCTTCATTGGGTGGGTGTTCGTCCTTGTCATGTGAGGGGATTCCCCCAAGCACATTCAGCCACGCACACAGTTTCAAACGAGCCTCCGACTGTCTGCACGTTCTGTCTTCAGGCTGAAGCATCCGAGAAAAGTCTGACAGGTACACAAGGCAGCCTGGTTGGATACCACTGGAGAGCGCTACGGACAAACTAAATTAGCACCCCTCAAGCGCATGCTTACACATGCAAACATTTGCAATATGCGATCCCAAAGAAACACACAGGGAGCTTTCATCTTTTTTGCCACATCTCCAGAACAGCAACAAAACTCAATTAGCAAAGAATGTAATTTTATTTACAGAGTTCCAAGTAATCACACACACACACACACACACGCACGCACGCACGCATTCGCGCACACAGACTTGCAAAGTTTAGGCAAACTGTCCCTCTCCCACGTGGTTGGAGCTAAGAAAGAAGTATTCATCGCCCGTGCGTGTGTATGTGTCGGCGCAAGTGAATCTGGGTGTGTGGCTGCGCGAGAGCGTGCGTGCATGTGTGTGTGTGTGTGTGTGTGTGTGTGTGTGTGTGTGTGTGTGTTCACACAGTGGAACGATCATGAGACGCATTTACGTCAGATGAGTGATTCAGGCAAACCACTGCTAATTTCAGTGAAGGCTTCTTCTCAGGATGGATGGGGCTGCTGAGAAAATGAGAAAAGCTAGCAGTCGAGGGGAGCAAAACTCAACTTGGGAGCGCGTTTGTGCAGATCTTTCCACATCTACTGTCAACTCCTGGGCAACCGACGAAAGCAAGTCACCTTCTAATTGCGGTGTTGCAGTGTTATGTCTGTGCTAATCTGTTTCGCTTTGTCTCTGCATCTCACCAGAGACGTGGATTAGTGCTAAAATGATGACTGCTTAATCCTTGATTTGCCTGTGCTAAATAAATATTAATCTACCCTGCTCATCATGCTCTTGTAAGGTACAACATACACAATATGAGAGGGTTAAGCTGTTACATAAATCATAGCCTTATCTTTTGGATGAGACCAAATCATGAGACCATACACACACACATGCAAATGCACACACACCTCCTCTCTACAAAAACACATCAGGCTGAAGGGGTTGACAGTGTGGGATTATTTGCCACTGAAATTAATAATCCTGCTAAATACAAATCCTTAAAAAAAAATCTCTAAAATACATGTTTTAGAGGTGCATAGAAACACACAAATATCACTAAGTTGCATTGATTGTTTTTTTTTGTTTGTTTTTTTTGTTTTTTTGTTAATATATCTCACCCTGCCTCTCAGCCAGTTTGTTTGGAAATACACATTTGAGACCATAAAAAGTGAAAGCTGTCACTGGTGAAATCCCAAACTCAAACACACACACACACACGCACACACACACACACACACACACTTAAATCGACAAGGCCTTGGTGGTGCAGCTCAGAAGAGGTTAAGCAAACACAGTCCACGTCAGTCAAGGATAGTGTGCACAGACACAGAAAGCAGCCTCTGACGCAGGCATTTCATATTCACCTGGCAAATATAAGTGACAGGGTTTATGCTGCATTCAATAACACCAGAGTCAGGCTCTCTGCTAATGTTACAAAATAAAAATTGCAAAACACCGTGAGCATGTAAGATTGTGTGTATGTTTATGACTTGACACAATATCCTCGAGTAGAGAAAGCAGAAAAAAGAAAAACATGATGTAATTTTCCAGCTCTCAAATATCTTTTGCAAGACCAGTAGGTCCTGCTGATTCTCCGAAGGCTATTATTAAGCACTACAAACTAATGTAGCAACTCCTGCTACTTGTTGCCAAATTCCTTTTAAGGAAAAAAAATGTCACAAATGTTGAGCTAACTGGTGAAAGATTTCTATCGGAACCAAGCGACAACATGGAAATATGTCTGAAGACAGAAAAAGCCCGGACAAGTCAACAGGTTTTACAGCAGCCGTGTGTTTGCCGCCTGTCTCAGATGCTTATTATTACTCAATTATGGCCTAAGCAGGTAGGGACACCTCGTCTCTCCTGCGTGTCGCAGTCAGCTGATTTATGTTTGCTGAACCCGTCCTTATCAGGCTGATTATACAGTCCCAGGGGGAAGAGAAAAGACGAACCCAAAAACTGTCCCCGGATATTTTATTGTCATTTCTCAGACGTGCTTACCGAATCCTCCGCAAATCTTCCGCTTCCTTTGAAAACAAAGTTTAAAGTTCAGGTCCCCACTGTTTTCTAAAGACGGCACTCGGCGGGACCCTGGCCCTGTCATTATTTTCATAAACATAATCATAGGGCAGGTATCCTGACTGACGCCACGAGCTATGCGCCGCTGACTAAAACATCTCCTGAACACCTCTCTGACACGCCACAAAAAGATCATTAATGTCTCGAGCTTTCTCAACAGGAGAAAAAAGAAACAAAAAAAAAAGAAGAAGTGCTTACCTTACATTAGAGAAAAAAAAAAAAAAACGAACATATGAACACCTATTTAGCCTCATACAGATGGAAGAAGAAACAGGGGGTGTATGGAAAAACACACACACAATACCTTTTGGGCTTTCCAAGAGCTTGACTACTCGTGACAGGTCTAATTTCTGGACCCAGGGAATTACTAATTAACTTAAGCTTTCGGCTCTCTATTTAATTAGAGAGGTCTCCAAATGAACTTTAGACCAAAGCCATTTGCTTTTTAAACAAACCCCCTTTTTTCTGACAGCTGTTGTGAGTTTGCCCTCTTCTCACAAAAAAAGAAAAAAACCCACAAGCAAAGCTCAGTTGTTATTTATGCCATCACAGGCTCTTTTTCTGTAGGAGGATAGAAAGAGAGCTTCGAGAGAAAAGGAAGCGCACACACACACACACACACACACACACACACACACACAAAATAGAGCAGAGAAGTGGAAAAGTGTACAATTTAATTGGATTTCACTACAAACAAACAACTGCCACATGTAATTAGCATAGTTTTAGATTAACGCCACAATATTCCTTTTATCAAATAAACACCCCGTCTAGGCCAGCCTGCTGAGAAAGAACCAGATAAAAAAATTGGACCCATTACCTCGATTTCTTTTTTTATATGTATATATAAGCAAAATAGAACCAAATTTAAATCATCTTGTCTGTTTTTTAAAAAAAAAAAACCTGAGCGTTGTTCTTTACGCGACAAGCAAAATGCGCAAACGCCATAGAATGTGAATACTAAAGAAAAATGACGTTTTATCCCAAAAAAAAAACAAGAAATGCAATGTTTCAAGTGCAGATGAAAAGTTCTGCTTCTCATTTCAAAATATGCTAAAAGGATAAGTGAGGGTCTCCAACAGCCTCAACACTAACAGACCATCCATCACCGCGCAGTGGCAGTTGTTTAGGTATAACATTAAGGAAGAGGTCCATTCTTCAAAATACTTTGCTTTTTTAGCCGCTCCTCCAAAGCCTCTCTAATATCTGCTCATCTTTGCCGTGGTGAAACAAAGCAAAACTCCCCTCACTATTTAGTCTAGGTGCAGAGAACTGATACATCAGTGAAAACCGCTGACAAAACGAGCCTTGTTAATACCTGCAATTTCATATACAAGAACATTCCAGTGCCTGCTCTGCTCTTCTTCTTTTACTGTCACAGAAAAGAGGAGTCTTGTCTCTTTCTCCCTCTTTTTTTTTTTTTCCCTTCCCCCCACCACCCCCCACTTTCTGAAAAAGCAAATAATTTAAGATTATTCCACAGCTGGTGCCAGGCCAGAAAAAGAAGTTGGGTTCTGAGAGGGATACTTTTGGCTTAAACCTTCCTTGGGGAGTTGTGGAGACACATGTTTGCTTCTCTGCTTTGGAACAGACTGAGACCAACACAAGGAAAATAAATCGTTTTACAATTTATTTTATTGCTATTAATCCAGCAAATACAAATTGGACGCAACCAGACTTTCTTAGGGCGGCCTTTACGAGCGAGTATTTTAGCAACTGGAATAGAAAAGTGTTATTTGTAATTTAATCCTTGGGATACCATAGAGAAACTCTTTTCGCAGGGACATCATGCGCAGTCATATCGCCATTTTAATGCCGTTTCAAATACATTCTTGAAATTATGCATAGGGCTTTTTTTTTTTTTAATGTCAGTGGAATCTGGAATTTAATACTAATCAGAACGAGCGTTTCCATGCAATCCAAATCAAATTCCTTAGTTTCTTCATTTCAACTCTCATTACACTGTTTGTTTAAGGCCACAAGTCATGCATAATTAATTAGCCACTTATTCCCTGACAAACCTTGCCAATGGCCTTGATATCCACGTGCAATTGCCTTCAGGAATACCAAATGTCAATCATGTCACAAACCTGCAAAACAAATTCAAACACCGACACATACAGGAAAAAAAAAAAAAAGTGAATTAAAAAGAAAGCAGGATTTATCTGATTTATACATTTTAATGATTATCCCCTATTGACACAGTCTCCGTGTTTTCTCAGACTTCAGTCTTTCCTTAAGGTCTATTAATGCGCACACATCTTGTGACTGGGCTCTCTGCCTTTTCAATCCTTTTCTTTGTCTTTGGCCAACGGGGAAAAGAATGTATCATTTGTCATGAGATGTCTTATGCTATTGTGGGGTGTTTTTTTTTTTTTTTTTCTCAAACCTGGAGAGACTTAGTCATTCATCAACTTTTTTTTTTATTGTTTCCCCTTCCAAGCTCAGAGATTGCTGCCTCCTCTGTTTGAATGAAGTACTTGTGCATATTTGTCATGGTTTTGTTTTTATCTTGCCAGCTTTCATATCTCTGAAAATACTTCTGAGAGCAATCGATAGAACGTGGCATATAACCTTTTGTACCGCATATTGTTTTCTTGGTAAGTACAGGAGGGACAAACCTTTCTAAAATAAAAGGCTGCTGAACACTTTGGTGAATATATGTGAGGTAAGGACTTTGAGGCTCTCGCATGGAGTTGAAGAGCTGAGGAAGTGTCCTTCACAGTGAATGTATTTTGAATTGCAGAGGACAATCAATGTCAGAGCCTGACAGTCTGGCCGGCATAAACTTTTTTTTTTTTTTTACATCTCGACACAATACCACGTACTGTATTCTTCCAGAATTTTAACATGAATACGTGTCTTTACTTTCTATTTTACGGTGAAAATTTTAAACTGAACCGATTCGCATTCGGCCCTTGATCTGAAAATATCCCGCTTATTCTTCGTAGCAAAATAGCTTGAGCTCTTTTTGTGTCCAGCCACAGATTTGATTCTGAACTTTGACTGGGTCATTTTAGCAGATGGGTATGCTTAAATCTAAACCTGCCCAATGTGGTTCAGTGTTTTGTTCCTGCTGTTCAAGTTTAAGTCTTTAGCGTCTGTCACTTTTATTTCTAAGACTGGCCTACATTTAACTCCGTTCATCTTTTTTGTTGACCCTGCCCAGTTTCCTTCTCCCTCCTAAGGTCTCCACAGAACAGCTGGATTAATACAGAGAATTATTTACACACCAAAAAAGTTTGATTTACTAATTACGTGATTCAGAGGGCAGACGGTTGCACTGAATTTTATTTAGAGGAACAGAGTAAGGGGGTTTGAACACAACTGCACACTTCTTTTCAGATTTTTAGTCATAAATGAATCGAATACCATATCTTTTTGCTTTTGCTTCATATGTTCGATAATTTGTGAAAATAAACTGACTTGAATGTAAATTAAATTAAAGCAGCGCATATTATACTGTGTATATTATGATATTCAGTATGAGATTAGCAGTTTCTCTTTGCATTCAAACTGCCTGGTAATTTACAGTTCACTCCCAGTATCAGAGCACCTGTCAGAGAGGAAAAGAAGAACATCCACTGATGAGAGATGAGACAAAAAGCAAAGGAGAACATGAGACAGACACACCAAAAGGACACCCAGAGAAAGCAATCAGCAACACAAGAGAGAGGCCTCATTTTTTTCCATCAGTCTATTTTATTTGACCTAAACCTGAGAATCTCTGCCACCCCCGAGGCCCTCAGGACCTCAGATCAAACAGATAGAATACTCAAACACATGGCCCTGATTGTTCTTTCCCTACCCTCCGAAATCCCCCCCACCCACCCCACTTCCACTTTGAAATGAAAAGAATAAACATATTATTCCAAATACTCAGACCCGTGTTTTTCCATGGCTAATATCCTGTATGGGATGGCCGATGCAAAATAGGCAGGAGAGCCTGAGAACAGGACAGAGCACAGAGGGTAGAGAAAAATCCCCCACTTTCTATTTTCCCTTAAGAGACCAATGAAGGCCTGTCGAGATGAGAGAAAAAGAGAGAGAGGGAGAGCGATGGAGACATGAGAGAGAGGGTAACGCAATCCTGGCTGGCGCTGGACCAACAGCAACAAAAACATTTAGATAACCGCGCTCAATAATGAACGATTTCAATGAGGACAAAAATTACATTTCCTACAGATAACATGCCCCCTTCCCATAACAGAGTCAAAAGAGCCTTGAAACCACGTCATGCTGAAGAGTGGTGCACTGGAGTATTATGTTAGGGGAGGGTTTTAGTAACTATATTAGTATCCTTTTACCCCGCCAGAGACAGTTCTTTTACTGGTTGAAAGAAGTTGCCAAAGCTGAGAGAGACAGGGAAAAATATAGAGCCTTTACAACAATCTGACTGGAGCTACAAGAAAAGCAACAAATCTCTCCTTAACTGACTCGGCCTGTGCTGTAGCACTACCAGCAGCGTGGCTCGCAATGTTACCGAATGTCAATACACACCATAAGGGCCACTCCAGATAAAAGTCCGCGTACACATAACTCAGGATCTCTGCGGCACACTTGATCCTCACAGGTGGCGTGGGTCACGGCGAGAATGGCATCCCCACCTTTCTCATCCACTAAGCACTCACTTCCTTTCAAGCCAAAATCTGTCAAGTTGCTCGAGAGGGGAAGAGGCAAGAAAAGAGGAGATATAGCGTGGAAAGGAGGCAGAGAATAAGAGAGCAAGTCTTTGTCCTCTTCCACTCAGCTCCAGCGTGTTTCCTCCTCGGGTCTGTCCGGGGGATTAGCATATGAAAGGCGAAGGAAGGCGTGCAAAAGGTCAAAGAAAGAGTATCCCATCCAATGAGAGACAACAAAAACAGGCCACACCGGCCTTTGTGCTGCTCATGTTCTCCACCGTCTAACCTCATGCCCCTCCCTTAACCCTGGATCATTTCCATACACCAGAAGATGACGGTTGATCATAAATTACTTACTATGTCGAGCTGGGTCATATGGTAGTCACGGTGGCGATTTTAAACCACCCTGGCAGTCCCTCCGAGCTCGCTCACACACACACACGTGCACACGCGCACGCGCGGGCGATCACATAAAACACACCTGCTTCGAAATTTCACAGTTGCCTCAGTCTGGATGATATCCCACCAAATCCTCGGCAAACATCTCAATAAAGAAAAATGTAAGAGCAGTGTAGTTTGATTTGATCCACGAAAGCCGCTCCCTTCCTTCCATGTAAATACTACCTGAGCCTCGACCATCCACTACATAATTGTACACTCCAGTGCTTTAGGGATCCAGTTTAGTATATATATGGAGGCTTAGGGATTTTACCAGTCTCCACTGTTACTCTATTATCATACATATTGCTCCACATGACAACTTCCTTCTGCTGGAGTCTGAACAAACACCTGAAAACACTGGTCTTGTGTTTCCGGGGTTCTCCCCGACACAGACAGTCAAGTACTGGTAGCGGCCTGGGAGACAGGGCCAAGCGGAGAGGAGGAGAGAGAGGGAAGAGAGAAAGAGCAAAGGGGTAGAGCATTTCATCTCTCTTTCATCTCTGTCACCCAGTCAAGCGTTCAATGCCCCATTCAGCGCCTGCCCAGCATTATGCAAAATAATGCTAATCCCTTTTCCCGTGCTTTCACACTTGTATAAACTGCCGTTCCTGCCTCTGAAAAGCAATTATATCAGTTTACGTTCCTGTCAAAAAACAGGATTAGCATGCAAGTACTAGTAGCACCAAACTAGGCCTAGTTTCTATCCACCTTTGGCTATCAGAAAGCACAGCACATGAAATGTTTGTCCACCCTATTCCCAATAAAGGGAGTCGGGCTGCTCAGCTGGAGGTATGGCTTTTAATGTGTTGTAATTAGATATTTAGATGAAATGAAGAGAGGGTCTGGAAGTTTCAGAGGCAGAACTCCTCGTCCTTGTTCTTCTGTTCCAAAACCTCCTTAGCCAGAGTCTCAGCTTTGTGAAATCCCCATAAAACAAATTCAGCGGCACTACACCACACAGGGCTACGCCGGTCCCACACGTTTCTCACTTGTCTTGCTACATGGTCTGTAAGTGTGTTACATATGTGGCACGCAGATTATCTACTGTTTCCCCGTCCCAACATGTTGTCTCCACATGCAGACAGACTGGCCTGCACACATGCAAACACACACTCGCAGGGCAGACAGAGTGTTTTTGAATATGCAAATGCTCACAGTAGCGAAACGCTGTAAACAAGAGTCGGTGTGGACTTGTTTAATCTCGGACAATCAGGCCTCCCCCCCACCCCCCCAACTTTTGGGGGTGGGAGGGTGGTCGGTGCACCCATCCCGACCGATGACAGATCAGGGACAAGGACATTAGTCTGGACAATTACAAATGTCGTCATGGCGACTAATGAAATTTGGCAAAGTGGCCATCCATAGACTTAAATGACCCTAGCTGGTTAGGTGCTAGCGCTGGGGACTGGCTGCTTGCTGCTGGCCTGTTGCCTTACACACACCCGTTATTCTCTTTTCTGCCACCGTGGTACAATAGACGCACTTGTATCTCAGCCGATACCCACCGGCAGTACAAGCTCTCCGCCTGACAATTTGCATATGTTAATATAATTAAGTGCTAATTACACTAAAACTCGCATATTCACAAGTACCCTCCCCGGGAGCTATGCACGAGCTTGATCTCGTTCCAAGTCTTTAACCCTCCGCCGTGCCTTGCTTGTGTGCGAGTCTGTGCGTGTGTATGCGTGTGTGTGTGTGTGTGATAGAAAGAAACTGCGAGTTAGTAGTGGTGCCCCAGGGCTGACACAGGAAGTTCCCCTCTCTCAGACATGATGCTGAGCTGCAGTGAACTTCTTAGCTTCTCCCCTGTTCAGGCCTCCCTGGGCCAGAAGACCCTGACACGACGACTACTGCACATCGTCAACCATCACAAATGCACACACGAGTGCAAACAAAAGGTTCAGAGGTTGAATATCTTTGCATCCAAAAGTTTGCATTTTTTAAGGCTGCGTAATAGATGTTGCATAAAAGAAAATCTAAGGGAGAAGAAGAGGTATAAAAGAGACAGCTTGAAACGGGACATATTTACGCTAACTGTAAAAAAAAGAAAAAAAAAAAGAAAAAAGAAAAACAAGTGCAGGTACTTGAAGTTTAAACTTGAAGAACTTATTTCCACCCTTACATAAAAGCAAACACCTCTTACGTACGGAACACACTGGACTTGCCCAACACCGAAACCACAGAAAACAGGTGCCAGGAAGGACAACAGTCATTGGAGCTATTGATAAAAGACAAGAAAAAAGAAAAAAAGAAAAAAAAAAAACAACATGATTCCCTTCAGGGAGCATGTGTGCCTGGATGTGAGAGTGTGTAGGCCTGCCGTTTTGATAATGGAGGACAGGCGGTTGTGCTTTTCACATTGTAATGGCCATGAATCAGGGAGGAAGCCAAGCGGTCGAGCTACAATTAGAGTTCTTTTGTGCCTCTTCCTCTGTCTCTTTTTCCCTCTTTTTTTTTTCTTGCTTTCATTCGCTGACACTCTACCTATCGAGGGTACGTTAAAACAGTCCACACTGCTCTGCAGCAGAGGGCGAATGAGGGGAGAATCTGGGCTGAATGGAGGAAAACTCACACTGCGCTGCTGCCGGACACGCACGGACACATGCGTGCACGATGCACGCACCAGATGGCACAGCAAGGCAAATTAAATAAACACACACACACACACCTATAGCCAGACAGAGGCCTCTATGTGCACTGTCCCTTAATGAATGTCTATTGGTAGTCAGAAGGTCCAAGCTCATTTAGTTGACTCTCAAATGAGATGCAGCATTATGGCTATGGTAATACGCTCCTCCCTTCCCCGATAATCATACGCAGGTCATTGTGTCAGAGTTATTCATTTCAATCACACGCGCACGCCAGATGTTATTATGCAGGAGAGTAAATCTCTCCAGTGGGTGTCGATGGTTGCCTATTCAAAAGAGATGAAAAATAAAGAAGAAGGAGGGAAAAAAAAAAATGGATATTGCTCCAGCAGTCCAGCGTGTAGTGAGCTATACTGCTCACTGGAGCATGACAGCTGGTAATGCAGGTTCGGATGTAGCTCCGCGTGTGTCTTTTTGAGGCAGTGGGAAGCTCCCCCTTTACTAATACCTGCTTCTCGGATTACCACAGCGTCTTAAGTATTCAACCATGCTCCTATTTCCCTATTCTGCCTTTTTAGTCAAATTGGCCGTCTTTACACTGTAAAGCAGCGATATACCCCCTCTTTACCAAAGGCCTATAGGGGTGAGGGGGGGATCCACGAAGAGGAACATTAAAATGCAGCAATAGCCTTGTTGCAAAGCTTCTCTCTATTTCTTTCTGTCTCTTTCTGCAGCAACGGCTTCTAAATCATCCAGCCTCCTCTATTAGACGGGAGACTTATTGAGGTAGAAACCATAAAAAATGAAGAAGGGAAATTTAATCCCTGAAATATTGATTTGCACATTAATATCAGATAGGCAGAGGGCAATCTAGCCGGGTGGAAATGACACATTGTCGACCCCTAGGAGAGGCCCGAGCCAATCTTCTAGCTGCATGTGTCTTAGACCCAGGAGTTATAGGACAGACTCAGCCCCTGTCTCTCTCTCTCTCTCCCTCTCTCTCTCTCTCGTTCCCTCTCTCCTCCTCCTAGTACCCTCTCATCCCTCTTGCCCCCCTCCATCCACACCCTTAATGAAGGCTGCAATGCTGGAAATGCATTAGCTTTTAATAATCAAGAAGCATTTTCAAGCCAACAGCTTTTGTCCTTCGAGGGCTGTCTGCCCATCTTTTACACTATATATGCGCGCGTGCGCGTGTGTGTGTGTGTGTGTGTGTTTTAATCCCTCCTTCTGCCATGGGTAAAATGAATGTTGTGAATTGCTTAACTAACAAGAAAAGAGATACACAGTCAGTCTTTGAAAGTGCACCCAGCACAGAAAAACAAAAACAAGAGGCCTGGAATTCTACAATTATAAAAATTATATATATATATATATATATATATATATATGTGAAAGACAAAGGATAAAAATAAAACGAGGGGGGTTGTGGGGGGAGAGAAAATGTCTTATTATGGAATAATATAGTGTGAGACAACGCCATCATTAACTGATGAAATGCATTGCAATTAGACGGGATCATCTCGTTTCATAATAATTTTAATTCTTTTATCAGGGCCTGGCCTGCGTGTTTTCGTGTGGAAGTAGAGGCTTTTGTGCAAATGGAGCTGGATTGTCTGATTGAACTGAGGATCTAATCCTGTCTAATAAACATCAATCCTTGGCTTAATAAACAAGCAGGCAAATGCAACAAAATCATGCAGACGATGTGGAAGAGGAGACGTCGAGTTAATTCTGTTTTCATCTTTAAATTAAAATTTTGTAATAATATTAAGAATAATTATTATTATTATTAACTATTATTACAACAACTATGCTAACTGTGACAGGAGACCGTTTTTTTATTATTAATCTGTCTTTTATTTATTCTACATTTGTATTATTATTTGTTTTGTTTTTATTAAAATTATTGGTTTCGTATTGAATAACTACAAGCATCCACCAATCAAACACATTTCACCGGTGTTAAGCCGTCTAAAATAATTAGAGAAATTGTTGAGGGTAAGTAGATACACTCGGAGAATAATAAAGGACAACAAAAGCAGTCCTATAAAAATAAGGTCGCTCATATTAGCGCATCGTTCACCCAGAGCGACTACTCATTCTTCCCGTACACACACTCTCTTTGGACCGTTGCATAGCCGCGGTGGAGAATGACCAGACCCTTGGCCCTGGTGTGTGTGTGTGTGTGTGTGTATGTGTGTGTGCGTTTTTTTGTTTTTTTTTCCCAACCTCCTGTGCGATCGATGTCCCCCCCACCCCCTGTCACTGACCACCCCTTTGAGATATAAAAAAAAAGAAAAGAAAGAACAGCAACCAGGACGCAAAAACGCCAGAGAATCCACATCCCTACTCCTATTCCCTCCTGTAAAATATTACTAAACAACACTTTAAGAAGGTGTTGCAACCAGCATCTTCCAGGACTATTGGTGGAAGGTGAATTTGTGTAATAAAATGATAGTCATGGAACTCGTGACTTTTTTTATGAAAACAAAACAAACAAACAAAAACAACAACAACAACAAAAGCTAAATAAGAATGATTATTTTTAAAAAAAAGTTTGTTTAAATTTATTGATGGGATTAATGGTGTAAATTGAGAATGAAGTCTGAATTTTTGCAAATGCCAATGTTTGGGGAAACCAGAAGCACCAGGAGTTATCTCTAAAGGGACTCCGTGCAATCAGGAGACAGGCGATCGCTCTCCCCCTTCCGGGCGACGCAGCTGCCCGAGCTTCGGTAACAAAAAAAAAAAAAAAAAAAAAACACAGACCGATCTCTAAGTCCAGCAGGTAGTAGCAAATACCGTGTGCTTAAGTTGCGGATCTCTTATAAAAAATAAAACATTTCAGTCCGGTTGCTTTCAAAGAATTGTACTCTCGCAGATGAGAGAGGATCGTGTCGGGGGAGAGAAACTGATCACTTCAGTGCGAGAAAGCCGACTTGTATGGAAAAAAAAAAAAGAAAGAAAGAAAAGAAAGGTTTTTAGCGCGGCGGATCCAAAACTGCGGTTCAAACCGGGCTCTCTGAGGGTTAAAGACTCATAATGGGCCGGTACGATGTGTGGAAACGACAAAAACCGGACACATCGAGGGGAAAGAAGCTGGAAGCGGACATGTCCGAGGAGGAATCGGACTCCAGGAAAAAGGCAACACACATCCGCACTGCAAAGCCACAGGGACGCTCGTCTCGTCTCACGCTTTTATCACTAAATCCGCACACGACTCGAGATGGACTGCAATTCGTGTAAAACTTTGCAAAAGACCGGTCGTGTTCGGCACGTATTCCCACGGACACATGCGTAAAAAAAAAAAAAAAGAGCGTCTCCAATCCTGACAGTCGCCTGTTTTTACTGTAGCCAAAGCGCTGGAGTTGCACTAACATCACCATATCCCCCCTGTGTTGTGGGTTAAAAAACACCCAGCACCTGTTATCCGGGCAACCAAGGTGTCAAAGATCCTCCACTCAGATAGATAATCGATACCCGACCCCTAAATTTAAACACACGCACCCCCAAAACTACTCAATAAAAGTTAAAGGGAGAGGTGGAAAGGAAAAGAAAAAAAAAACTTACTTTCTTCCCCCTCCAAAAGCGTCACCTCCGCTCCACTCTTTGCTCCTGGTTTTATAAAACAGTCACATCCAGCGGCTTGCGAAATTAGACAACAACAAAAAAGAAAAAAAGAAAAAAAAGAAAAAGAAAAAAAACGTGGAAAATTACAATAATCCTCCAACTTTATAATGGGAAAAAAGGGGTAAAAATCACAAATGACAAGCGTTTTTTTGGAGAGCTATCCCTTATTTTGGTTCCGGTGGCGGTGGAAACGACGTGTCGACGGGGGCTGCCTCGCAGTTTCTCTCGTTGGACGGGAGGTCGGGGAAACGGAGGAAAGGAAATGAAAATCCGATATGTCTTTATTCTGCTAATTATTATCGTTTTAGCCCTGTTTAAAAAAATGGCTGATTAAGTTGAGTGCGCATGTCTTTGTGTGTCTATTTCCCGATATGCACTCTGGGAATGGGTAGAGAGACAGAGAGAGAGAGAGGGCGAACGGGAGAGAGAGAGAAGAGAGAGAGCGAGAGGAGAGAGAGGAGAGGGAGGGAGCAAAAAAAAAAGGAAAAAAAAGGAGACGGAGAGGGAGGGAGAGAGGAGAGAAGTGTAATTAGTGAGTTGATCAACAGTCTCCACATTGCAAATGACGCGCACACGGAGCCCTGGCGGCCGCAGAGGTCCATGCGCTCAGAAAATCCCTTTTGTGCAGTTGCTCTCTGAGGGACCAAATCACATGTAGAACAATGGACAAAACGCCTCCCTCTATTACTAATAATAACCACCCTGACGCTAAAAGTCAACCTCCGCTTTTATCCCACAATTGAAAACCATCTTTAAAAAGATGATTCTTTTAGAATATTTTTATTTTTATTTTTCCGAGAATGAGATTACCTTTAAAGTTTGCGCACTGCTGTTTGTCATCAGCTTGATTTTTATTGATTATGACACCACAGGTGAATTACGCTCAGAATGAGACTGACTGCAGATTATGTGGATGTTGTTGTTTTTTTTTCTTCTCTTCTTTTCTTTTTTGAGGTCTTACTGATGTCCTTATTTGATTGCATTTTAAGCATTCTGACAAAACAGACGGAGCCTGCCTTAAAGTAAAAGTGATAATGTGAGTGAAGATAAGAAATCAAACAGAATCGGACGGTGAAAACTGGCCTGTGCCGCACATCAACACATACCAAAACATGTGACAAAACTCGTGCATCTAAGCTTATATCCTACCTTTTACTTTTATTTTTCTAAAAAAATTTTTTTTAAAAAATTAAAAAAAATTGCGTATTGTGTAAATTCTACATGTATGACTATTAAAGCTAAAAAAAAATCAAAGCCACAGAGCTTCACACTAATCCACCGCATGTCTGAAAGACATCTTGTGCCCTTTCGAGACCGCTGAGGCCCCGGGTGGGTTCAATAGAGTCAAATTGAAAAAGATCCAATATGGGGTCACCCAAAAACAGAAAAAAAAAAAAGAAAAAAATCCCCCTACGTGTTCAAAGCTCGGTTTATGTTTACTGTTCTATCAAAGTGACCCGCTTATTTGACCGTATTTTCTTTTTCAATGCAAACCATTTACTGTGTTTCCCCCCATCGGGTCCCTTAATAGAGGCTTTTTTTGGGGTGGTGGTGGTGGGGGGGGCTTTAGAGGAAGACTTTTCACATTCTCAAACGGGAGAGAAAATCAAGAGATCTTGTTCGCCTTCATGGAGAAAAAAAATCGAAGCTGGGGGTGAATTGAACTGCATGAGCCGGGACTTGGGATGTGATGATAAGGCTGCTGCTGGCAAGTGAAGTACTAGGGTCTGCTTTGCAGCCACATTGACTGCACTGCACTTACACCAACTGGATCCTTAAGAAGCCAAGAGATCCGAGCCCGACCCGACCCGAGGCTGTTTATTCTGGGTTTAGAGAGGTCTCTGACAAAGAGGGGTGGGTGGGTCGAGGTGATGAACGGAGGCGTCACTTTCCACCCGGATCCAAGGCGCTTGCTGCTGCCGTGGCTGCTGTTGCTGCAGCTGCTTCCCTGTCCTCCAGGGGGGTTTTCTAGTCCGTCCGCCCTGGGAGGCGTCGCTCACAGACGGCTTGGAGAGTCGAGTCGACCCCGCTGCTGCAGCGAAACGCGCATATAGAGTCCGCAGGGACCATTGCGTGCGCCTACCCAAAAGCTGCAGGAAAAGGACCTATTTATCATTTGCGACTTTGTAACACCTAAATGGAGGACTTTACATAAAACGGCGTGATTTTTTTTTCTCTCTCTGCTTTTCTACGTTTCTGAGAGGATGTGCTTATTTCCTACTTTATAGTGATTAACTTGGTGCGCACAGTCCACATTTTCTGCGGAGATGCGTTTGCTATTTTTTTGCTTGTTTTCTCCTAGAAAATGAGAAAGTGCAAAGCGGATTTAGACGGCTGATACAGGCTAGCACTTATCTTAACATCTTGCGTTTCTTTTTTTCTTTTTTTTTGTAAATCCCCCCCACCCCCCTCTGGTCTCCACCCTCCCTCTCTCCCGGCAGACGATGCTCTTTCTCCGGACGCAGCTTGACAATAGGGCGCGTTAACTAATATTTTTTGCCCCATTTCCATATCAGTACGATCCTCAATTAATTATAGATTTTATCAGTAAACTCCCGCATCTGTGTGAGAGAGTGTGGGTGGGAGTGTGTGTGTTTGTGTGTAAAAGAGAGAGAGAGAAAGAGAGAGAGAGAGGCAGAGAGTACATGTGTGCGCGCGAGTGTGCCGTGTAAAGAAGAAAGAAAATTGTCGTCTTAGAAATATCCTCGTAAATCAGCAGGAATTAAAACTAAACATCCCAGTAAATGTGTAATTGCTAAAAAAAAAAAGAAAGAAAGGAGAAAAAAAGAAAACCCTAAAAGGAAATGCGTTTTAGTCTGTTTTGTAAACTGCTTTTTAAAAGGTAGCCCTGAACACCTTCAGTGATCTTCTGTCACATCAGGAGATCAATACCTTTGAATTGTCTGGAGACATTACCATATTGGTTTGACACACTGGGAGATGCCACGGGATGGAACTATTGTCAATCCACCAATATGTTCTCTGAGATCAGACTAGAAAACTCCATTGATGCTCAGGCTGATTAAAAAAAAAAGTCATAAAAGTAATCATGTTGTCATTTTCTTTTTGCATTCACGTACAAACACCTGGAGATCTTTTCTTCTTTTGTTTTTTCCTCCTAAATCAAAGTCAGGTTTGCACCTTCTTTTAGTCCTATGCGTCGGCGCCCTCATGGGGTTGCAGAGCTGACCCCTCTGCTTCACCAAAAAAAAAAAAAAAAACACACACACACATACACACACACACAAAAACACCAGATCTGACCCGCAGCCTGCCCCACAGATCCTCCAGGAAGAGCACATGCAAAAGGAAGCGTCAAATTATAAAGGCCCATAAAGCAGACAAGAAGTTATGTGCAACTCTTTCAACGTCTGACACACACCAGATACACCAAATCCACCCAAAAAGCACAAAATTACAGTTTTCCCCTCAACACTGTCCTTTAAGCCAAATGAATAAAGAAACTGGCAGAACTGCCCTAAATCAAAGACAAAATGTATAATTTTCAAAGCACGCTGTTCTAAAACAATATCATTCAAAATGAATAATAATAATAATAATAATAATAATAATAATAATAATAATAATAATAATAATAATAAAAACCGATAAAAAATTACCGAACGTAGACTTCATTTCTACAGACGGGACACTCCAGAGATAAGTGACTTTCAACCTTTGACTGTTTCAGCAACGAAACTCGAAAAAGTGAGAAAAACCATGAAAACAAATGAAGCTCAAACATAAAGTGTCTCCATATTTTCAAAGTGAATCTTAAAGCCACCCAGCAGCGGTGCGCCAAAAAAAAAGAAAAAGAAAAAGAAACGTTTGTATAAAAAAAGAGAGAGAAAAAAAAACTTCCAAAATGTACCTCTTCTTACCTCTTTTTTTTTTTTTAAATTCCCCCAAAAAAGCATAAAGTGGAAAAAAAGCAATATAAAACTGTAGACTCTTTGGTACCTTTGGTATAAAGCATTCCGTTTTCCTTCTTTTTTCCTGTCTTTCTCTTGCTCAGTAGCGATCCGATAATAGCATATGGAAAGTGTTTTCAAAATGCCCAGATTTGGCACATTGTCATTGAAAAGAGAGGAGCGCAGTGATGCGGTGCTACAACAGGGGAAATGAGTTGCGGATTGGACGCAGCCCGCCTCGGTGCGGACTTATCCCACTTTAATTTAATATTCCGCAATCACACACACTAGTGATGGCATATAATTCAAGGAGAAATTCAGAGGGAAGGAAATGCTTTTGTGTGTCTGCGCGCGAGCGTGTGTGTGTGTGTGTGTGTGTGTGTTTTTTTTTACACCACTTTATTTGATTAAGGAGAAAGGCAGCACAATATTGTCTTTTTTTCTCTGTTTCCCCTTTCTTCTTTTTCACTCCCCTCCCCTCCCGAGTCACATCTTAGATTCTCTTCATAAACGAAACAATAGATATTTATTTGTTTGTATTCAGGTCATTTATTTAGAAATCAACAACCCCCTTCTTCCCCCTGACTCTCTCTCTCTCCCTCTCTTTCTCTTTCTCTCTCTCTTTTTGCTTGTCGGTGTCACACTGGAATCATCCCCTAACATAAAATCGAGATCCATAAACGCTTGTTTGTAAAACACTGAACCCAAAATCAATGTATTGGGTCATTTCGATCGATTATATAAACGAAAATCCATACGCAACATGAGACCGGTATCAGCCCACTCTTCCGCTCCCTTTTAAAGAGAGAGAGAGGGAGGGAGAGACGGGGAGAGAGAGGATGAGAGAGAGAGAGAGAGAGAGGGGAGGGGGGAAAGCTTAAAAACAAATACTCTCAAAGTAGACCTTTACATCAGTCCAAGAGCAGGATCCCTCTAACATTTTCACATCAAGGGCCCCCAAAATGAACCCATCGTAGAGGAAACGGGGTCTGATTTAATTGGATTTTGACCCCGGGATGCCCAATATGGGTTTTTTTGTTGTTGTTGTTATTGATTTGTAAAGCTGCGGGTGCTACAAGTGAAAGCTGTGTTCAGACATATGTTCGCTAATTGGAATAATTCTGCATTAATGAAAACACGATCAAATTAAGCAATTTCTTTTGCTCGCTGACCCCCCTCCGCCACGCATAGCTTTTTTTTCTTTTCTTTTTTTTTCTTTTTTGAGAGGTTCTTGAACCCCCTTATAGGACCTGGATGTCAAAGTGCTTCCAGATGCACCGCGATAGCGCAACCCCCTGATGACGACAATTAGAAAAATGCCCTAATCAAACGGGGCCACACGGGATTAAGTCGCATTTCAAGGGTCAAGGGGAACCCCACCTCAACCACCTCCGCCCCCCGGTGCCCATCTTCCGCCTGCGCACCGAATATCACATTTCGACATCACATAACCTGCGCGAGGAACAAATCAGCCACTCCAGGCGCTGTAATCACGTATGCAAATTCAGTCCAGCCAAAAGGCACGGACATGACAGCCGGTGCGCACCGTCAGATGAGCTGTTGCATAAACTGTACATTAATATGCAACATGATATGGGAGGGCCGGGATGGTGGCGGCGCGGATCACGACAGGGAGAGAAGGGGGGTAAAAAGGAGGTGGCAATGATGTAAAATTTACATGGGACCACAGCTGCTGGGGCTCTCGAGTGGGAGAGAAGGTGGGGTGCAGCCATAAGGAGGAGGAGAGGGGTGTGTGTGTATGTGTGTGTGTGTGTGTGTGTGT
>NW_006799961.1:1957395-1961120 GCF_000485575.1 Poecilia formosa
CCCCCCCCCACCCCAACCCCGCCTGTAAAATCTTTCCGAAGACGAAGGCGGGGGGCAAAGTTGGCCGTGATACAGCTGCTGCTGCTACTACCGCCGCCTCTGAGGAAGAGCAGGTATGGAAGGAAGAAGCGGGAAGAAGGAGAAACAAGAGAGGAGGAGAAGGATGACATGGCAGAGTTGGTCGCCCCACATTTCGGGTCGCTCACACGAGAGGAAATCCACACCAACCGAGCGCGCGCGCACGCTTCTAACACAGCGCACACTTCCCATTCAGTCTCACCTCGCCCTGCTGCCCTCCTCCCACTTGCCCCTTTGGTCCTCCGATCTTTCTCATTGTTGAACTCTATTTAATAGACACGCGTCCAGTGAATGCCTTCCATATATGGACAAAGAAATAAAAAAAATAAAAAAAATAAAAAAAGACCCATTGAAACGGCCGTGTCACGATAAGGCCCCTTATAAAGGCGAATTTTATTCATTGCTAATCAGATTCACGTGGATTTATGTTTTTGAAGCTGATGTATTGCTTAATAACTTTGTCTTCTTAAAAAAAAAAAAAACAAGAAAAAAAATCGAAAGAAATAAACTAAATAATTCCAGAGAAATACATACCTTGAATATGGCCTAATAATAATAAAAATAATAATAAAAATAAAAATAATAATAATAATAATAATAATAATAATTTAAAAGAATAGCCTATGTTCAGTTCTGAAGGCCTGCAGTTGATGGCCTAATGGACGTGAGATCTCTGTTACTGTAAGTCTTCCTATGGCTTATTAAAGTCCTCTCTTCATGTCAACATAGTGGCCTGAACGTGTCAATTTAGTGGTTCGAGAGGTCCTTTTTAGACCCCCAGCAGCCTCCCCACGCCACTCCCACCACTGCTCTTTGCTCTCCTGGGGACCGTCACCCCTCCACCTTTCTAGCCCATCATCCAACGATCCATCCCTCCCCTCCCCTCCCCACCACCACTCCACCAAACCCCTCTCTTGCCTTGGATTTCCTCTGACACTCAGTCGGCCGTCCCAACACGGCAAATAACCCGGTCAGCACCGAGAAGTAAGCTCCATGGCAACAAATTGACATCTCGACACCTCGGTTAAAAAACGCCAGAAGCCCCCTCATGTCGTTTTTTTTTGTTTTGTTTTGTTTTTTTATTTCCTTTTATTTTTTGGTCAAGAACTTGAGTGATGCAGTTGAAACGTGAAGAATAATATAGCCTTTTTTTCTTTTCTTCTTTTTTTTAACAAGAGAAATGGTTCAATTTCTAAAAATTAAGAATAACAAAAACATAAAACTGAGGCAACGAAATGTAGCTATATTTAAATGTAGCTATATTGCCCTAAAAAAAGAGGCAATTATTAGATTTAATTTATAAATTAATTATAAATTTATTTGCTTCAACACTCTTCATTTTGTGTTGCAGGCACATAAAAAAAAAGAACCAAATATTCCACAAAGAACACTGGCTTTCAGCTGTGAGGTTGTAGAGTCAGACTCCTGCCTGGACACCATCATCATTAAGGGAGCCACCCAAATCACCCTGAGGCGCAATGACCAATGGGAAATGCGGGTGGATTATAGGGATGCGTGCCCCAAACATATTGTTAACGCTTAAAGGAAAACGTGAGATAAAGAAAGACAATAAAGAGAGAAAAGGGAGGCGTCTCTTTTTTTTTTTTGTGAAGTACAGTGACCCTGAAAAAAATGCTCGTTGGCTTCATCGCTGGATTAGAAGGGTGCTTACGAGGGCTCTTCAGTCTCCCCTCTCAGTAACATCATTAAACCGGGTGACCCGAGTTCAAGCAGCACATTTCTGTGGTCACCCAAGTGCCTGTGAGCAAAAGGCTGTTCTTCAGGCTCTCCTGTGCTCTGGCGATTCTGACCTCTGACCTTACCGAGTTAGATGACAATATAACCAGTTGTCCGCACAAGGAGCAAACAATTCAATTTGCTTTTAAAAACACTAGCAGCACAGCAATTTACCTAACAAAAAAAAAAAATTTCTATTTCAAAGATGAATAAGTGACATTGATTTATATGTATGGTGTGTGATTTTTAATAAATCATATTATTAAATTATTAATTGAACCAATAAAAATACAAATTCATTAAGAAAAGAAAGAAGCAACTATAAAATAAAAACAAAAAGCAGCATCAGTCCCTGATTTTTCAAAGACAGTATTTGAATAATTAACTGAAATATCTGGTTTTGGAAAGTTTTCAATCCCTGAACCTAAACATATCCTCAATAAAACATGAAAAGAAATGGCATCATGTTGAAATTGTGCACACACCCACACACACACACACCCAGCCACACAAACACAAACTCTGTTATGTTTTCAATTTGGGTTGAAATGTAGACATTTTCCCTCGGTTGCATAACTGCCATCCATATCGCTCCTCCCTTCAATTAAATGCTGCTTCTCCCAAACAAAATGTCAGAAACGTTCTACACAGGGTAGTTCAACAGTGATTTGTTCTGAAAGCTATGTGTCCTTTTTTTCTGAGAAAAGTGTGTGTGTATGCGTGTGTGCGTGTGCGCACGCACGCGTGTGTGTGTGTGTATTTGTGGCCTGACCTCAATTGTGACCGAGTTCACGAAGGGATGAAAAAAAAGGTGCCTAAAAATACATTTAATTCACAATCAGACTGAGCTGAGAATGACAAGTCCTTTTAGGACGCCCTACAGTGAGATGTGAGATTATGAAACATACACATGCAGACACACACACACAAATGCACACACGGGGTAAAGCATAATCTGTGGTAGAAATCCCCCCCAAAAAAACTAAATAAAAAAAATAAAAAAAGTCACAGCTCGCATAGAAAATAAGTGTCTGGCCTAAAAACAAATCCACACACAACAAATGTAAAGAATAAAATAAAATAAAATGAAACAGACAAATAAATACTAATATAAATCTTAAATATCCCCACAAATGTGCTGTGTAAATTTTGCACATCTTCGAGTGTAATTAAAGAAGACGGTCAATCCAAAAACGTACATGTGTATTCTTCTAGATCATGCAAATGCTTGACAGGTGAGCATGACGTAACTGCTTAAAAGCCCTGCAATGTTTATGCATCATTTCTATTTGAAAACCAGCACTGGGGCACTTCGCTCGAGCCCCACTGACTCAGAGATTCCAAGATGGCGGCACACCTGTGATGGAGGTGGATTGTCCTGATTATGTATGGAGATCACCTCAAGGCCTCTGCTAACCATCAACAACAGGCAAACCTTTGGTTGGCGGTTCAGCGCCGGTCAAAGGCTTGTCATTTTAACACTGCCGACTGCCCCCCCGTCAGCATGAAAGGATAAACCCTTCCTCTCTATATATCCCCTTCTTTTTTCTCTCCATCGTGAGCACATGCGCACAGACACACACACACACACACACACACGCACACAGACGCAGACACACGCACCCGCACTTCCTTTTTCTTCCCCTCCAATACCTTCTCTCTCTCTCTCTGTGTCTCTCACATCAGAAGCGCTGAAATGCACCCCAGGGCCAAATCGCACAGAACAACCCCTCTGAGCCAGAGAAAAAAGCTGGAATCCGTTTGCCCTGATATTTCACCAGCACCAGCCAGGAGCGAGGGGAGAGGGAAAAGACAGAGGGAGAGGAAAGGAGAGAAAGAGAAGAGTGAGAGAGAGAGGGAGAGAGAGAGAGTGAGGGGGGGTTTGTGTGTGTGTGTGTGTGTGTGTGTGT
>NW_006799961.1:1961903-1994804 GCF_000485575.1 Poecilia formosa
TCTGATCTGAGGGCTGCACTCAAAGTACAGTAGTGACATCCAGGATGCAAAACTAGGCCCTGCTGATTAACATCTCCTCCCACTATGCCAGCAGTTATAAGCGAGAGGAACAGAATATCTTGGAAAAACAAGATTAAAAAAAACAAGACAAGATAAAAAAAAAAAAAGACACAGAATAGAAACCAACAACACAAAATGGAGGAAAGGATGATGTATATGTATTTTTTTTAACTTTTCAACAGTTTAATGGGAGTACAGTTAATGGGCCTTTCTTTCATCCTTTTTCTTTTTTTTTTTTAATCGGCCACAGGCATCAATCAGGAAGTGTCAGGCGGCCGTTGAATCTGGGCTGTGGTCCTCTTCACAGATGACTGATTAGCAAGCCAAAATCACCAGATCCATCTTCCGACGGTCACTTTTATTACAGTCATTTTTAAAGTGACAGCAACCTGCCTTGTCTCACAACACTGGCCACCGCATATATATTCTCATCTTCTCTCCCCCTCGTTCCATCCCTCACTGCATCCGTCTTCCTCTCGCAATCTGTCGCCGAGCATTTGGTCAGCTACCATCTTGTTGTTTCTCTTTCTTTTAACTACTTTTATCTGACTTTTTCTTTTTCTTTTTTTTTTGCATGTCTGCAGTCCCTACACTCTCACCCTCTGCTGCCAGTGCACTTCTCTCTCTCCCCCCTCCTCCCCCCATTCTACTGGGGCATGTTAAGGGAAAGCAGGGTCAGGGAGGTGTGGAAAATATGAAAAAAAAAAAAAAGTGAGACCCCCACCTCTTCCATTGTCTGATGGGTGTGTTCCGAATCCTTATTCTGCTTGCTCTCCTGGGCAGGCGAGAAATTCGTTTTGCACAGAGTTCGGCTCATGATGGAATAGGAAACCGCCGTTCCCATGCACAAAATGAATGCAAATGAAACAGTTTCGGCGAGGAGTACAATGGTCACAGCTGCATTTTACATGGCTGCATTCTGAGACACAGACAGGGTGACATTAAAAGTTTGAGGCCAGGGAGTGTTAAAATGTGCTCTCGGAGGCCAGCATGTAATAATACGTTGCCTGGAACAGCTTTCCGGGAGATAGTCTGGGAGAAAGATTTTGTTTTGGAGCTTGTCAGTCAGCTTTCTCATCTTTTCCCGGTTCAGTTTGCTTTCAAGCTGCATTCAAGATAAATCACTGCATCAAATAATCATTGTGGACTCATTGGAAATGGCAGTTGAGTTAAGGTTTACCCAATGTTTGGGATATATACATTTGTGTGTGTGCATGCGTGCGTGTGTGTATGTGTGAAAGCAAGCAAGCAAGTAAGCATGTATGGGGGCCAAACTCGAAAGAGCACTCTTCTGTCTTGGCAGAAGTTATGATAATCACAGCTGACACGAGTATGAAAAAAAAAAAAATCAGCCAGAGTAACATGTGTCTGAGATTATATTTACAACTTTCTGAGCAAAGAGGGACCTGCAACACACACACACACACACGCACGCACGCACGCACGCACGCACGCACACGCACGCACAAAAAAAGTGGGTCAGGTAAAACAAGGGAACGTATTTCTGAGACAGCCTGACATTTGCAATATCCTCAAAAAACAACTGATTGAACAGCCTGTCGAAACATTAAGGCTCAAATATAAAAGCTTTGGAGTCGTCTTAAAAACAAAGAAGGATTATTCTATTAAACAAATGTGTCCTTTGTTTTTTTTTTTTTATTATTCCCTCCTGTCAGCTTAAACACTAAAAGCTTTTAATATCGGAACCTAGATAAGCTATTAACCTACTTTCTTTTTTCAGTCTTTTAAACCTCATGCTTTGACTTCCTTTGTCAGTTAAAAAAAAAAAAATGTTGAAGGAAGGAATACATATAAGATTTTTTTTTTCAGGCTGTGATATGTGTTACAAGACAACCCCGGTCACATTTTACAGTGAAGCACCTGAACATCAGAGTGACTCAGACGGCTGTAAAATATGTGTCCTGCTAAACTCAATTTGGACTGAGCCTTTAGATGCATGTGTGTGTTGAAGGGACAGATAAAAAGACGTATGCACACAGGAAATCATTCTAATGGCACTAGCAGCTGTGGCTTACTAAGTGAACACATATGACTGCAGATATATGAGGCCAGTCCTTCCTAAAGCTTTGGATTCAGAGTTTTTTTTTGTTTTGTTTTGTTTTGTTTTTTTCCCCCAAAAACATTAAAAGTAGAGTTTGCTCCTAAACTTTGTCTTCCAACCTTAAATCATGTCTCCGTTGAAAAGCATCAAAACGGAAACAAAACTTTGGCAGGAATATCTTCCTCTTCCTTCAGCCTGCTCTCACGCAGACACATTGTAATCTATCTAGAGGGCAGCGGAAAACTCAAGAGGTCTGAGTAAATTTGTCCCAAATATCCTACGGTAAAAGATTGCCGCTGTATTTTACTCTACAAACGTTTGATGACAAGCTGTAACTAGCGTGAAATTCCCCCATAGATTAAATGTCCTAGGAGTTGTACTCCCATCCGGAAAACACACATATCTGTGAGCCAGTACACACACACACACACACACACACACACATACACGCACACGCGCGCAAGCTCACGCACGCATGTGCGCACACACAACTTGTAAACCTCAGTTGCCAAAATACCTCTGAGCAGAGGGAAGTCACACAGACACTGATCCTGAGGCACAGAAAGCATGGACGTACAGTAGACTCGGGCAAAGACAAAGTCGCATGCAAATGCTGTGACATGAACAGACATGCACAATGCGCTGTGGAGTCTGGACGGTATATAAATACATGCATGTCTGCATAGAAAAATACAGAGTTACTCACAGGCGCTGAGACTGGAGACACACTGGGGGGCAAATCATAGCAGGAGACTTGCAGCGTGTTTGCCTGATTACCAGTCAAGCAAATAGCAGATAGAGCATGCTCACACTGCCACCTCCATCCTCCTACACAGATATGCACATACACCTGTTTCATTGTTGCTTAGTCTGTGTTCTGATTATTGGAATCATAAGAACTTGTGTGTTTTTTTTTCTCCTTTTTTCAACCGTTTTCAAACCGTTTCTTTTCTTTTTTCTTTTTTTTTCCTTCCTTTATTTCTGAATTTGTCTTGACAAAAGTTAGACCCGTTTTGGAAAACAAAGAAGGTCAGTCTAGAATTCAAAGACCCCAAATTTGTTTCGCGATATCAATTTAATTATATAAAAATACTCACATAAAAGAAAACAACAACAACAACAGTGTGGGTGAGTATTACACAGAGAAGTGTGATAGTGCTCTTGATGATTCTCTGATAGGAACTATTTTCCAGTTCTTAATGTCCTGTCCAACTTTTCTGTATGTACAGATGCTCTTGATGGATGGCTTAAACTGTTAAGTGTGAGTCTCATGACGAGCAAAGGCATGAGCAGGCTAATTTCCAGTAGATACATGAGGTTGTATTGAGGTATCGAAAAAGAATGTAATAACTACAAACTCTAAATGGAGCTACCCTAAAATTTTAAAGCTTCACAAAAGCAGGAGAAAAATCCCTTTCTGTTAAGATGTGGAATTGTCTTCATGTTTTCGTTGTCTTTAAGCTTTAATGGATGAGGTTCACCAAAAACCTCATATAACCTTCACATCATGAAAACATGGTACTATAAAGTCGATCTAGTAAAAAGTGATTTAAAAAAAAAACAAAAAAAAAACATTGACGACAGTGGGATGCCAGGAAATGTTCCTACCTGTCTCGGAAAACGTAAAAATCTTTCTTGACATTACAGCAATCTAATCAGTTTTCTTTTTTTTTTTTTTTCTTTTTTTTTTTTCTCATCGCCGACCAGCTTTTTGCGTGTTTCCCCAACCACCCCGCTCCAAATGAATAATAATGTCTACATATGTGGAATTGAATCTCTATATAAATACAGCTGCTCTGTAAAAGACTCACAGGTGTGTTTTGTCGGTGTTAGGTTGTATTTTATTTTCCCAAATTTTGAACATAACATGAAGCACAGTTTAACCTACAAAAAAGAAATGAAACAAGGAAAAGGCACAGCACCACAGCAAGTCTACCTAGGAACGATTGGCCATCTGAACTGGCAGGTTAGATGATATCAGCTGAAAGTCCCACAGCAACTGGGTGGAAAAATGTTCTGACAAGTATAAGAGACACAAACTGATATTGGTCAGACATGAGGAACATGTTCTTGTCACTTGAGAGCAAAACAAAAATTTCTGGACTGAGTACAGAAACTAATGTTCACTGGAAACATTGCACATCACTGTGAACACACACTGTCCCAAATGAAAACTTTGGCAACTGAGGACAGAGAGACAATATTTAAAGTTTATTTTTTTCAGCCAGATTTGTACAGAAGTTATTCATTCTATGTTTCAATGTTTTTTTTTTTTTTTTTCATTTAAAAAAATATCTGTGTTTTGCAAAGCAGGCACTGAATAAATGCACAGAGTGTGTTCTGAAGATGCAAGCATGTCCCTCAGACAGATAGCTTTCTAAGAATTCCTGCCCAAACTTTCAGGCAAACACGTATATTTACTCTTGAAAAAATACTTCCTTATTACAAAACATGCTGATCAGACCTATATCACATTACACATGTTGCACAGTTTGAACATTTTAAAACCTGTACATATAGCGCATAAGCTAGGATTTAGTCTTGAGCATATGCAAATTGAGAAACTATGTATTCTGTACGTCACAACAAATATATTAAACGTCTGTTTTACTGTCCGCCCCTCTGTGACAATTTTATGCCCGCAATATGCACAAACACCTGGTTCTCATGCAAAACCCACTGCTGTTCTCATAGAGCAGGAGGAGGTCAGACAGAGGTAAACCTAAATAAAGTCTCTAACAGGCCTGATTTACAAGCCCTAGTTAAAGGTACTGATTCAGTTGTTAAAAAAAACCACACACACACACGCAACATTCTTCTTAGTGAAGAGAAAGTTCCAGTTTACAGCATATTATGTTCATATCATCCCTCAGCATCTGTTTCCCCTAGCACAGTTATTTGCCACATTTATAATGGACTTATGACCTTTCTGAAGAGCGAGGGGGGGCACCGAGAAAATCCTTGAACATCTTAATTCGATTCGTTTTAAACAACAGAGGCCAATTTTGGGAGAAGAGGTGGAGGGCCGTGCACATAACATTTTACAGAGCGAGTGGGTGCCAGCAAACTGTTTCCCTGCTTTTTATTTTCACTTCATACTCGTGAGTGAAAGGTTCTTTTGTTGTCTACGGACTGATTGACTTTAATGAGAAACATGCCATTGTGCCAAATGTTAGTTTAACAAACTGAACTTTGTGCCCCCACCTTTTCTTTTTCTTTTTTTTCTCCTTGTTTTCATATTGGATTCAAAGAGGCGACACAGCCGTACATGCAAGGCAACTAAACAAAGCGGACGCGCACGCACACACCACAACCACTCAAACCTACTCAAACGAGATGCCTTAATCCCTTATTCTTTACACCCCGTACTGCGTTCGGGGCTGCAAAGAGAAATCAAAAAGCGTGACTATGACAGAAAAGCATGCAAGGCAATATTTGGGGAGGAGGAAGCGATGGAAATGGAGGGACGGGAGAACAGGACAAAAGAACTAACTATGCAACAGCATTTAACTTGAGACTGTCGCAGCTTTAAACACGCTTGAGTTAAAAGGCAGCATGCTTTTGAGCTTGAATGTGTGCGTGCGTGCGTGCGTGCGTGCGTGCGTGTGTGTGTGTGTGATATCGACAAATACGGCTCTTGATCTGTGAAGAGGAGGTGATGGTGTTTTAAGAGTTGGCCGTGTACAAATTGTGTAGATTTAGCCACTGGAAACAATCACGTAGCATGTGTGTGGATGGAACTACTGAAAGCAATTCCTCAGAATAACCAGTGAGTTGGACTACCTGCTGGCATGAGCTAAGCTGTAGATCAATAAAAGCGTGCGCGCACGTCTGTATATGTGAGAGGGCTTGTCGTATGTTTATTTGTGTGTGTTTGTGTAGGCAGGTAGATGTGGGTGCGTGCGTGTTTGTGTGTGTGTGGTGGGTGTGTGTGTTGAGGCATCATACAGTTACTGGAACACTTGCTATATTTGGCTCCCTCAATGCAACATCAGGTTTTATGAAAGCAATCCATCTGAATCGGTGCAATAAATTCCCATCAGCCGACAATTTCTTAAGTGAAAATAACAAGTGTTTCTAAATTCTTGACAAAATTACATCTGAGCTAGAACAGATTAGATGTTAGAAACAACATTTAGGTCAATAATACAGTTTAGACGTCACGTCGGATCAATACGCGCACAAACACACGGCAGATGCAGACCCTCGCGAGCGCTCGCGCACACAGATTCAGTTGCCATGGCGGCCGTATGCTTTTTGCATGTTTCTGTCACACCGACGATGTGTGTGTGGTGTGCGTGCGTGTGTGTGTGTGTGTGTGTGTCATGCAGAAGGGCATCGTGACCTAAGCTTCCAGCAGCTTTCCTCTAGGGTGACACTTCCATTACACTCCAACAACACGGACAGGCGGCGTCCAAACCCAGCACACACTTGGACACCCTCTGACACCCTTTCTGCCACTCATCTGCATACTACCACTGATGCTACATCACCAAGAGTTCTTTCCTAAAGGATCTTGACATGTGTTTGTATTTAAATGGCATAATTTTAGCAGGTGTCACAGGTGAAATGTTCATGAAACATGCAGAAGGTCCTGGAAACTGTCAACCTATTGGCCCTCGCTTTATGCTGGTTGCTGCCAAGCACAGCCGGCGACAAATAAAATGCACAGTCATGTGATAGTATGGAATATATTATTGAGGATTAGGCTGTGATAAAATAAGACAGCTGAGTGACTGGTGCTGGAGAAGCCTTGCTGCATAAGGTCAGGCTCCGGTCCATCTGTAGTGGTGAGTAAAATCTGATATCGTCTTGGTCTTATTACCGGAAATGTCAGAATGGATCAAGTTGTAGCAAAGGGGGGAGAGACTGGGCCAAAAATTTTCATATACAGAAGTGACTTACAGCTATAGATGAATTAAAGTTCATTTCTATGAAAAGTAACAGAAAAGAAAAGTCGAGTCTCCGTGCCTTGTAAAAAGTTCAAAGAGCACTTCAACTTTTCCATATTTTTCAACATTGCAACCATAATTTTAAACAAGTTATTTTTATGTGACTGAGCAATATAAGGTAAAACATAGTTGTAAAGTGGAGGGAAATGTCTCATTTCAAGAGTTATTACAAATAAAAATCTATAAAGTGTGGCCTGCATGTATATTCAACCTACATGAGTTATTGCTTTGTAAAAACCACCTTTCACTGTAATCTCAGCTTCAAGTCTTTGGAGGTTTACAGTATGTCTCTACCAGCTTTGTGTACATGAAGACTATGTCGTTTTGCATATTTTTCTTTGCACATCAGCTCAAACGCCATAAAATCAGTCAGACACATTCAGAACAGAGTGAATGAACTCAAATCTCGCCACTTGATTCTTAATTGGATTTAGATCTGGACTTTAGACCAGATTTTCTACCATTCCCTAGCAACTCCAGCAGTATGTTTAGGCATGTTGTCCTGCTATATATCTAGTGTAAACTGCAGCACCAATCAGTTTTTTTTTTCTTGTGGGATTTTCCTGTTTGGCTTCATTGATCTTCACGTTAACCTTGACCAGTCTCCATTTGACAGCTGATTGAACACATCCCCAGAGCATCATGCAGCCATCTCCCTGTTTCACCATGGAGATGGTGTGTTCTGGGTGAGGTGCAGTGTTAGTTTTGCGCCCCACGCAGCATGGGTCTGCTGATCACCGTACGCTATTCCTTATTTTCTGAGTTCACTACATGCCATCTGGAAAACTGAAGTGAGGCCTCCTGTGGCTGTCTTCCAATAATTGTCTTTTTTTTTTTTTCTTACAAGAAGGGTAACTTTGTGAATTGCACAGCTAATAAAGGAAACAAAATTAATTGTATACATCTGTCAATTCTGAAAAATGTCTGAAATGGCATGGCTTAAAGTATAGGCTGTTGCAGGACAGACAACATACTGGTGAAAAAAAATATATGTTTTTAAAAATACAGAAAAAATGTAGATAAAGTTAGGCTTTTATTCCACTTCCTGTCGAAGACACAGACAAAGTGTATTAAAAACGGACAGTGATTAATGTTGATTCCTTAAGCAAAGGTACATCAATCTATCTCCTTCAAAAGACAGTCTTATCTAAAGAGACACTTTTTAATCATCCTGCATTGGTCTGTCTACAGCAACACCCTGTGGGTAATCGTGTGCAGCAGGGCAAAAACACAAAAGTGCTAAAAACAGTATAAGAACGTTAATAAAACATTATTACGAATACATTGATAAACAGTTTGGTGGAAATAAAGACAGCAATATGACATCATCCCCTCACTGTTTCAGAGAGGTTCTGATGGGCGGCTTCATGACTTTGCACTTTCAAAGATTTGCTGCGTGGAAGAAATTATATCAAAAATCGGACTGCCTTGTTTTTTAGTCACAGCGATAAAATAACTCGAGCATCCTCTGCCCGATTAGTTGTTAGCATCCCTGCAAGCGTGTTTCCATGCAAAGCAACAGAGAAAAAAAAAAACAAAAAAAAACGGCCATGTATTGGGGCCTGACACTGAACATAATCACAGCCTGCAAACAAGGGCAGAGAGATTTGAAGCTCTTTTTGATGCCAGCTGCAGCTCGGAGTCAGTAATGAGGATGTTGATTTTGTTCTGATTATAGTATTCCTGGCCTGTTTGTTGCTATATCTCGGCTGTGTCAGTCCCCCCTGCTGAGGTAACATGGACACCAACTGCCTACATGTGAATTAAAATTAGTCACTATCCAATTAGTCACTCTACTCACACTTGGAGCTGAAAAATGGTCCCTCCAATAAGCGATCAAACTCAGATGTTTGAAAATGGGAGCTTTGATAATAGGACCTCCGCCTAAGACAACTCGAGGTGGTGGCTTGGTAATAAAGACAACAATGGACACTACGCCGAGGCCGGCAGCCGCGTAAAAATCAAGCACGCATTTACATGTGATGCTAGGTGATGTAAATACCTGGGAAAATAGTGCACAGCTTGAATGTGTTTTGACTTTCATCCACAATTCCCCGTCATCCCCACTTGGAGAGAAATCGCACGTGATGTGCAGCCAGCGTCGCATGATCGTTCTCTCTCTCTCTCCCCTCTCCCCTCATTTCCATGTACAAACTCAAAGGAAGTGTCTCTGGTCTCTCTTACATATTGCACATTTCAAGATGCACTCAAAAAAGCAGCAGAAACAACTTGTACGTCTTCAAACCCTCTTAGGAAAAAATGCTAAAATCTGAGCACTCCCATTATACATAATTTAAGGGAATCTATATTCATCGAAGTCCGTGGCGTGTTGTGCTCAATGGAGTAAAACGCCCCTGTGTGGCTAATGGAATGGCCTGAGTTGTGTGATTGAGTGAAATGTGCTGGAAAGATTGGGAGGAATTTTAGTGCAGATAAATAAAGAGGAGATTCTGCCTTTTACTGGGCGTCAGCATTAATGCAGCATCTCCCCAGGTGATCAACACATTCAAATGGAGAGTTGGCGAGATGGAGAGAGGAAGTGATGGGGGAGACAAAGAGAGGAAGAATGGGGAAGGAAGATTATAAAGTACAGAGAGAATGAAAGTGAGAGGACACTTTAAGAAATGGCCTGCTTCAATCGACTCCACATGCACAACGGCTACAGTATGGCATCTCATATATCATCATGATGTTACCATTGGAGGGTTCAAAGAAAGGAAGGGGGGAAAAAAGAGGGAGAATGGGTCTTTGCTATTTCAAAGTCAAAAAATAACCAAGGGACATTATGAGGCCTTAGCAGATGACTGGAAAAGGCCTGGACTGCCATGTGCATTTCTACTTTTCCCCTCTTTTTTTTTTTTACCATCTATAATTTGACATCAAATGTGAGCAAGCAGCTCTTTCTTTTCACCTCCCACTTTCAACATCCATTATGTTTGGAAAGATGCAAAGTGAATATTTCAATTGGACTGCAATGGTCAGTTAGCAGTGCTTTGATCCCCACTCTGCTCTTTGAGGGGCTCCATTGTTCCTGATTTGCTGCCTTGATTTGCCTGCCTGAGGATAATGGCGAGGAGTCACAGCCTGTCCTGCTTCCATCAGACCATGTGTCATTATCATGGGTTTGGTATTTGGCATTCTGGGACTTTTATGTATATCCCAAAGAAGCTCCATCCTCACCTTATTTTTATTTTATTTTTTTTAAAGAATTACCAAACATCTGATATGATTCTGATGGCACATTTGTTCACTTATTTATCTTTCTTTTTTTTGCAGAAGTTGGTGTCATGCCAAGAACAGAGCTGTTAAGTCCCACAAATCTTCAACATGATAAAGGTCGGGGCTTTGGAAGGCTTTTCCAGAAGCTTAATGTAATCATGATGTGCTTTTGAAAATGTTTGAAAAGTTTCAACCATCAGGCCAGTGATTTGAGGTAAACAATTCAGAGTTGTCCTGCCTTGTTATTCCATCAGTCTTCTGTAATCTACCAGTACATCTGATGGTGAAAACGACCCAAAGTATGATGTAGTCACTATCTTGCGTTAAAGATGGTACGTTATTCGCCTTAACTTCAAACATACGTCTTGCCCCAGGGGCCAAATAGCTCAATCTTTTTCTCCATTGAACACCAAACCTTTTTTTCTTTCTTCAGATGACATTTGATATGTCTGTTTGGGTAGCTGGCTGCAAACCTTAGTAGAGCTTGAAGATATTCCTATTGTTTTTATTGTGTGATTGTTACTTGGACTTCATGCTCTGTTCATTTCGATGCTAAACCCATGACTGTGGACGGTGAAAGCGAACACTTCGGTTCCAGTTTATGGCCGTTTTGCGCCTTGGTGATTCCAGGGTTGTTCCAATCAACGTAATAACTTATGAGGATGACAATTTGGGTCTTCTTCTTGAACGTCCCAAAATGGAGACGCATTTGAATATTCTGTATGGATCCTCAACTAACTTGCAAACCAAGTTATTATTATTATTTTTAATTCCTGTAGTTATATGTTGATTAATTTCACTCTAAAAAAAACAAACAAAAAAAAAAACAACATTTCAAATGAACATTTCAAAGCCCCAAATCTAAGACATTCATGCCTCTGATGGATGTATGTAAACTTCTGACAGGAGCCAAATAAAGACCTGAGACTGTTAGTGTTCGCAAATGATAACTCAGTCAGTTGCTCAGCATGTCTCACATCCAGTCTTTGTGTATGAATCGCAATGAAATCCAGCTCTGGAACATCAAAGCAAGTTGTTGCTAACAAAGCTCCATTTAAGTGTTGCTCATCATTTCAGCCCTCCGTCTCATCAGCAGAAGACAGGCACAACAAATTGGTTCAGAGGTGATTGAGAGCATAGATCAGTTTCTTCTTCATCTTTTTAAATGTCCAACGTAACCTTTGGAAGTAAAGCACAATGACATGCATGTTTTCTGAATGCCTCTCAGATTCTTTAATAGAAGGCATCTATTTAACTCACCATGGTGTGTTTAGTCAAGTCAAGCATGTCATCAAAAAGACACTCTTATTTGGTCAATGAAAGAGCATAATTTTATTTCCGATGATCAAAGCGGCTAGGTCTTTTATCTGTGGCACACTGAATGTAATGGCTGCCTCAATAGCGGTAGCGAGCGCTGTTATTTTACTAATAGCAAAGGCTTGATCTTAGACTATGATTCTTGATCTATATTCATTATCACAACAACCTGAAACATATATATATATATATATATATATATATATATATATATATATATAGCTCTGATATCTCTGCAATGTGATAGCACAGTGATATCACTGCATCATTTTGACTATTGTTTTTCATTTTTATTTGTTCCTTTTCTAGATTTTTTTTCTATAATATCGAACGTAATTAGCCTCATTAAAGAGATTTTTGACGAGAGTATTTCACCTAAAAGTTGAAGTGTTTTGTTAGATTCTTGTATTTTGGAGAGAAGTTGCATGTGTGGATTCTGTATATGATGTAGTTCTTGCTGTTTGGGAACCCCAGTGCACAATTTCACTCTGCGTCATCCATTCCTCTATAATACCACTCTTCACTTGGCAGTATTCATAGAACAATACCTGGCACAGACTGACAGATATATTTGACTATTAATATTCTGATAGTCAGGTGGTGCCCTTATGATAAAAAAATGCAAAGTTTATTAATAACTACCCTGGGCACTAATTAGTTATTCATTATCAGACCAAAATATAAATGACTACCTTCCATATTCACATGTAGTGTAGTTTCCTTCTAGTATCAACTGTCTTGCAGTCGTAAAATGTGTGTCTGCAATATAGGACGTTTACACAAAGCAATGGCAATTTATTTGCTTATATATTTTGGTGTGTTTTTTTGTTTTTTTTTCCCTTAAAATCAGGTTTTCTAACAAACTCTTCCACAGTTGCTTGTGGAAGATTCTCATTCGGCTGCATGCACTGAGTATCTCTGCAATTTGCCCTGGAGGTGATCATTGAGCTGCCTCCCGTTTATTTACACGTTTGATTGTCTGGCGAAGATTTTAAAAACAACAGCTACCCAGATCTCGTCTCGTTCCGTCTCTCCTGCGACTAACCTTAAGATAACTTTAGTGCAGCGCATTTAAAGAGAGAATGCGGAGAACATTTGCTCAAGTGTCTGGTCTCCTCCCAGATACAAATGAACAATTTGTTTTCCATTTCTTTCCAAACCTTCATCTCAGCCTTTCTGCTTTGAAGTAGGGGTGAAATGGGAGGAGAAGCGCAGAGAAGAGGGGGAGGGGGGGTTGCAGATTGAACGATACTGTGTTCGTCTTCAAAGAGTCCCAGCTTGCTTACAAATGCACTGGCAAGTACAACACCTTCAAGGTGAAATTGATAAATCTAGTGGTGAGCTCTTTCATGGCAATAATAAGCAGAATTTGTAGAAAGGATGCATGGATTTTTTTTTAGATGCAAATATTGTCAAACACCACCAGGCAAAGACTAAATTGAACTGTGCCAAGTAGATAAGAACATATTGGGAACGCATGGGGGTACATAATTAGATTCATGAACTGTATCCACCTGGGCCTGGCATGGCCTAATCATAGCTGATACAGTGTTTTATGCTTACATTTAAAACATCTACCGTTGGCCTTTGATCATCCCCAAAGTTGGCTATCTGCACTGAAATTGGCATTTCTGGAATGGCCAACAACACGCTTCTTTTGCATATCAAACACACGATCTGATTGTAGTCGTTGAGACAGAAACTTTCTCCAGGCAAAGACAGAGAGCAAAAACAAACAAGCCAGGAGGGAAGAAGGCAGAAAGACAAAGAGAAAAGAGAGGAAGCTCATCAGCTGTCCCTCTGCCAGATGACATCCTTTGTAGCCCCTCTGTCATTTCTTTCTCATCTACTGGGATGGACAGAATCGTCTTTTTCTCTCTCCTGCTCTTTGGGATGACTGCTTCACTGAAGTCCCTTGAGACACCTTTTTCCCTGTCTCTTGCTTCTCTGGCTTTCAGTGGGCTGCTATTTTCCTGAAACTTTATGAATTAGTCACAAACCTTTTTCTCCCCCCCCCCTCCCCCCTTGTCAACCCCCCCCAGCTTTTTCACCACTTCTTTTACTTTCTCATCTCACAGTCTGGACACACATTCAACACCTGCCTCACAAACCCACTGTCCATCTTTGCCCATCAGCCTGTCTGCTACTACCCTACTGCCCTCCCTTTTATTTTTACCTTACTTTTCTCAATTCCTGCCAAGCAACAAACGTCTTTGGGACCGTCGTCTTTCCAGTGTTTTCTCTATATTGTTCACTCCGTGGTCCTTCCTTTTTACACAGTGCACACATGTAAGTAAAGACAATAAGAAAAAACAGAGAGATAGATTTCACGGACAAAAACAAAACAAAACAAAAAAAGTTTTTGCTCTCACAATCATAAATGAAATGCAGCTGTAGATTGAATGGCCTCACAACTCCCCCGCCGTCTATGCTCCACCTTCCTCCGGCTACCTTTGAGATTGGGCCGACACAGGGGGTGGTGTGTATGCGCGCATGTGTGTCCAACTCCTTTGTGACCGCTTTCCTGAACCCGAACCCTCCCTGCACTCGGGGAAATGGTGGACTGTGGCAACGACAGGGCAGTTTTACAGTGCGCCGGGCTGAATGTTAAACTTATATTTAATGTATGACATTTCACACAAATCATCCCGCCACAGACATGACCCTGGGGTATTCCGCAGATTGCTTTTTCAGTGCCTCAGCAACTGTGGAATTATTCGTCCCAGTGAGAAAGGGAGAAAGAGGCGAGGAGAGGGAGGCGGAGGGAGGGGGAGCGGGGTGCAGCCTTTGAGTTTGGCGAAATGATCGCCCTCTCGCTGCTCTGGCCATCCTAGACTGGAAGCTCTCCCTCACTTTTTCTCTGTGATATCATGATCGCAGGGCCATGCCAAATTGAAAACATCTTGGCAGTCTGGAGGCTGTATGAAATAACCATATATTATGTGTAGTATAACACCCGATTGGACAGCTAAACAATTTTGGTGTTTTGCAGACTCAAAAGATTCCTTGTGCCCCCTCTCAACCCTACACCCACTCATTTGAATGTGAAAAATCTTCACGGCGGCGTATGGAAATTATCTCTGATTTGTAAATTGGAGTGGAATTTATACCTGATACCCCCTAACAGAATGTTGTCCGACATGGATAAGTTAAAAAAAAAATAAAAAATAGGAACCCCTCCACCCTCCTGCACATGTGTGTGTATAAAGAAAAAAATGTTGCCCTTTTTTTTCCAGACTTGCTTTGCAAGGCACTTTTCCAACATGTTATGAAAAGAGTGCAAACAACAAGAAGTGGAATTTTTTTGTCAAAACTTACCCCGATGTCGTCTTAAATGTAAATCCTTTTCTTTCCTTATTCTTTCTTTTTTTTTAAACACTATCATTTTAAAAAAAGAGCAGCTTGCGACTGCTTTAAAACTGAACCTTTTCTTGCGTGCTCGTTGGCTCAACCTTGTAAAACAATATATATGTTATAACAGATGTGACAGCTGGGTCATCCATTTTATTTGAGGGGACATTTTTCAGCATTTAAGGTTAGATAGGAGAGGCACAGTGTCCACTACATCAGCGTCACTCTCTGTTTTCAAGGTTAGGTGGAGGGTACAAGCATCAGAGCACCGCTACCTGTAACATTGAAAACTGCTCACATAACTGCTCACGCTAAACACTTTCCATGCAGCCACCCACTGAAAAGTATCTACCCCCTTTGGTAGGAAAACAAAATCCAATACATTCTTATGAATTTGAATTGACCCTGTTTGTAAAAACAGTCCACCTGTGTCCAATATAATATCTGCTGATCTGTGAATGCTTCCTAGATTTGTCAGAGAACATTAATAAACAAGATGCATCGTTACAATCAAGGAACACAGCAGACAGGTCAGGGTTAAAGTTTAAAAAAAATAAATAAATTGGAGTGGAAGAGTATGGTGAACCTGCAAAAGTACCAAGACATGGCCATCCAGTTAAATGAAAAGAATAGACAAAGAGAGCACTAATTAGCCAAGAGCAAAACTGTGGAGGAGCTGCAGAGATCCACAGACGACTATCAGAAGAGTTGAAAGAAAGGGAAAAGAATCCCAGACTGCAGGTTGCTGCAATAAGAAGCTCTGGTTTGTCAAGAGATCAAAATTAAAGTAAACCCTAAACACACCATTCACAATGAGACTTAACAACTATAATGGAGTTGTTTAATCAACCATTTGGATGGCCCAGTTAAAGTCTAGATCTAAGTCTGTTGAGGCAAGGCTTTCTATGCTTTCTATGCAGTCTGACTAAGCGTGAGTGATTTTGCAAAGAGGACTGGACAAAAGTGTCAGTTTCTAGACATGAAAAAATGGTATAAACATACCCCCCAGAAGACTTGCAGAAAAAAAAGGCATGGCCTGAGGGAGGTGGTACACATACCTACACTGTTCAGAAATAGTTTTTAAAACAACAAAAAAATTTTTTAAAAAATTTAAAAAACCCATGCCATCCTTTGTCCTTCCACTTCACAATTATGTACTGCTTTCTCTAGGTCTAAAAAACAGAATTCCTTAAAGAAAAACAAGTTAACAGATCTAACTTTCCAAAATGTGAGAACAACTTAGGGGATGTGAATACTTTTGCACGACTGTCCATTGCAAATTGGTGTGAAAAGAACTTGCTTAAGAAGATGAAAAATGTTTGCGTCATGTTCGATTACAGATAATTATTTGCTAGAGTTGTGATTATTAACAATCTAAACATTAGAGGAAGATGAGAAAAACACCCTCAGTTTACTGGAAGGTCCATCTAAATAGCACACAAACACCTAAAGAAATGCCTAATAGTCATGGCCTAAAAATGTTAAGAAACAATTCCCAACAGCAATGGCCTATTTTGCCTTCAAGCTTAGTTTAAGGGTAAAATTTATATGTGCGTGTATGAGTGCATGTGTGCGTGTGTGTGTGTGTGTGTGTGTTTTAGATGCACTACTTATGATGAACAACTGAGATAAAGAGGATCTGAATTTCACTATTGTGTCTAATTATGAAGGATCATTTGATACAACTAACAATTTCAGCATTGTAAACATCACGGAAAGATAAAAAAAAAAAGAAAAAAGAATATCATAAAATGTGCAGAGTCCTCCTGTACCACACGCTACACGCACACATGCACACACAAACACTGTAAGTCACAACCACAGTCAACAGCATAATTATCAGTTTCCCCACAGGGCGTTAGGAAACCTGTTCCTAATTGGAACCCAGTTGGGACTTTACATGGATTAAAATACATGAGGCTTCTGCAACAGGAAAACCCACACACACACACACACGCACACACACACACATAAAACAAAACAAAAAAAACACACACAAAAAAACCACATCATCCCCTTGAGTTCCATGTTTTCCTCCAAATTTTTATTTACGCTAAGTCTTGCATGATCCCCATTGTCTCGCTACACACGGGTCGAGCACAACAATTGGAGTCTCCAAAGCACAATTACGGCACTATTTTCCCCTTGTTGTGTATTCTGTTTTTCCTTATTTTTGTTCCATTTCCCTGACTTAAGCTGTTGTCTAATGGACAGCACCATGACAGAGGGGAGTTTGGTATCAGATTGAAGCCGGTTGCCCTTTTTGCCAATTTGCGAGCAGCCTCCTCTGTACTTGTAAGATGGCCAATTAGCTGACCGTCTGACAGAGGCTCTCTGACTGTGGCTATTAAAACACACACTCAGAGGCACATACGCATGCAGAGACAGTGTGGAGACACACCTACACACGCGTGTGCACGCGTTAGGGTGTACGCACACGCACACTCACACTCACACACAGGGCTCAGCCCTGTCTCAGACTGTCCATCTTAATCTGCTACTTTTATTTATTTATTTCTTATTTTTTTATTTTTGATAAGACGTGGGCCTGGACCTCACCCCTCACCTTCTTCTCACTCTTCAGAGGACACACACACAACCACGCACGGACACACGTGACTCCTTCATTTATCTCACCATAAAAGGCTGTGCTCCTTGACCTCTTTCAACCCCTTCCCATCTTCACCTGTTCTCCTTCCAGCTTCCTCTTCTTCACCTCCCCGCAAACATTTTCCTCTCCATTTTTCCTCTCCATTTAATCTCCCTCTTCTTTCGCCTTCACCTCCATTTCCCTTACCTTCCGTCTCCACCGGAGCATCTCTCCCCTCCTCTCAGACCATCTTCATCCATAAACAACCATCCTCTCCATCTGACTCCCTGCCATTAGTCAGACTCCTTTCATCTTCTCTCGCCCGCTTTTTACTTAAACTCATCTTTACCGCATCTATTTGGAGTATTGGTCTGTGTCAGAAATACTTTTTTCACGTTCCCGCAGTCCTCGGCTGTATTTTTCACCCCTTGTCCACCTGCTGTTGGAGGCATTAGCTGTTTGAAAGGAGTGTTCAGCTCAGTTGACGAGCTATGGAGTCGTCTGTTCGGCATCGAATCAGGCGCCGAAACCATGACCTACGACAAAAACCCCTCAAACTACACACAACAAAATAAATATATGATATTATTATTATTATTATTATTTACTTAACTGTATTGTGAGTACTAAAATAAATTGAATATAGTAGCTCGTACTCATCCACAATAGGCGACTGACTTGTGGAATCCCAACCTTTCTACCTTCCCTTGCCTCCCCTGTTCAGCCCAGCCCCTCTTGGTCCTGTTGTCCATCAGAATGGTTTGTTCAAAGTCTTGGCTCCAGTTCCACCTCCCCTCTCCCACCGTTGTCAGGTTCAAGGGAACTCCTACAAACACACGTAGTGGTTGTGGTGGGGGAGGCGAGGACTAGGTCAACAGCTTCCTGAGACTATAAACACATGAGGCATGGACACCTGCAGGCATACATGCTTGTGCACCGGCGTTACAAAAAAGCCAACCGTATTCAAGCGAAGCAAAGAGACGGAGCCGTAGTTCATGGCATACGAAAGGACCCTCACTTCTGCATGATGTGATTTCAGAAGCAAGAAGTTCATTTAATTGGTAAATAAGTAATCATTGTTTTTGCCCGTAATTAAAACGGAGGACAAAATATCAGCTTGGCCTTAGCTTTGATTTTCAGTACAAAGACGGCAGTGTTTTTCCAGTGGGACTGCTAATGCAAGAAGGCAGAATTCATCCCATCTGCTTCTTCCTCTATTTCTCCTTTACACACACACGCACACGCACACGCACACACACGCACACACACGCACTCTTCAGTATTTTCTTGTTTTCTGACACATCTGGACATTTGTTGCATGTTTGTCGGCTTCAGCAACAACCCTGAAAGAGAGTGCAAACGGACAGTAGCTGTGAGACACGAATCCAAAAAAAAATAAAAAATTCCCTCAGCGATAACTGCCGGGCATTTTGCAAATTTCTTTTTTTTTGGTGTGTATAAAATACATATGAATGAAAAGTTGTTGGATTTCGATTCATTAAAAACTTGCACTCCATATCTTTGGAAAAAAAAAAGAAAAAAGAAAAGTTAAATGTTTCATTTCATATGACCTGTTTCTCATATATTTAAGTTATAACAGAATAAACCCACTAAAAAGATTTTTTTTTCTTTTTGCTTTACATATGATTCATTGCATTGGAAATGCAGACTGCATGACCATCTGTAATTATTTCTAATTAATTTCATCTATTTCTTAGGAGACTGTTTGAATCCCAGAATTAACACAAAGGAACTTCCTGCTTCATTTCTCCCAGCAAAGATAATTATAAAGTTAAGAGGGTTTGCTAATTTAAAAATGCTATCTGCATGACATCAAATACACATCTTTGATCTCGCTCTGTCCCCGATGGTTAAATGCCTTTAATTAGATTCCAAAAATTAACTTTTTTTTTGTGAATAATTAACAGCAAGCCCTCTTTTCTTGTGCTTTGCAAAGACAGTGTATCTGATAGTTTTTTACTTAATTTATTCTGGAGACAAACAAACACTGCACTTTATCAAATGTGCATAGAATCAATCAGTGGCTCATCAGAACAACGCAGTCCGTGTTTCTGCGGTTGCATCCATGTAACACACAGAGATGGTGCAGTGGTTTACTCGCAAATATAACTTCCACTTGGGGCAATTTACTTAAATCTCAGTACACCGTGAAGCATAATCCTTAAACATTGTGGAAAATGGACAAAGCACACACATGACCCACATGTGTTCTGGAGGATCAGAAGGGGGCGGGGGGGATGCAGATGGAGGGAGTTGGGGGGGAACCTTCTACATATCTCATTATATTCCTCTATAGCATATCAGCATCTCTCTGGGTGAATGTGTATACATACAGGGAGAAAGAGAAAGAGTCAGATGATTCATATTATCTTTATCACCCTACCACAGGAGTTGACTTGCCTCCCCTTTTTTCTCCTCCCTATTATGTAAAACTATGGATTATGTTTGGTATGCGCATGAGTCCTGCATTCAGAGGTGTGCTTTTGTATGCAAAGGTGCATGTTAGAGACTTTATAGTGTGCGCTTGAGAGGAAAAGGGGGAATGGGGGTGTTATATACATCTATGCATGCGTGTATGTATGCATCCATGCAGAGACCCCCTTCATTTCTCTCTCTCTCTCTCTCTCTCCCCCCATCTATCATGCATCCATAGGTCTATCAGCTTTGGGAATGAGGTGTGGAGGAAGAGGAAGGGGCTCGAAGGGTGCATGGGGGGCGAGAGAGAAATAAATTTTGCCCCCCCCCTCCTACTTTAAAAATGCACATACATTTCCATACATTGCAAAGGCAGTGAGGTGCGCACACCCTCGCTGCTGTATCCCCAACATGGCCCCAGCACACACAAAAGCACACGCACACGCACACACAAATCCGAAAGCACAACCTACAGCAAAGATGAATGCATGTGTCCCGTTCAGTAGGTGTGGGTGAAAATCTACGCCTTGCCATATTTATCTTCATAAGAGCAGAAGCTGCATTTGTGCCTGTATAAACAGTGGCTGCGGATCTGGGCTCTGTGCATTTGTTTTTTTTTTTGTGTGTGTGTGTGTGTGTGCACAAAACTTAATTTTACTCACCTTAAAAAAAGAAGAAAGAAAAAAAAACACTCACACGTATAAAAAAAAACCCAACTTAACACACATTCTTCTTGATTCCCCCCAAAATAAAGGACATAAATACATTGCACCACGTACTGCAGGTCCAAAAATCAGCAATTCAGAAACTCAAATGTCTCGAGAGTTTGCAAGTGCCCCTGTCTTCGCGCTAAATCCGCAATTCCCCCAACTTCTTCCTTCTTTTCATTTCAATAGCAAAATGCATTTGCTGATGCACAGATTCCAAATAGTTTAGAGTCTATTTGCCGTCTGTCTTGTAGCGAGGCTTTCAGATGCTAAAACAACAACCAAAACCGTTCTCTAAAACACAGTCGAAACACCAAGCTCTTGTAGATAATGACAGCCTGTCGTGAGAGAGGAGAGAAACATGAGCGTGGTATTATTAAGCAAGACTAGTTTGTTCAGGAGAAATGTTTTTGGCTTTTAAAAAGTTCCATTTTGCACTCCCCAGGCTCTGCAAACGGGGGTACCCCGGGGAAGTGTGCATGCGTGTGTGCGTGCGTGTGTGTATGCATGGGGGTGAAATATGTAAGCGTGTGTGTGTGTGCATGCTAAAATATTCTGACTGAGCTGTCTAGCGGCTCACAGAGCAGAGAGATGTGTCCTGTCTCCTGCATTCAAATGTGAATGGGTTTTTGGAGGCTAAAAGTAAACAGATATGCTTGCTTGAACACACACATGAGAACGCGTGTATGTGCGCACCTGCCGTCTCGTACGTATGCATGTGCGCCCGCACAAAAAAAAACAAAAACCGCAGCACGGGATGCGGACACGGGACGTGTGAACACGAGAGTTGTAGTGCGTGTCTCCCCATCTGTTGTCCGTGTGTATTTCAACCTCTCTCAGCCATCAATCTTCACCGCTAGGGGTATCTGCACGCCTTTGGCATGCTGACAAACGCAGCGGCGTCATTCAGTCAATGAATATAAAAAAAAACAAAAAACAAAGAATGTTTCGGGAAGGACAGTCAACAGCCTGCGAAGGTACGGTTTTATATGGTGATATAANTGACAAACGCAGCGGCGTCATTCAGTCAACAAAAAAAAAAAAAAAAAAAAAAGAATGGTCGTCACGGACGTGCCCTTTCACGGCCTGCGAAGGTACGGTTTTATATGGTGATATAAACCTCTGCAGGTCTACGTTCTCAGCTCACTCCTTAAGCTCTTTAATTCTGTTCCATATCCCACTTGCGGTATATGGGCTGTAATATAAGATAGCCCAAGACAATGAGCTGTCCAGTTGCCGAGGGGGTTAGCTGACATTGTGTTATGAGCGTGGAGGCAGGAGGGATAGGGAAGAGGTCGAGTGAAGGGTAGGAGGGGGCCCTTCAAACAAAATATGACCCTTTAAAAGGGCTGTTTGTAAGGGCTGGAATCCTCCTAGCTACCATATTTCCTCCTACTCTTCCCCATTTCTGCCCCCGTTGTCCCTCTTACACTTTTCCTCACTTAATCCGTTCACACACACAGATGTGTTGTCTGTCAAGACGGCGATGATAAATTAGCACGGGTGCTGCTGGTGAAATAGGAGCTGGTGTCTGAGGGCAGAGGGTGATAAAGTGGACAATGCCAGGGATGAACCACTGATAGTTCAGCTGTGACTCTGCCGGCCTGGAGAAGTACTTTGGCTGAAACTGTGTTAGATTTTCTTCCAGAACAGTTACTGCAGATGGTACACCACGCACACACACACACACACACACACACACACACATGCACACACAGGAAAACGGTTCTTTATACAGTGTTTGGAAAGAGCAAGGCTGAATTTTCTTATTCTTCGAATATATTCATTATTTACAAATCTGAAACAGGAAACAGTAGTAACCAACTGCAGGAATCTACTTACAGATATTATTCATTTACAAAAAAAAAAAAGAAGAAATGCATAAATGCAGAGAGAATAAATGCAGAAACAAGCAAAAGAAAAAAAACTATAAAAAAGACACTTAAATTTTTTGTTGCTATACAGCAGGAGAAGGTTAGAGGATAGAACATAGATAAGTTTTGTCACATGCTTTGCACAATCTTCACTACTATTAAAAACTCCTTTTATTTATGTTCGTGTTGGTGAGGGCAAAAAGGGCTGAATGGATGCGTAGGGTATATTTTTTTCCTTGTTTTTTTTTTATATATATATATTTTGGATGGGGAGGGGTGATTCTTTTACCTGAAGGCTTTGGATACTGTGTGCTTGTTTACGTCTGCGCTTGCGTTTGTGTGTGTACGGACATGTGTTTCTCATGAAGGCCCATGCCAGGCAAATTAATTCTCAGAAGTTGCGTGGCGGGGGCTCTCCATCCCTTTGAAATGGGGCATACTACTCCCTGTAATCAATAAGTCAAGCCATCTCGGCAGCATGTGGCAAACCCCCCGGCACACAGATGAAGAAGCCCAATTTACTCATCATAAATTCTGATTCCCACAATAACTCTGAGGGAAGGTCCCCCGATATCTAGATATCGCAGGGGTGTTTGAAAGGCCGACAGGCCCTTGCCTTGACCAGGTTTCGCTTTGTTGATTAGAAATAATAATAATAGTAATAATTAAAAAAAAACGTAATTTAAATGTATTGCATTTAAAAGTGCAGGTTTTTTTTTCTTCTTTTTTTTGTTGACAAAAAACTCCTTTTTTTATTCCAGCATTCGCACAGAGTCAAATCAAATTTGCGCTCCCATCTTCTTGGAAACCACACGTCATGCATCACAGGCGCTTTTGTCTACCTTTTGACAAATTTCCTTGAATCTGGGCATTTTCTAATGAACCTCGACATTCACCTCCAGACAAGTTGGTGATGTGTGCAAGGCCGGACATGTGATGTTGGGGGACATGCAAATCTAACGGACAAGTGCTGTCTCTGCTGCTTAAAGCCTCCCTGCTCAGAAGGCCCAAGTATATGACAATGACCTGGGGAGGAGGAAGTGTGGCAAAAAAAAAAGAAAGAAAACAAATGACACACCTACGGAGGGCGGGATGCAAGGACTGCTTATTGAACGGTGCAAGAACAGGGCAAGAGAAAAGCGGCAACAGCGGGAGAACAGTTTACTCAAAACATCTGTAATATCTGCGTATCTGTGTTTGTGGTAACACCATGAACAGCCGCTTGTGAAAACACAAGTGCCGTCACTGTACATGTAGACAACACATGGTGCAAAAGAAATGATTTAATACAGCATGGCATCCTCAACACCAGTGGCGCTCTATCTATCTTCTTTTTGGCAAGGACTTCCTGCTCTCCAGAGTGGCTCCGTCAATGCATGACATTTACGAGGCTCCCATGAGCCGCGGCGCATGTTGCACAGATGACGAGGGACGCCTTCCGCGCCATGACGACAAAACTGCCAAATTGTGAGACATTGTGCGTGTAATTTTCTCCAGAAAAAAAAAAAAAAAAAAAAAGCAAAGCAAAATTCAAACAGAAGCTCATCTCTGCTGATAAGAAGAGAAAATGCATGACATGGGGATGATAAGAGGAGGAGGCAGGAGAAACTTCAATGGCGGAGTGTGTTTGGATACGGCGAAGTGGAAGCAAAGAGAGTTTTCCACGCGAGTCAATACTGCTGTCTTCATTTGTAAGTCAGAGTTAAGAACACTAATTCCTGACCTGTTAGATACATCTGAGAACAGAGAGCTTTCCGGGATGCTAATCCATAAGTCTGCAGCTAAGTGGTTCATCAGCAAGAGCCTGAGATCGAAAGTCGCCAATTAAGACGCCTAAACGCCTGGCTAATTGAGCTCAAAGTGTAGTCTGTCTCTCACATGATCACAAATGATTAACAAACAGACACACACGCCTGGCTAATTCTTGGCAGCTCAGCTGCAGGGCTTAATGGTGAAAACGGTTGGATGTTCAAAGAGCACCCTGCGATTGGCAGTTTGCCGGCGTAGTTACATCATCAGCAATTAACACCAACCACATTTGACGCTTACGAAAGCAAAATCTGATCCATTATTGTGAAAAGATGAAAGTTATGTTTGTGACTGAATGTCTGTGCAGTGTTGCATGCTGCTGAGTAAATAATTTAGCCACTGGCCGCTTGTGACGAGCAGCAAAGTATCAGTTCAACAGCTAAAACCAGATGTTTAGGCACATTGTATAAAAATGATAGGCTGTTTTTCCCTTACTGACATTAAATCAGAGAAAACATTTTCTGTTTTAGGTCAGTTGGGTTTACTAAAGTTATCTACTAAATGCCAAAACATTGAAGGAGAAAAGCTATAGTTTTTATTACTTTCTTCAAAATCAGAATGTTATAACTTTAAACAACACGGGCGTGTCCACACTGTTCATAAGTAAGGCAGTGTTTTGGTAAAGAATCTGTGTATTGGCTTCAGGCCCTTTGAGACTGGTGACTCATGATGGTAAGAGAGTCACATTAAAACAAGTCTTCTACTGACATGACCTTAGAGGCCACTCAGCCAAGAAGAAGCCATATTCTGAAAAGCAACCTAAAATGCTGGGTTACATTTATACATGCACTTAACAAAAATTTGTGTATATATATATATATATATATTTTTTTTTTTTTTTTTTTTTTTTCCTTGAGAGAGGGGCAGGGGAATTGAAGTTTTTGGCCATCAGAACCATTTGTTATATTCGGAGGAAAAATGGGGAATCTCGCAGCAGCATTCCGATGTTTGGTGCTGGTAGAATTACTAGTTATGGCTTCTTTACAAAATGTGATGGTGAGGTGCACTTGACAAAATAGATGGCATCAACATTATCCAGATATCCAATGACTCCACTTTGAATGATCAATTAAACTTGATTGCTTAATAGGCAAGATTTAATTAGAGCGTATGCAACTGACTTTGAACTGTGCCAAAATTGGCGCTCGTCGTAGAATTTGCATGATGAAAATCCATGCATTTTGACCTGAGCCTCTTGTTATCCAATCCTCTTTGTCACAGCCCAACTGGTGAACTTTTCTCGCTCCTTTGCATGCAAAACTATTGTGTAATTGGTCAGAAACTGCTAACGGCAAAGTGAGAGAACGATGATAACTACACTGGTCCCAGGTGCAGAGAAGGGAATCTTGAACTGGGAGTGTTCTTCTGCTGCTGCTGGCCTTTCTTGTGTGCATCTTGGAAAAGTATTATCTTTCCAAGTTGTGACCCCTACTGTTTGGGAAGATAAGTGCAGTGAGTCTTTCAAAAACACCAGCGTAGGTCTTTTTTCTTTTTTTTTTTTTTTACAGTATCAAATTGCACCAAATCACACAGCATTCTGTTAAAGTCTAAACACTGAAATGGTCTGCGTCTTGGTTGAGAGGTCAGTCGACCCAGATTGAAACAGCATTTGCTTTTTATCGACCTGTGCACTTTAACATTGGTAGAGTTACTGAGCTACATATGTTGTCCAAAAGCAGATACAGAACCCAAGAAAAATACGACATCAAATTGCATATCTCAAAATCATAAAGTTTTACAAAAAAAAAATAGAAATTATATCCACTGATTTACTTTTTTTTTTTTTTTTCTTAAAGTCATTGTGTCACCTGTTCTTGTACCGTCTCCCTTACACCAAAGTGTAATGCTCGCAGTGTTTATTTGGAGCAGTAGAGGTCTTTGTGAGGAATGAGGACAGATAACATCTGCTCCAGGCCTCTCCCTGGCTTGGCCCACAGGTCTGAGGAGCAAAGCGAATTGTGTCTGAAAGGGGATGATACCCATCGGAATGTTAATGGGGCTGAATATTTCAGAGGTGGGATCATCACATGGCAGCAGGAGGACGGCTGGGTTTCCCAAAAACATTTAGCGGTTGAAGTTCCTCTGTGTTATTGTAAAGTCGGAGTCAGAGATGATTTCTATGCTACAGCTAACAAGGTCCAGTTGCTGTCGCTGGTGTGTGGAGGAGGGGGGGAGGATATGTCTCCGGTGCTCTTTCATATTAATCAAGAAGTTCACCCAAATGTACTGTTTGTGTGACTGATTGCTCTTCTTTTATTTGTAATTATTTGTGTTAATTCTAAATGAAAGTAACGTTCAAGGCATAAACAAAGGATGTAAGACAAAAAACACTGCTTTATTCTAAAATGGATGTAAAAGGATATTAGTTTTTTTGTTTTTTTTTGGCTGCAAAAGATGCGATGCCTTTAAGTTTCATTTATTATTATATTTGTTGTGGTTCTTTTGTGGTGTTTGCCATGATGCAAAAACTGTATAAACAAGTTATTATACATATGGTAAAGCCATTTACCAAAGCTCTATCACATTTAGTCTTTTTGTAGTGGTAGTGGTAAGACAAACATAACAATAAAAACAAAAAAAACAAAAAAAAGAAAGAAAAAAAGTGGGAAGGAATGGGGGGGATTGCCCCAGCAGCCCTTATAAACATCTGGAAACCACTATGGTGCTTTTATTTTTGCTAAAATTAGTGTTTGTGTTAGCCTTGGGAAAGGGAGAGAGAAAGAGAGAGAGAAAGAGAAAGAGACCAACTTGGAGGAGTCCACTTTTTTTTTTTTTTCATCAGAGTGAAACTGATGTTTGTGGAGGAGAGGGGGGAAAGGAGACAGAAGGAAGAGACCAGGTCAAAAAATTAGGAGAATTATTGCAGTGCTCCCAGATGTGTGCAGGGAGGATGACCTGAGAAAGTCAAAGTTGTTCCCCATCAATCATTGCCATATGCTTGCAGAGAAATGGATCCTGCAGGACACTTCATATTCCCCTTTCTGATTAGTTCATTTGAAAGATGAAGAGGGGAGGGGGGCGGTTAGGGGTGGAAGGTGATGCTCTTTCTGAAAATGGACGGTCCTGGCGCAACCCAAAAAAACAGAGGAACTCAATTTTAGAATCAAGAATTGTTATTTAAGACTCCAGGCATCTTCCTTCTTCTTCTTCTTCTTTGGTTCTTCCTCATTCACCTCCATCACCCTGCTCCTCCTTCTCCTTCCATTCCCCATGTTTTCATTGCACAGGTTAGTGTCAGGGAGCGATGGAGTGAAGGCAACGCGCTCTTAACTCTGATCAAAGCAGCCAAGGAGGAAAGCTTTTCTAATGACTGGCATTCACTCTGCTTTCTTAATCCACCTCTCCCTCTTCCCCTCTCCTGTCTCCCATCCCTCCCCTTCTCTCTTTCACTTGCCTTTCTCTCTCAGGGCATTGGTAATTATCGGTGAGGTCTTAGTGACTGCAAATGAAATTACCATTTAAGAGAGAGGGAGAAAGAGACATCCCCTTTGCCATAGGAGAGGGCTTAAGTGAGGCAGCTAGGGTTTCGACTATTGATTTTTAAACTGCTACATCAGAGAGTGTAATGCTTTCATAATTTCAAATAAACTGTCTGGTTACGAAGTACTAATGAGAGAAAAAGTGAGAGGCGGACCAAACACAACAAAGACAATGATGGTGGGTGAATTTTAAGTGTTGACATGCATGTGTGGAAATTAAACTACTGCTCTGGTCAAACTACACTGCCACGGTGTAAACAACCCTGAACTAACCGGTAGCTAACAGTAATAAATGTCTACTGTGTGATAACGGGACATTGAAAATTTGATCAGACTGGTACTTTCTATGAAAATTCACATAAAGGGGAAATGTATAAATTTGCAGGTATATTTTTCTTCCACAAACACTATCTTCAAAATTGAAAAGAAAAAAAAAAGTAATGCAACCCCCCCCCCAAAAAAAAAAACCAAAAAAAAAACATCAATTTTCCCGTCACATTTTTAAATATAAAATCATCTTTGATGGTCTGTCTTTACTGAAAATATAAGCCACACATCCATTAGCGATTTCAAATAAGTGGTGCACACAATAAAACTCTGTCCGACGAAAATGTGGCGTAATCGCAGCTTTTACTTCTGATGGCGTAAAGATTCAAAAACAGGGATAGAGAAAGGAAGAACTTTCACGTGTGGCTGCATGAATTTAAATTTCTTTACCTCTTTCACTTTTTCTCTCCCCCCCCTACCGCCTCTGTTTTTCTCACTATAGACCGCAGGCCGTTGGAGGCAGCTTAGAAATCTCTTACATCTGGAACAGCCGTAATTCGTGGGATTTGGCCTGACAGCCATGACAGTCATCGGGGCGACCGACAACAACTGTCTCCTGTGTTAGCGGCTGCAGTGAATATGTGTGTGAGTGTTAGCTTCATTTCAGAGAGTGACGGTGGCTATCGGCTGTATGTGTGTGTGTGTCTGCGTGTGAACGTGACCCTTTCTGTTCAGAAGGGAAACTTTTTGAACAAGTTCCTTACGTGATCTGAATTTTGAGAAATTTACTAAGCAGAAGATTTTCTGTAAAGACAACAAATATAAAGCATAAAGAGAAGCATAAAGAGTGTAGAAATGTGCATTACCAAAAATAGCAATGCCTTTTAAAGAGAAAATATAAAAGCTTCATATTAATTTCGTTGTTTCACTTTTTCTGTTCTCTTTTTTTTTTTTTACTTGGTTGTGTTTCCACTATTTAAGAATAAGATAGAATAAAATATTATGTTATTTTCTTGCACAACAACTTAATCTGATTGGTTTCCTCCATATAAAATAAACAGAGTAAGTTAGAAACTAATTTAATTTCACCTGTTGCATTTTTATTTCAACGTTTTAAAATTCTTTAATATATGATCAATTTTGTCTATATCAATACTGTATTTAAGAGAGCTCCACTTTTGTAGTACAGTTAGGGAAGGAAAAGATAGCATCTATATCAAACACTCACATCCCAGTATTGTGCATTTATTTAGGATTAGACATGAGTCATGTCTCGGATAATTGTTTTTAACAAAAAGTGCCAAAAGCAAACAAAATAAAACTTTTAATTACTCTGAAAGATTATTACTCCGTTGGTGGTTGTTGCAAAAATGAATCAGAAATCAATTTTAAATGGGGAATTTTAATAAAGTCACGCTTGAGTGGTTTTACATTGCAGTTATTTATTCCACTTTGCATCATATCAAGTGTCGTTCTGTGATTTTAAAGTAAGACCTGCTGCCTCCCTGCACAGAGTTTGACGACCAGGACAGAGTCGGGGATGGGGAAAAAATGGATTTGTAAAATTCAATTTCTCTCCATGAAAAGGGCAGAAACTTGCTCTACTAATCTGGCTGAACATTAAACTCTAAAGATTATTCCGGGATAATACCGCATGCGTCCGGCACAGGCGAGCTCAAAGTTGCAGCACTTTTGTTCGCAGTGACACGACGACAGGCTGATACGCAGCAGACAAATTGTCAGTTTGTTTTATGGTGGGCCAGGGACACCCTACGCACAGACAGTAGCGGTCGTTTGCAGGTCCAAAATCCCACATTCCACATTCTTGATTCCAACAGCTCGCCTGCTAAGCTGGGCACCATATGAAGAGCCATTGTTAGAGAGGGTCATGTATCTCTCCCTCGCTCTCTCTCTGTCTGTCTGTCTGTCTCCTGCTCTGCCTTTCGGCCTTCCTCTATTACTGTCAGACTCTATATCTGTGACTCTTGCTCTGTGTATCCGTCCACATTTCACTCTCCTGGCTCTCTGCTGACTAATGTCGCCTGTTTTTTGCCACCATCTTGCGCGAGTTTGTGTATTTCCTGCTTTGTTTCGCTCAAGCCCGTCGCGTCCCGGTCGTGCCGTTTCCGTCTGTGGCTCTGCTTTTCTGCAAGACTCTCACTTTGCTTTCTGCCTCTTTTTTTTTTTCTCCTTTGTGTCTGTCTCCTCCTGTATCCCGCTGTCTGTCTCTCCATCTCCTGCTCCCTCTGCGTCTCCAGATATTCATGGAGAGATTTTCTCACATGTTGGATATAGATTTATGACCCCAGCAAGATCCCCGTGGCCACTAAATTTGATACCATCCACTAAGCCACATTGTTTTTTTGTGTGTGTTCGGGCTTGTCTGTTGTGCGCGATTGTGCGTAAGTATGTATGTGCATGTCTGGGTGAGTGTGTTCATGCATTACAAGGTGGAGGCGGGTGACTTTTAAAGGGTTAGCTTGGGTATGGTGGGTGCAGAGGAGGAATTTACAGTTTATTGAAGCACAGCAGTCAGGTATGTGTGCGAGTGTGCACATCGGGATGTCGGTGAGTGTGTGTGTGTGTGTGTGTGATAAAGAAAAAGAAGGAAAAAGAGAGAAAGAGAGAGAGAGAGAGAGCGCCTGTGGGTGCCAGGTGACCAGGCTAACCTCTTGGCTGGTGTTTTGGATTTAGCCTTTGGATAGCAAAGCAAAATAAAAATGGAATGCTTTTTCAATTACAGATCAGAGAGAGAGTGAACAAAGGCAGGAGAACAGGGAAAAAGTTATTGGGATCTAATATATCAGAAGCTTTGTGCCTCTAAAATCTAAGTGCTTTAATTTTGACAGCCAGAACATTTTGTTCTTGAATATTTAGAGTTCACAAGGGTCGCATAATTTGTACTCAATTTTTCTAAGTAATTTCTCTTGTAAAAGCTTTTCCTTTTAGAAAATTCCTGCACGCCCTTTTGATGGCTTTTTTTTTGTTGCGGAAATTGCAGATTTCTATCTTTCTTTTTTTTGGTGCTTTTTTCTGCACTCCGACTAACATGTACAAGTTGTACATTTGACTTTGCAAAATTGAGCAGCTAGCTCCGTTTTTAAACTCACTAACAACGAGCTGCGAAAATAGAAGACGGCTGAAACTGAATCTGAAGCCACACAGAGACACACCTGTGGAAAAGACAGCCACTTACTGTCTTTTTATTTCTTTATGTTGTCTTATTAATTCTGACAGTAAAGGCACCTGAACGCTCCCATGCATATTTTATTGGCTGTAGGTGGTATTTGTTGTGTATTTATGTCTTTTTTTTTTTTTTTTCTTTTTTTGTTTGAATGCTCCATTCCTTCAACTTATTCCACAAGTTGTCGAGGGCGGGTTTTTTTTTCAAAATGGCATTGTAGAGTGCATAGGATTGTAATGTGCTCGTGTGTGATGCGAAAAGAAATGCTTCTCGCTTTTGATGTCTGGCTGAGAGGAACGACACAAAAATAAAAGCCTTGTAAAATAAAGGAATGTTTTTGCAGGCTCGAGAGTGTGCGATCCCCTAAAATTGTTTATCTGTCAGTCAGGCGGCGAGCGCACGCGCCGACTGCGCTCAAACTTGTGTTTGTGTGAATGCGTGTGTGTGTGTGTGCGCGCGCGTGTGTGTCCACGCCTACATCTAAAAAGCCGTATCTGGCTTCAGATCAAATGGTGTATGAAGTAGGGGAATGACAGAGAGAAAAGTGATAGCTCTTTAATGTTACCTATCCACTCTCAAACCCAAATATAAGACCAGGAACATACGGAATAGAGAAGTGTGTTTTAGAAGAAAAGGAGTGACATGAAACACTTATGTAGAAAAGCTCTGAACATGACTTGGGCTTTGTAGCGAGGGGGAAGAAGATGTCTCGCAAAAAAAAAAAGAAAAAAAAAGAAAGGAAAAAGAAAGAAAGTAAATTGGATGGAGAGAAGAGTGAAGATGGGGTGAAGAATTAAACAGCGACATGCGCTTTTATAGTTTGTGTACGTTAGGGTACAGTCATGTTTCGTATCATGTCTAACTTGTGTTTTGCTTCTTTCCTCGCTCTCCTCACTCTAAACTTTTCACTGTCATTGTGTCGGAGCCAGATGTTATCACAGCAGCTGCATTCGTGTCCATAAATTGCTGCAGTTTTAAGGATTTAAACATTAAATTGATTTCAGAAAGAAATGTCTCATTTAACGTCTGTTGTTGAATTCACCTTGACCATTCCTATTTCTCGATTTCTTTTTTTTTTCTTTTTTTTCCTCTCTGCAGGTCTGAAGCACAAGCTGAAATGGATCAAAGTATTTCATCTTTGCAAAATCGTTTCCGTGTCTCTGTTGTTCATTTTGGCAATTAATTCTACGTGATTTGTTTCTTGTAATGCTGATAAGTTCAGATAAACTACATGAATAAAATAATTTACTTCACTTTGCAACTCTTTTCAATTATTTGTGTATTTTCCTCCTTAGAATAAGATTTTTACACAAGGATTGGTTTTCAAAAGAGAGGCAAGAAAAGTGCCAGAATTAACTGAACACACCTAAAAATCACCAATGGATGAATTCCTCGGCGTAGCGAGAGGGAAATAGCCCCGGAGTAAACACATCGTAACAGTTTCTCGCAATAAACTTAAGAAAATAATTCCAGCAAGAAAAGCACTTTTTTTCTTTTCCCGACACAGACCGGAAGCAACAAGGGAGACATTATGCTTTTTTGGCATTAGGGCTACCCTAGAATTGGACAAACAGAAAATCTGAATTATATATAT
>NW_006799961.1:1996208-2006305 GCF_000485575.1 Poecilia formosa
CATTGAATCTGAATTGCAATATTCTAATATTCTGCACATTCAGACTTGCTAAGGGACAGTATGTGGATCAATATTTATGCAAACGTTACCCTGTTTTATTTTCTTAAAGGGACAGCGTTATGTATTTTCCAGGCACATGGTGCCATTTTATAGTACAATCAAAAAACTATGTTACCTTCAGTTGTTAGAAAACATGCTGTACATATCAAATATGACGTAAAAGAAATCTGACTTCATAACTTAGCACCTTGAAATTGGGCCTCTTTCTTTTGAAGAAACTATTGCTCCGTCTGAAACTCCACCTTCAGGAAGTCGTTGAAACATCGCTCCTCCTTTAACCCTTTCACAGCACTTTTACCAGAAGAAGTAGCTTGTTCAATGAGCTCAGCAGATATGCAATCCTACCAGGTGTTTGCTTGTTATTGCTCCCAGTCTGGAGGAGCTGAGCTCTCTAATGCGGAAGCCTAGATCGGAAACCGTAGCTCGACAGGAGGAGCTTCGTCATCCAAGGTGGCGTTCGGTCTCTCTGATCACTTTACACAGCTGCCACGGGAGATTAAAGGATTCCTCAAACATGCATGAAAGAATCAAAGCGCCACTCCAGGTATGTTTTTGATGAGGGGATAAGATTATAAGGTGATGTAAAAGTTTAACAAATAACCAGTTTTACATAATACTGGCCTTAAAAAAATGTTGCAAAACTTTTGTCTAATGTTGTACTTGTGAATTTAATATAGTGCACCCATGTGTCCTGTGTCCTGAAAGTACAATAAATATAAACTAACATTAAAAAAAAAAAAAAAAAAAAGCTGCTGCTGCAATAACTCATCACCACAAAAAAGCGACGAGTAGAAGAAAAATATATATTTTTTAACCCACTTGCAGGTTTAGGCCAAGGTAAAATGAGGCAGGAGTGATACAGTGAAGGAGAGAGTGACTTGAAAAACAAGGCGAAGAAAGTGTGCTGCTAGGTAGTGATCATGCATTACTACCTAGCTGCATGGAAACCTATCACTCCCGATCTGACCAGCTTCATTTTAGGGCAACAGAGCCCCCAGAGGGAGGGGAGGAGGTGGGGGGTAGAAAATAGCACCAATGGCACATTATTCTGCCTTGGGAAAAAAAAAAAAAACTAAAAAATATCACCCTCATGTTTTTATTCATGCCTGCAACACAAACAGCAACAGAATTTGATTTTCACAGCAAATATTAACGACCAGTGCAGAGGCCGAATAAATTATTTGTGAATATGTCCTGGCAAGGCTCGATAGAAAGATAAGCTTGCAAACTGTAGGAATTTGCCACAGGAAGATGCATTTTGACGCTTGCGTACCAACATGGGGAAAAACAACCATCGTGTGTAAGTGGCTCCTAATGAGAACCTCTGATCATTTACCAGTCCTACGGCATCTCCATAACCCGGACTCTCTCTAATCACTGCCTACTCCTGCTGGGCCTGTGTCATATCCTGCTGAGCTCAACCACAGTAACAAGGATGAGGCACATGCATCTCCCACCGGTTGCACTGCTAATGTCTCCGCAGTCACAGAGGCCCTCGCAGTGACAATCCCATCTGCGTGTGACTCAAGGTCTAAAATCTTATGGGGAGACAGCTAGACAGGCAGACGGAGATGAAAAGCAGACAGTTATGGATAACAACAAAATTGTGCCAAACAGACATCTGATAATTTATGGACTTACAATTGTCTATACAAGATGAGCAATTTATCTTTTTACAAGTTAACCGGGTGAAAGACCGCTTACATGAAGTCGCATTTTAAAAGTTCTTAACTGACGTGGGAATAATGTCTTCATTGGTTATCCACCCAGGAAGTCGACATCTATCACCCATCTGCCCGTAGTTACTGGTTTTTTAAAGTTATAATTTTGGTCAATGCCAGGGCAATGGATGTCTCAATCTAGAGCTTAAAATGAGAAAGCAATTAGACATCGTGTCTCTCTTTTAGTTTTCTCGACAGTATGAGTAACATCCAAAACCTTTAGGAATGCGGTATGGTCGAAGGATGTTAAACCTCAACATCACCAGAAGAGCACTATGAAATATGGTGACTGCAGCATGGGGCTTTTGGGGCACTTTTCTTGAAGTGGAACTAGACCCTCCCTAATGTAGATGAAATCATGGGCACTTATAAACACCCCTCTGTTTTGTCAAATAAAACTTGTGGGCGTCTGTGTTAGGAAGAGAAATTTGGTGATTTAAGATTGTGGTAAATCAAAGAATATATACAAATCTAAAGCATGCCAGAAGAAAATTCATTTTTTAAAGTTAAACTGGAGATAAGATTGAATCTGAATTCGGACTTCATAGCACAAAGATGGAAAATTTGGGGGTTTACCGCTCATTCTGAAAGGTACTTGATGTTGAGTTTGATGTTGCCAGACAAACACCAATTAAAGACTGACAACTACATGTGAATTAAAAACAACTCTTCAACAAAATACTGATAAAAATATAGAAATAGTTCAGAATAATGCACCATGAAAAAAAAAGTTTCAACCGTTTTTAATTTACAGAAACTGAGCATCAGTGAACAGGTTTAGAGCTGAAACATTTACCATGCAAATCATCAAAAGTGTTCATATTCCTACACAGATAGAAAAAAAAAAACATCTCTGATTTTAGCTATTGAGAATTCAGTCATTCAGCCATCATTTCTAAACATTCTCCAGACTTCAAATAATACCTAAAGTAAAGTGGAAAGTCCAATGAGGTGCCCGCTAAAGGCAACCAGTACTCAGATCTTCAGATTTTTAAAAGTAACCTTGAGATTTGCGAACGAAAGGCTAAAGTGTGCAAAATTGTCACATTCAGAACGACTGAATACCAATGTAGATGCTTGCATTTACCATAGTTGTGATTCTTACGGCGATGAAAACCTATAATCAGAGTATAAGCCGAATCCCTGAGAGAGTGGGCTGCTTACAAGAAAGCATTTTTCACATATCAGAAAAAGGCGATTGCCTTTTCCTATCAGACTACTGTGATGATTTGTTGCCTTTAGGTAGATTTGACAGAAAGGATCAAAAGGCTTGCTCATACTGCAACACAATGCAAAGAACACATGAAAAAAACAAACAAAACAAAACAGAGTTGAGGTTCGACTCAAAACAAATGTGGCAATAAACTTGAAAGCCTTTCGAGAACCTAACCCAGCCATTCAGGCAAACATATTTGTGCAGCTACATTTAAATAAGCATATTTTAACTAAAGGCTGCCATTTCTTGACCTGATGTTTCTTTCTTAAATCCCTCAACTCAGGGTGAATGTTTCGTCCACGTCCCAAAAGAAATTGCAATGCACAGCTAAACTTATGCAATACTCCTCTGCTTTATGATACTCCAAAAGAAAAATATTGACTTCATAAACACGAGTAAAAATAAACCTGTTCCAGCCAGTGTTGTGCTTAGCTGCGAGCATCTCTGCTTCAAAAAAAAAAAAAAAAAAGTAAGGTTGAGCGTGCAACAAAAAATGGGAAAGTCACTAAAAAAAAAAGAAAAAAGAAGTAATCCCAGCATGTTTCAGAATACCAATATCCTTAAGCAGGCGGGGTTTTTGATGTATAGACTCCTGCCAGTGTATTGTACAGATGAGACACTTAAGGCAAGACAATAGTGTTATAGATTGTGGCAAGAGTTAAATCAATAGACCTTCTGAGGAGTAACAAGACACCCAGTAGCAAGTGCTGCTGCTACACACAGAGGAGGGGCTGGGAAACAAATAAGGACTGGCAGACAGGGGCTAAGACCTCTGTGTCACCGACTAGCCATTAGGTGTGTACGCAGTTCGGTGTCTGTTTGCGTGCGAGTGAGTGTGCATCTCGAGGTGCTTCCCAGTCTTCCTTGAACATGTGTTATGGATGCGTGGAGGCATATGTGTGAATGTGTTTGTAAGGCATAAGCAAGAGCAGATACCTGTGTTTTGGTTGTACTTTTATCTTTTCTTCTTGGCCATGTAATCTCCCACTGGGCATCAAAGCAGAGCCCCATCACTAGCGCTACCACACCCCTATATCCCCCAGATCCCTGCATATATCAGTCTGCGTGTGTGTGTGTTTGTGTGTGTGTGTGTGTTTGTGAGTGAGAAAAAGAGAGAGAGAGAGAGAGAGAGAGAGAGAGAGAGAGAGAGAGAGAGCAAGAGATGGAGGGGAAAAATACAGACAAAAAAAGAGTCTATAAGAGAAAGAGAAGCACAGGGAGATAGGATCGTGGAATTAAAAACAGGAGATGAGAAAGTGAAAGTTGTGCGTGTGAGACTGTGTGCCCGAGTGAGTGTGTGAATAAAAATGAGGAGGGCTTTGCATGGAGCTTTGGACCGTCAAACAGCCATGGCTGTCACCCAAGCACAGCCTGTGAGCAACTCTCCAGGGCAGCTTCCACAAGCCCCATCCACCCCCGTCCCCCTTTGGGTCTTACTCCTCCTTACTTCACCTCTGCTGTATCTTCCACCTCTGATCCGGGATCAGTGGCTCCAAAGGCCTTGATAGGTGTCAAGGTCCATTAACCTGGAGCAGGTCTTATCATATTCATCAGGAAGATCAGAGATCAGATTTATCCCTGTTTTTATCAGATTTGAGGCTTCAGAAGGATGCCAGAAATGTCACGGCTCTATGATAATGTGATGGAGCCCTGTGACAGACAGCACAAAGTTGCAAACACTCTGCCGCAGGTACAGACCTAAATCCATAAAGCATACAAGTTCAAGTAGATGCTAAAACACACACGCACACACACACACACACACACACACTGGACCACAGTCTAATTTTTTAGAAGCTGTCAGCAGTCACTTGGGCCGTTTTGATGGGGCTGTCAGCTTTGATTAGCTTGTAAAACTGGAGTGTCTCACCCACTGACCTTTTGTGGCTTTCCATCTAAAGCTAAATCTAATCTAATCTAAAAACAGTTGTAGCCCATGAGCCAACTTTGTGGGGCATGATGAGCTTTCACGAAGACGAGAAAAAATGTAAAAGTTAAGACGGTGTCATGTCAGAGAGCTGTTTCTTTGGCTTCCGTGCGCAAAGAAGAAAACCATCTGCATGAGAACGACTTTATGCTTTAGACCGATTACACCAGGCCTAACGCCACCGAAACAAAGATGCATATTTTGTAAGATTAACATTAACATTGTCACACTTAAAATACTGACCTGCATGATAAGGCATGGGAGTAATTACACCCAGCGGAAACGTTTGTTGCAGTTGCTGTTTTAAACATATTTAAATATTTCTCATCTCAGCAACAATCACACCAGTTCTGAGTCAGTCGTGTATACGATCCTGATCCATTTATGCGAATTTTATGCATGTTTTAAGATACATATATTCCTTTTCTTTATACATCTACCATACCTTTTCCCTGCTGGAATCCTTCACATGTCAAAGATTTTGATCACCAACACTTTAACGCTGGACGCCCATTTTAATTCTGTGTAAGATCTCCCACCTGACCTCCTGCCCTAACCCTGGCCCTGACCCCTCACCCCTCAATGGCCACACCGTCTCTCAACTCTGGGCAACTAATGAATTATTGCTGACTCATCATGGTCAGTCGTGAGTAATCAACTTGGCACTTTGGGCTCATGACACATGATTTAGGTGCTCAAGTGAGCATCTCTCCTGCACTTCATGAGAGCGCAAATTTTTAAAATAGACAAAAACTGACAAAATAAGAACTGTAACTCTGCCAATTCATTTTCAAAGAGGCTAACAGCTAGCTACATTTTCAGCCCATCCCAGTCTGCTATTCTGCACGTATCAGTGGAAGTGAGTGCACAAAATGATCCTCATTATGCTGAGAGTTCACGTCAAACACTGGGCTTTTGTGGACATGTTGGTTTTGCAATTTCCCATTTTGGCCTGAAAAATACGTTGACAATTAGAAAAGCGCTGCAAAATTGTTGGGCGACAGAAATGAAACAGTTTTACGCTTGACTGACCCGATCGGACGTTCGGAAACTAAAAATAAAAACATAATAAATAAAAACTCGGTTTTTTTTTTTTTCGTTGTTTTTTTTTTTTAAGTACCACAGGTGGCACTCATTAACAACTTCTGGTGCAGAAGTTGTTAATGAGTGATAAAAATTAAGAAATCTACTTTTATTAACAATAATGTCAGTGAATATTATGTTTGAAAAAGCATCAAAGGCAGGGGAAACATCTAGAAAGAAAATTACATTTTTTTCAGGGTCATGTCAGCTGTTTCTTCAGGTTGCCTCTTCTGTAGAGGCAAACATCAACAAATAACAGAAAGCTAAATAGATCACAGATGATTTGCAATATTTTACTCTAATGTGGAGTACAATCTGTCTCGAAGGTGGATTGGAAAATATTGGAACTCAGGCTTTCACCTTACAGCTCAGGTTAAAGCCTGCAAACTCTACAGAAATTACTGGGATGATAGTTAAATATCATTTTCTAAAGTTTATAAAAGGTAATCTGTGTAATATCTTTGGAAAAATACCACTCTGTATTATGTCTTGCGAATGAGTAAAATAGATTTATTATATTTCTGCTCTATAACCTGGATGTTCTTAGTCTTTTCAGATGTGGCATTTGGCAACTTTGAGATGCGTAATATGTAATATTATATGAGATGCGTAATGTGTAATATTTACAATATGTTAGACTCAGATAGAAATCAGTGTGTAAAAGGACAGAACTTTATGTAATCAATGATCAGAAAGTGGCAACAAACTCTGTGATCGGCACAGTCAGTCCAGATGTTCAGTCCAAATTGACCCTTGGCACAGATGTCAGAAGTCAGATTTGGTTTAAAAAGAACCTCAACAACTTTCCTGCTACATCTAGATATCAACATATTCATTTAGATGTGTTTTATCGTCTTTGCAAATACCTTCACATGTTTGGTAGAAGGCAAAGTCGTCTTCTCTCCTATTTTTTGTCTTTATGCCATAAAAAATAGTACACTAAACAAATGTTGATTTTTGGTTAGGAAAGAGATTATGAAGTTAAAAGGATTGCCGATTTACAAATGGGATTTGACGAAGAAAAGACCAGGATATATTTTTTTTCTACATTTGTGAAGAGACAAAACAGATCTAAAGCCTGGAGACACACGCACAGACATACACAAACACACACACACGCACGTACACACACAGACACACACGCACACGCACACACACACAGAAACATCTCTTGCTATTCGGCCCTCATCAACATCCTTCTTGGAAAATCACTGCGGCTCTGAAAAGTCATTTCAGCCACAGTAGCAGCAGGCCCTTAAAGATTCATATTCCTATTTACTGTCTGCCTCTGCTCTTGTGTATGCACACACACACACACACACTACACCACGCCAGCAGGGTTAGGTTCATGAATAAAGGAAGGAATTAGAGCAAACCTGGAGAAGTCAGATAGACAGATAGAGAGAAGAAGAAGAGAAAGAGGAAGAGGAGAAAGCTATTAGACTGTATGAAAAACATCAGAAGGTAAGAACAAATCTACAGAGGGGAGGCATAATCAGAAAAGATCAACAGAGGAGGAAAATTCTAGAGCAGCAGAAGAAAGAAAGATTGTACCAGATGGACAAAGGATGAAAACAGAGGTGGAAAGTACCACAAGCACACACACAGAAAAAAAAGACGACATATTTAGAGGGAGGGAAGTGGCCATCTGATTTGGGCCTAATTGAAATTGCTTGTGTTAGTCTGGAGCAGCATACAAAAAAATAACATTAAATGTCCATTTGTCAGTGCATGCGGGTGTTTTATTTATAAAGAAACGAGCTACATCAATGAGATTGTTACCAGGTGTAATCCATACAACTTTTAGATAAACCCTAGCCTGCACACACACACAGCAACAACAGAGAGCTATTCATCCAAACAACGATTTTATTACAAAAGAAACAACGTCTTTTAAAACAAGAAAGCCATAAGTGAATAATGCTCACTGATATGAGGCGAATGACTATATCCCTTCCTGCAATCGGAAATATCATTGCGCCATAAAATGATATTATGGCCGAGAGAAAGGGAGATATGGGAACAGAGGGAAGCTTGATTTCTAATTTTCAGTAAATGAAAGAACAGTGAAATCATGACCAAAACAGTGATATTGTGAAAACAGAAAAAAAAAATAAATAAAAAATACCCATTAGTAACAAGGATGGTAAACATCCCTCAATCGCCAGAAAGGCTACAATCATCACAGTGCGCAGCACTAGATTTCCTAATACGTGTGCAGGCTGTGTGTGTGTGTGTGTGTGCGTCTGTCTCGGGGTGTGTACGTGTGAGTTTCATTGAGAAGAGACAGGCGAGAGGCCGTTACCCTGCACCCAGATAATAACCTGGTTTTATAATGTTGCATATCTATATTCAGGCCAATTCCCCCTGGGGGGAGTCGGAATAATAACGCTGTCCATTTTACCCCTCCTGGCGGGCGGCCATTTTCTGCCCCGATTCTCAGCATGGACCTCTTCTCATTCCCAAGGTAGCGCGTAATGGATGCCGCAATGAGATGGAGTGACATTGTGGCGTCTGAAATGTGAAAAGCCTATTTGCCAACCTGCCCTCCCTCAATGGCGTGACTGCTGGAGATAGGGGAGATGTTTACAGCTGATCCTCTTTGCAGTTCCATATGTTGTCGTTTCTGATGATTGTCAGTATTTATGGTAAATTGGCGAATTTAGAAAATAGGTGCAAAATGGTTGCAAAAATTTCTGGTATTTTTGTCCAAAGCAAAACATCGTTCCATCGATGTTTCTTTTTTTTGTGTGTGTACTTATGGACATAATGTGGCATGTTTCAGAGTTTAGAAGGAACTCTGTATACTCTCATAAAACAGGAAAAAAAAAAGGTGTTTTATTAAAAGTAAAGAAACTGAATAACTGTCTCAGCTGCACAGCCACGATAGTTAAAGAAACACCTATCAGACGTGAGAATTCCTATGAGCCATAAAAGTAAACAAAGAAGCTGAGGAGGAGTTTGAGATGCAATCGGGGAGCAGTATGTCACAGATTACAAGGTTTTCATCATCCATAAACCATACAAACACAGTTTTTGTGTTAAAGAGTTGAAGGGGATCTGGTACCAGTAGCGACTGGGCTTCCCTCCATCATCTCCTTGTGAAATGCTGTCCCTCTGACCAAGTCAATTTCAATAACGCCACAGACACAGAAAGGTTAGCGTATATAGATTTCCCATCGTCGTCATCCACAGAACTTGCGGTGAGAGCCAGTTGTCTTTCTCGGCTCTGAACTGTAAATGCTGCTCACACTCTCCATCGGATCCCTTACCTCTTCAATAATTCACAGACAGTAGCTTTCTCTGGCCTTTCAAACCTTTGAAATGTAACCTACATCCCACAAATGCACCATTCTTGTTATCCCAATGATGACATGTGTTTATTGCAGCCCTTTGCTTGTTGAGCAGCGGGAGGAAAGGAAACAGAAGACCTTCGCTTTTCAAACGCTATTGATTGTTATTGATATGCCGGTAGTACTTAGACACGTCTTGACACGTCACCTCCGTTTGTGTTCCCAGTCGCAAACCAAAACCAGAAAACGAAAAACAAAAACAAAAAGAAAAAAACAACAAACACCCTCTTGAAATAATCTCGGAGACAACACTAAGGGGCTTGATGCAACTTCTGTTGGTTAAACCTGACTGGAGAAAACTTAGTGATTCTTGAGAATAGGGACAAAACAGGTCCTATGGATAAAGCACAAAATTTGAATAAAATATACACAAAATATAATATTTTCAAATATCTGACTCAACTAACCTGGGTCATGTGAGCACAACAATGTATATTTTCTTGGTATTTGCTGAATATTTTTTTTATTTTAAACATTCTAGTAGGTGGATGATGCCTGTAAAAGCCCTTGTCCAGGTGCAGAACTCAATACATTATAACAGTTTAAAATAATTACAGAAATATTCAAATTACATATTGTGACAATTAAGTATAAGTAGTCATATAAATAATCATAGAGGTATCAATAAATTGAATTAAAAATCATTTTTATATATTTTACAACTCCACTGAAATTTGTCCCTAGTTTTTGTCAACACCGTCAGAAATGAAAAGAATGTAAAAAAAAAAAAAAAATCA
>NW_006799961.1:2006360-2010111 GCF_000485575.1 Poecilia formosa
AGAGGGCTAGTTAGCTCTGGTTAGCTTAAGTTATTCTTTAGTTTTTTCTTCTGTTTTATTCCTAAGTTGCTTGTCACAACCGTGATGTGTCAACTCCATAACTGATAATTTACAAAACTTTGATGAAATTTTGTGAAATAAAAGCTTAATTTTGGTATACTGTGAAACTTTCATGGATCTGATGAGCTACTTCAGAGTAACATCATATAAATTGAGGTAGTTTGGCTTTTTTTCAACTCCGTCAGAGTTTTTCTGACTCTTTCAGTGAAATTGTTGTCAAATCTCACTTAAATGTGCAATTAATTCATTTTAACGTATTTTAAATGAATTGCATTACTTCACATGTGTCAAGTTTTTAATTTTACTCACTAGTTTGTCACCACCTTCAGTTCTGTGTCAACTCCGTCAGATGGCCTTTTTGTTGTTTTTGGTTTTAAATAATATTTCTTTTGTTTCTTGAGAAGCATTTGTCTGTAAAATGAGTAAAAATATCATTAATAGGGTCATTAAAAATTATTTTTAATTTATTTTTGTCAGATTGTGATGACAACGTACTTGGTCAGGTCGATTAAAAATGTAATTTTTTTTTAAAAAAAATGTTGCAACTGGGAGCCTGCACCTTAGCATCTTTACATTTCCTAAACATTATTTGTCATATTTGCATACATAAGGTTGAGAAATAACAACAACAAAAAAAATATGGGAAATTTAAAACCCATTTTGTCCCTATTCTCAAGAATCACTATATATCTATGGGTGAAAATTGACCCTCCCCATCATTCTGGTGAAGTAAAGTTCGAAAACTTAACGGGCACCAGTACCCAAGTCTAGTCTGTTGCAGTTTTGTTGAGTGCAATAAATCAGTCCAACTGGGCTTGTGAAATGGAGGACAGTTGGAGAGAGCAGTAAAGGCAGTCAGAGAGAACAGCTCTGTCCAAGACAATCATATGATGTATCATTCATACTGTCAGTATGGTGTCTCTCCCTCCCTCTCTCCCTCCCTCTCCTCTTCAGTCTCTATGTCTGTCTCCCACACTCTGGACTCATCTAGTCTCCTGTGGAGGCTATGATGAAGCTGGGCTCTCTCCATCACACAAGGCTCCCCAGTTGCCCAGGGATTACACATTTCAATCATACATCCACACACGGTGCCATTCAAATATCCCCCCACGCGCTTTACATCCTTAAGCACCACAAATGGATACTGTTAGGAGGGGGGGGGGGGCTCCCACAGAATTCAGAGGATAATTAAAAATAAAGCGCGGTTTTACTGTTTCAAATGTTCTAAATAGACTTAACGGGCATAAAGAAAAGAGGCATAATAACACTCTTGTCCTTGTCATTTTTTAAAACTAGTCGTCTTGGGTACGGCGGGTCTATTAATTTGTAGTCTCGCTTTATTCATCTTGGACTGTGCAAGGTGGTTTCAAAAGAGTGAGTGCTGCCGCTGAATCATTTGACCTCTGTGATTTGCTAATGAATGCCGGGAGCAATCAGGGTTTCACAGAAAATGGACAAAAATGATCCCTCATCTGTGAAGCTAATCACTTACCGCCATTACGGTGTGTATGTGGGAGTGTGTCAGTGTGTGACAGTCTGATTACCATCCCTGAATGAAGGAGTTGTTTGGAATGATCCTGTTGGTGGGGAGGTGGAGGGCGGCGGGGGGTGTTCTTCAAGGTGAAGGAGCGGAGCTGTTTGCCAGCTGAGCAGGGGAACACAGAGAGGGAAGCAGCAAAAGGTGGCGAGGAGGGAGACAATGTATGATCGGACAGTGGGAAAAAAAGTGGTTACAGTACAGTTTTTCATACCCTTTGACCTTTTGATGTTTTGTCAAAAGACAGCCCCAAACTTCAGTGTGTTTTATTAGGATTTGGGTGGGGTGATGGATCAACACAACGTTGTCCAGGAATGTGAAGGAGGAAAATGTTTTTTTTGTTTTGTTTTTTTTTTTTCAAATGACGACCATCAGTCATACAGTCAATAAATCTCAGCTTGGAGGAAAAGAAAAAAAAAAAAAAAAAAAAAAAAAAAAAAAAAAAAACTGCAATATTCAGGTCTGGCAAGAAAAAAAAAAAAAGTAATTGAAAGATGAGCCACGATGAGCTTTGTTTGCAGTTTGCCACAAACTATGCATGGGACACAGGTCATACTAGACTAAAATGAAACTGCGTGGATTGCATGTAAAGCGCATTGTGTGGCATTAATCTAACACCGCACGTCATTGTGAAGCACATCGATGGCAACATCATGTCATGGGTATGACAGTCATTTCCTTGAGCAGGGACAGGGAAGCTGGTTAGAGATGGATTGAGCTGAATAAACTGGAGGCTGCATACAACTTGAGAGGAGGTGCAGAGGGTCGTCTTCCATTAGGACAAGAACACACTGCAGCCAGAGGTACAATTTAATGGCTTAGACAAAAACATACTGATGTCAGAATGACCCAGTCAAAGTCCTAAATACCTTCGATTTCCAACCTTTTTTTTTTTTAAATTTGCAAATTACTTTTAAAACCTAGCACTCATTTTCTTCTGCTTCACAGTTAAGCACTCATTTGTGTTGGTTTATGATAAATACACAAAACAAGTTTGTGTGTGAAGTGTTGTAAATATTTACTACATTCTGAAACCTTACAAGCAGTCCAGCTAACAAATGTGGGGGGGGGAAATGAGAGAACATGTGAAGAACCTGCTCTTCAATCAAACATAACACCTGAAACTTCCACCTCAAAGGCCGAGTCAAGCTCCAAAGGCCCAAGTCTTCAAATTCAAACAACCATTTTACATTATGTTGCCTGTTTCATATAAGTTCCTGTTATCTTTGTAGCTTTTGTTGTTTTGTTGCCCTATTGATTTCTTTCTTAATAAACTGTGAGATTTTTATTTTTATTTATTTTTAATCGAATATGCTTCAAAGGGAATGTGACTTGCCCGGGTGCGCCTCTGAGTCCGCGTTGAAACAAAAGGGAGGTCATGCTCAACATTGTGGGATGAGCCGAGTTCCTTGAAATCTCATTTTCAAGGGCCAAATGTGATCAGCGCCTCAGACATGAACACTGAACTGGAATAATATCGAGGAAAAAAAAAAAAAAAGAAAAAAGAAGAAAGAACAAGAATAAACTGCTTTCACATGTATGCGAATGAAAAACAACACAGACAGAAGAGGAATCAGTCATCTATTCTTTTAGATTTCCTGTTCACCTGCTCATTTGTTGCTCTGTGACAGCACAGATAAAGAAGCTGAGGATAAAGTCACTCACTACTCAAAGTTCTCATCAATGATCGAGCTTTAATGCCTCTTGGTAGATCACTGTCGCATTCATGACCGCTTTTCCTGTTCTTATATATTTCTAAAGCTTAAATACAAAAAAAATAACGAAAGGGAAGTAGAAGCTATTGAAGGTGTGATTCTACCTGGTGACAATGCTGTTAGTGTTTAGTGTTGGTGTCGTGACAGTGAGAAGGAAGCTTTGGCAGAGCAATCTTTTCTTTCTTTCACTTCCAACATCAGCAATATATAATCCCTATTTGTGGATCATACACACCTGTATGTCCCGTGTGTGTGTGTGTGTGTGTGTGTGTGTGTGCGCGCGTGCTTTTGTAAGTAAGTGGGTGAAATGATTACCCGCTTCGTCTAGACTCATGTGTGTCATGCGTTTGTGACTACGGGTTTATATGCACGTGTGCAGGTGTGCGTTCCTCTGTGGATGCATGATGGTTACCTGTTTTTTTTTTTTTTTTTTTTTTTT